>NW_022198046.1:5010471-5083064 GCF_009176525.2 Contarinia nasturtii | reverse complement strand
CGCAAATTTTTAGCGGCAAACAGACAAGCAATGACTTTATTCTGCATTTGCGCTTTCAATTGATACACAGCTGTCTTTTGCAAACCTATATTCAAACTGTTCAATTTACTAAGAAAAACTAAATACTTCAAAATGTAAGTTTAATTTATTAATTCTGATAAATTGGTTGGTTGGAAAAACTCGATTTAATTGCAATTTTGTTTTGTTTTGATTTTCAGGGTTTTATCACAAGAAGAAACAACTTTGCGCTGGGCAAAATTAACTGAACATGCTTTCGAGCCAACCAAAGGATCCGAACAGGCTGCCGGACTTGATTTGCGAAGGTATAAAGAAATATCGAATATTTTTTTTAAGTTTATCACTATTAATCAATGTGTTCAATGTGATCCTGTAGTGCATACGATGCAGTTGTTCCAGCTCGTGGCAAAGCTTTGGTGAAGACTGACATTCAAATTGAAGTACCAGTTGGAACGTATGGCCGTGTTGCACCGCGTTCAGGTTTGGCATGGAAAAATTTCATCGATGTTGGTGCCGGAGTCATCGACCAAGACTATCGTGGAAATGTTGGTGTCATTTTATTCAACCATTCCGACGTTGATTTCGATGTGAAAAAAGGTGACCGGATCGCTCAATTGATCTGCGAACGTATCGTCTACCCAAATTTGAAGGAAGTCGATAGTTTAACAGAAACAACTCGTGGTGAAGGTGGCTTCGGATCGACTGGAACAAAATGAAATTTTGTTTTCATTTGTCCATGGATTAAATCCTGAAACTTATTCGTACCATGTCGA
This sequence comes from Contarinia nasturtii, assembly GCF_009176525.2. Taxonomy (NCBI): domain Eukaryota; kingdom Metazoa; phylum Arthropoda; class Insecta; order Diptera; family Cecidomyiidae; genus Contarinia; species Contarinia nasturtii. The sequence goes on along the minus strand of NW_022198046.1, from coordinate 5,082,273 downwards.
ACATGCCATTACATACATTTTCTAGAAAGAATAAAAAAAATACACAGTGATACTTACAAATAACCTCAAAAACACATCATATATTCAAAATACACATCTCAACATTTAGATTTTACATAGCATTTTTATGCATCGAATTTAAACTGAAATGTTGTTTTCTATGAATAAAAAGAATTCCATTTCGTAAGCAAAAAAAATCATAAGTTTTTCACTCATTAGAATAAACCATAAACATGACACACAGGAATTGTAATTGTTTTGGGTTTTCAAAGATCGTCTTTTTTTTATCTCTTTCAGTGCCAATATCAATTTGCTTTGTATCGAAACAATAAACAATATGATGGACTGTCAATGAAGTACGTCATGTGTAATAAGCATAGTTTTTGCTTTTGGATTTGATGGAACTTTTTATGTGCCTGAGGTAAAACAAAAACCATTCAGATACCGGTAATGCAAACATCAGCAATGCAAGTAGCAATGGCTAATGTAGTGCTCAATATATATGTATAGTAATGTATATATATTTTTATGGATTTATTGCAGCTCAGAGAATTCTCAATTAGAAAATAGTGAATGTAATGCACATCAAAGCATAACCACAAAGAATGAAAAAAAAACAACAACAACAGCTCGAGTTGTATGGAATGATGATCGCGGTGTTGTGTGCAATTTATTTTCACGTGCATTTTTAGTAAAAATTTGTCAAGCAGAACATCTCAACAAGTGAGTTCTTAAAATTGCCTGCCTCAAGATGATTTCCAGAAGTGTAGCTTTAGCGCTTTTTGGTGAAAGAATGATGTAAGCATTATTTTGATCCGTTGCTTAGTTTTCTCGCGCACACAATATTTTTTCGTTTTTATTGTCGGAACATATATGCATTAGTTTTCTTACCAGAGAAATTGTAATCAACCAATATTGTTTTAGTTTATTATTTGTGAATAACTGTTGATACGCGCGGTGAAATTCTCCCTTTTCATACAAAAAAAAAACAATCTATATTAGGAAAAAGCGCAAAAGAGAAAGAAACACACAGTTTTCTAAGAAATTCAGTGAAGAGAATCGATTCTATGTTTGACATATTTGACCCGCAAAATCACGATTTCCTATTTTTAAAAACTAAAGGTCAATAGGATAAGACTGGCGATTGAATGCAACAAATCGATACATATTTTTGAATTGATTTTTACAAAATGACAAAACCTAGGACAAAGAACACGCCAATTCTATTTATTCGTAAGCAAAACCAAATTTCGCCAATATTGTGGTCACTGCTTAGCAATAGAGTCGCCACCTGAATCGATAACAAATGATCCATGAATGAAATCTCTTTAAAGGTTAGCAAACTGCTACGCTGTTGGCTTGTTATCGGTTCCGCGGTAGAGTTGTAATTTCTAAACTCAATATTGTTTTTTTTTTGCGCATTGTGTCTTTGGTTAGAAAGAAACATGATCAAGAACCATAACACAGAAGTAACAAATAAATATATATGAAAAAAGATTAATACATGAAAAAAAGAAGAGAGAAAAGAAATTGTATCAAAACCGAATGAATAATTATGAAGTGAGCGCACCGAAACCGTCGGGGTTGACCTGTGATAAGTTCAGTGCGCATATATGCGATTTTATTATTATATTACACATCGCTTACTCTTTGCGCATTCATTTTATTTTGATTTATACTAACCACGGATGCAGTTAAGTCTGGTTGCATTCATAGTGCTACCTTCGTTTTGTATATCCATCGTGTATGATATACTAGATTTTTGTTACGATTGTTGCTTTTGTGGTCCATTTTTTGCGTCGAAAATTTTTCATTTAAGCTTTCACCGGGTCTTGTTTGTGTGTGTGTGTGTGTTTTTGTGTTTAGTTCCGAAATGCTTTTTGAAGAGATAAAATTTGAAAAGTGGAAAGGAGATCATAGCCTCGAAAATAGCAGATGTAGTAAATATTGTTCAGCCAATTATTATTCCAATAGTATAAATAAATCGCGGATGAGCAAAACAAATACGAGCGTGTAACGAAAATACTTTGAATTTCAGATAAACAACCGCATGTCTTTCAATTTTACCGATCATTACTTCCTCTTTTGCTCAATTTTACTGTTCTACTTTTACGATATTTTTGTTGTTGTTTGATTTGCCCGTGAATTTAGTGTAGCAAAAAAAATATATTGTTAAATAAATTTCATAAAAAATCAGTCGAATCAGTACCAAATGATTGTTTTTTTTTTTTTTGTTAAATTCCAAAATCATATTATTTCGTGTTTTGAATTGAAAATAAAGTGGCGCGTGTTGAAAACACATTTTTATGATGTAAACAGGTGCAACTTGATTCGTTCGTTGCTGGATGCGATGAACTTTGTTTTGTGACTGTAAGCTTTATTGCGATTTTTACAAGTGCTAAAGAAACTACGACACAAAAAAGGAATTTGCATCTTGTTCTTGTCAAAGTGGTAACATAAAAATTGTCTAGGCGTGTTTAGTGGAAAGTCTTGAGGCACAATCATTATTCACTTGAAAATGACCGAAAAAAAGAGAGAATTACGCGATACTCAAGAGATTTCGAGAACTTCGAAAAAAGAAGCCTATGAGCGACTAATTCAGTAATATTTTATTTTATCCGTAGCGAATGTTTAATAGCGCATTTTGCAGTGTCCATCAGACGAAAACGTTATATCGTTCGACGTGCTGCCAAGTTGAATCTGTGCGCTAATGATTGAGCCAAATGGCAAATCGACCGTGGCTGTAGATAAGAATTTACGACCACTCTGGGACACAAAACACAATCATTTTTTATTTTACATGCAACAGCTTTCAGCAATATTATTATGTTGGACATCGTTATCATTAGATGTTGGCAGTTTTAGCGTCGCAACTCTCTCAAGTGTTTGGGATGTGGTAAATATAGTTTGATTTGTTTCGCCTGTGTATGTTTTTTTTATTCGAAACGTACCTATGAAGTCCTATTAATTGCAATCTATTCATTTGGCTTCTTTGTACACATAAGACTGGAGCTGCTTCATGTAGCTTTTTTTTGCTCTATGTGAAATCACAAACACAATGTCAGTACACTTAGTTCAATTTCGTTTTGCTTTGAATTTCTTTGTAAACCTGACTGTGTGTACATTTTGTTCTCTCTCTCGCTCTCTCTCTTTCTCTCTCTCTTTCTCTCTCTTTTTTCTTTTCTCTTCAAACAATATTTATTATTATTACCACACCGCCAATTCATTGTATATTTTAAATTGCATTACTTGATTCATGTGCTCGGCATTGAATTCGAATTGCTATTCGAGTATATAGCAGTTGGAAGTGCATCGTACAAGCCGGCAATAGCATGGCACTTCAATTTTTAATAGTTTCCGAGTGTTTCTATGTGTGATTTTGCTTCTTTTTCATCTTCGTTCAATGTTGTAACATTATTCATTTGCCGGTAGATTTTTGTGGTAGCCAATTTGAGTAGCAAAAGGTAAATTGTGTGTATCCGTTTGATGACGATTTAGTTACCAAACACACACGGAATATGTTCGAAAGACAGCGAACAATTCGAAGATTAGAGAAAAGAAACAGATAATAATTGCATGCATTCTGTTTGGGCGCACTCCGCACTCATCATATCATACATGCCATTGAATTGCAATGTACATTGCTATACATACTACCGTTTTCCAATGTGTTACATTATTGTTGGTTGCTCTTACGCTTTCGTCCTTCTCGAGTACACCGCAATTCAGCATACAAAAACCGTGCTCTTTTAAACAGAGACCTTTTTTTCTCTCTGTCTCTTCAATGATTATAAAAAATTTCTTTTTATTCGATCATTTTATCGATTCGATCGTTTCATGCACCCATTTATACTTATTTATTATTATATATGAAAAGAACCAACTAAAACAACCGACTGTCTTTCGATCGAGAGAGGCATCAAGGGATAGACCTCAGAATCATATTGTAAGATGATGAATGGATTAATTTTATCGGTTCGGTGCGAAAAGAGAAGAAGCCAACATCCACACATTGAAAGTTACCGCCAAATGATGCCAATGTGTTTTACATCGAGGCGAACAAATTGGGCATGTGAATCAACATTTGTGCATTAACGTTAATACTGCCTTGCTTTTAATTCAACATTTTCAAATTGTATTCTCTCGTTCTCGCTCTTTTGCCGTATAAATCGTTTGATAACAGAAATGTTATGTTATATAAGGTTCAACGCATTTGTTCAGTTGGTCTGATTGTATGGATTTAAATGTGTTGAGAGTCCCGCTTAGTGCACTTTTATATTAATTATATTCAGTAACAGTAAGCAATGAATTCATTTACGGACCGGTAATTTGATGAACCAAATCGATTTTTTCCAAGCATCGTTTTCTTCTACGTTCCAACTCACATAAAATAAGCGAATTTAATTTAAATTCATTAGCAGGATATTCATGTTTTTTTCGTTGATAGTCAAACGACAGTCCATCTTAAACACTGAACTCTCCAAATCGTTGTTTGTTATTTGTTTGTGTGGCAAATCTTTTCGTTTCACAAAAAAAGATATATAATTTAATAATTAGCTGAACGCATTCATATACAATTGGAAATTCATATGTCCGATCTCAACTGCGTGGTTCAATCGATTTTTGCTCATGCACACCACGATTGAAAATAAAGTGAAAGAAAAAAAGGCGGCTCGATGTCAAAAATATACATTTATTCGTGTTAGCGAATTTAAAATGTACCAATCTTATTAACGCCTCGTTCGATTTGGCCCAACAGTCCGAATAGTGTGCCCGCTATTTCAATTCGTTATCGTTCTCATAATTATGATAATCACCATTAGGTGTAAAGTATGGAACAAAGAAGAAGAAGAAAGAAAAACGCCAATCGGCAATGGATTGGAACAGAGAACAGAAATTGAAAGAAATTTAACGTTAATCGAAATTGCGCTGAGATATATAATGACCATATTCTCCTTGCTCTTTCCGTGTTAAATGCGCTCTCTCTCTCTCACACACTTCCCCTGCCTCTGTGTATTTGTGTGATTATGCCTCTCTGCCAAGTTCTTCAATAAATATTGCATTATCTCTGTACGATAATGAAATGTATATACATTTTTTGAGAGAATAACGTATGAATGCGGTTGAATGACTTTAGCTTGTCTGATTGCTTTACATTTGATAATATTTGATCGAAATAAATGATTTTTTGCATTTCACTGAATCGAAACAACGATGCATACCACCAAGTCACCAGTTGCTACCGCAATGATTATGAGGCGTTTTTTAAATTTCAATCGTTTTTGTTAAAGTAAAGCGATTTAAATTATATTACCACCTAATACCTAACATATGTCCATTTCACCAATGGTGATGATGTTTTTGGCCCCTACACGAAAATATTTTCCGGGAAATTTCAAAAATGACAAATTATCTGAAGTCCCCTTTTCGGTTATGCTTGAAAGTGTGCAAAAGTTCCACAACATAATCGATCCGAGGGGAAAAGTCAGAGTGGCAAACGAGTGAACTCTTACGTTTTTTTCTTCATTTCATATATTAAATAAATAAATCAATTGGAAATCACCTGACAAATTTATCTGCACCTGCTATTTTAATTAGCTAATTGTATTGAGCATCTTCGGTCGGTTTGTTTGCTGCTTGCCTATAAATATCAAGTGTATGCGGTGTTTCCAGTATTAGTATGTGTGTATTTACCGTGGCAAGCATTGAAAATTTATCTAGACCTTATGTTGGTGTGTAAATCAACAGAAGCTCCTCTGTCTCGTGCAACGAAAAAAAGAGAGAACCAATACAAACGTTATCGACCGATGACTTAAAATGGAATTAATGTGAAAGAGGAGCAAGAAAAAGCAAACACAAATGACTCGAAACAAAAACAAAAAGAAATAATAACAACAACAGCAACAACATCGCAACTCTAAATTCGCGAGAGCAGAGAGCAAAGAAGGTATTAATATCATTCAAGTATAAAACACGAACTCATTCGATGTACATGAACAGTTCAGCTTTGTTCCGTTCAAAGCGAAATAAAATAATTGAAATAATGTATTTCATGTTGTTAAACTAAAGAAATATTTTCAGGTATGAAGTGCACACTGTTTGTGCCCTGGTTCAACTGATCATCTACGTGCGCGCACACTTGATATTGTTTCCGAAGCAAAAAAAAAAAGCAGCAACAACAACAACTATCATCGAATGCAAAACCGAACAGTGCAGGCAAGGAACGATACGATGACAACCACGATCATGGTGCCGCGCAGTTTCGGATCGGTGGAACACAGTGTGTTCAAAACAAGTAGGATGGGGGGTTCGGTTAATTTAGCTCAGATCTCATTTAAAGATTTGCCATTTTTTTTTATTAAGTCAAGTTTAACGTTGGTTTAAAGTGTGTGCTGCTCAGTGTGTTCATTGAACAGAGCGCGCACACTACGCACACACAAACAGTGTCTGTAGTCAGCCTTTTTTAGAAATAACAGTGGTCAATTGAAAGAAGCACAAAACGAATGGATACAGAGCGAAAGAAAGAAAGAGAGAGAGAGAGAGCGAAAAAAAACTCCTGAAAAATTATACAGTACGCGCACTTTACAATGAACACCATAAATTAAGAAGAGCCACTTTAAACGCTAAAATACTGGCCGTTTGCAGCGAAAATATAAATAAAAAGAAAAGCAAATTATTATACACACGTATGAACACACGAACTCTCTCATATGTGTGTGCACATTGCCCGTGCACTTATTATTCGCATTTCATCTTCGTTGGTTTTTTTTTCGTTGTCCATCCGCCTGCCTTTCATTCACTATATGCACCGTGCTGCTGTTTACAGTCGCATACCGGTCTTTTCGGACTTTTATGTAAAAAGGCAATCATTCCGATGCTTTTTTTTGGATTCTCTGTGATTGCATTTGTTTCATTATAAATTATAACATTGAATGAATATTATGTTAAGTAATACATATAAAACGTGTCTGATACACCGTGCGCGCAACGAAGTTAAATCAATCTATTTGGCTTTTTGAGCATGAATCAAAGGTTGGTACGCCACATCAGCCACCACCACGTGTGTACCTTCGTCTTTTAAAGACCTTTCTCCCGAATAACAATCATCATGGTTTTTTTTTTCTTCTCTCGAGAAAAAAAGCGACGAAAATTAGAACGATCTGCTGGAAAGCAGCAACACAGAGAGTGCGCATTTTAATCAAGTTTTGATATTTTTGCCTGTCCTCATTCGACTACCATTGTCCATGTTCCTCGGTGCTCGATATCATTTGCAAGCCTTCACAAACCGAACAGAATTAAGCGGAGCTGTTGTTGTTGTTTTTGTTGTTGGATGTACAAAAAAACACACAAAAAAATCAAAGTAAAAAAAAAACACTCTAATTCGCCAGAAGACACGAATGCACACTTCTATTTGCGCAATGTTTGCAAGTGCACCGCATGTGCTCTGTTTAATGTGATGTAAAATTTGTACTTCTTTTAGATTTCAAAAATGGCATGATTCGTTCGGTCTATTGTTAAATGATCATTCGCTTCGCGGATTCAATAAAAAAAAGGAAAATGTTAATCGAATATATTGTGTCGCTGTTACGTGTGCGCGCTCGAGCAAAAATGTTTCTTTCATCTAATGGATGGATGAAGAATCGCATGCGAGACAAAGAGAGCGAAAGAAATAGAAAGAAAATAAGGCTTTCGCATTTTATAAATGCAATGTAAAGTGCAAAAAGCATAACATCTCAAGCGCAAGTTCCAGCCAATGTAATGAGCTGTAGCAATTTAAAAAAGCAACCTGAAACAGAATGCAAACTGTAAAATGTTCTATTATAGATAGAAAAAAAAAAACTGTAAAAACTTGGAATACAAGTTACTTTGCAAATATATATAAGTAACATTGATTGGGAGAGCGCTCACGAAAAAAAAATGTGTATCGCGCGGAATATAAATTCAATGTGTTTGGCTCTGCTCTCTAACATCTACACTAAATTAGGCTCGTTATATCGACGATGTCGACGAGGTCCGTTTGGCGCAGCAGAAATGAGAGCAAAAAACAATATAATATATTTTTCGCGATGCACAAATGAAATTATATCGTCTTTTTTTTCATTTTGAAGAAAAACAAAAAGTGCGGAATTAGAAAAAGAGCCTTCGTAAAAATGAATGTATGTTGTAAATAATAGATGAAAGAAAAACTTAAAATTGCACATTGGCAGCACCAAATCGACCGAGATGCCAGTGACCATGTGTATCTTCGTGTTATGCTTGCATGTAAGTTCAACCATTAGTGCATAAAACGGTGTTGTGACCTTAAGCCATAAATTCCGATGATTGTCCACTCTGTTTGTGCTGGGCGCATTTTCTTTTTCTTTTTCTGTTGTTATTATTGCTGCTGTTGCTCTTTCGTTTTTGCGACCAAGAATTAAAATGAGAGCAAATAACTCGAGACATGATTTATTATCAAAATCGAATCGATCGCTTCGGTTCTGAATCAATTGCCCAAAACACTTTTGAATTTTAACCTTGTTGAGTTTTAGGTTCGGAAGGCATTTTCATTGCCGCCCGTCCAAGGCGTTCGTGCTGGCAAGATCACAAGACACTTAATTCTCTCATAAGATTAAAATTTCCGACGATGACTTTGCTGAATTACATTGGCCTGTCGCTAATAATCATAACGCGATTTCAAACGATATAATGCGAAAAGTTATTTTCTTATGGACAATCTTTACATTGTAACGTTAAAAAGAAGCTTAAGTGTCGCATATAATAACTCTAAGCGTTAATGCTACATATTTTTTTGTGTGTACAATGTGTAGTACACATCTATCATCTCAATAAATTGATTTGCACATAAATGCCAGGCAAGTCACCTATTTTGAATCAAAACCAACTTGATAGAACTTACAGTTGGCTTGTCATTTGTCGTTCACTATCCCGTTCTTTGCATAAGCATACTTTGTATATGGCTTTTTTCTCTCTTTTAATTTTGATCTCATTTTTCAAATTGGCAGCGATAGATATTCCACACGCAGTTCGTATCCATCCAATAGCTAAACTGTATTTCTGCCACTAATCGTATATTATTTCCTTTTTGTGTCTGTTACACTTCAGGGTGACATGGACTTGTAAAAAATATAAATCAAGTTCCAATTTAAAGACCATTAATAATCTTTGCTTCTTGAGCTCTTCGGGCTTGCACTTTTCAAGTTTTAACCATTAAGTTCAAAACTGAACTTGGCAGATGCCAACACGCACACACACACACACTGTCGCTCAACCATGGTTCGGATGGTTGGAATGTCGCGGCGATGTCCATATTATACGCATTTTCTCATGTTTTTGATGAATTAAGAGCAAGGAAACGTGTTTTGAAGCAGAAAGCAAAAAATGGAAAACGATAATAACTAAAAAAAAAAGAAAACAACAACCTATGCAAACAACTCACGGTAATCGAAGCATCAATCTGCAAAAATGGAAGTCTCGATGCATCTTCAATCACTTGTTTGGATTCAGCATCGCGATAAACAAAAAAGAGAAACAAACAAATTCATTCAGCTTTGAAGACATGAACACAATTGATAAAACAGAATATGTCCGATGTTGCCTTAATGTCAATGAATATAATAATGACCACTTGATGTTTCAAAGAATATAAGATGTTTCGCACAATTCAATTACAAAAAAAATCAGCAACGCAATACGCTTGCCACAACAAGTGTTCGAGAATAATTTATTCAATCTTACGAGAAGTAACATTTAATTTCATTCATTCAAATCAATATTGATATAAACTCATTTCTTTCCGGAATTCATGTGGATTGCTCACTCTTACTCAATATCAAAACATTCTGAAAAATACATACACACGCTGTACAATACAATACATTAAAGAACATTATTTATGGCATATCGAAATTCATAAATGGATTCGCTTCACTTTTAATTATGGTAAATCACTTTGTGCTGTTGTGATCAATGTAAGAGTCGGTGTTGTTTCCTGTTAATCGCATATACTATATGTATAACACAAATCGACTCACATATCGTTCAAGTCAATCACGAGAAGAAGAAAAAATTTCCATGTCACATGCGACACACGCTGTGTGCAATACATGAATAGTCGCTTGATTCGGTTGTTCCGGTTGCTCAGTACAAACTGAGTTAATGAGTTGCAGCAATCATAAAGCTAAATGTTAAGCTAGTAGTTGACCTAATGTATAAAGGTCATTGAAGCTAAATGCGATTTCGTAATTGTGTGGTGACTAAATGCAAAATCTCCATTTTATTGGGGGGATAGATTTCATTTAAATCTAGCTGAATGTTTCATTTTCGATTATTAAATATTTTTGCAACGGACGAATAAGTATCAAAATACTAAAAATTGGAACAAATATTGAAACATGACCGAGAATATCGTAAAAAAAATACCGATTGAGCCAAAAATTGTCGGCAAAAACATAAAATGTTGATAAAAGCCGAAATTGAAGGGAAAAAGTAGTAGCCCTATATTACAATCTTTCGTAATTTTCGGTCTTGATTTAATACCCGTCGGTATTTTTGATAATTTGGTACTAATTTGCCCCTTGCATTTTTGTTTCGTACTAAGATTTGGGTTTTCTATTTCTCAATAGTTAGTTCCAGTTTTATTGCGCTTGACACATTCATATTGGATTATCATTTGACGGTTTTTTAATGGTTTTATTTTTCTCGATTTCGCTCTGCTGTTAATTACTAAAAGCGCAATTTTCGCTTAATATTCGATTACGAAAACCGTCCATTTTCAATACATGTTAAACATCCAAGTGCAACTCATGCAAAGTGTTTTCGTTTTCAAATTGGAATAATTTAATTTCATCACGTGCCTGTAATTTGTTCAGCAATTCTCTCCGGTTAATAGGTTGTTGTTTTAGCAAATTGAAATGAACTAGAAAATCGAGAGAAATAACGCAATATATTGTTCTTGTGCAATCGTGTGTTCTCTCTAATCCATGCTTTTTAGCATATTTCAGCGATTTTTTTCATAATATTTTCATAATAAATGGCGTTTTTTATCCAGCTCATATCGAATTTTAAGCTTAGTTTGTTGAAATACAGGGCACCGCATTAAATTGAATGAAAAAAAGTATCACCTGTCATGTCCATAGTTCAAATGAATTGAGCTGTATCTTGGAATTTGACCGAAGCAATGTAATAAAGGTTAAATGAACAACGAGATATTTCTCTCATTCTCGATGATTTAAGTCGACGACATATATTGTGACATCAAATATCGAAATGCGAGCACACAACACACACCGCCTCGTATCGTACCACGACAATCATAAACTGTGTGATAATATATATATATATATATATATATAAAAGCCCAACGCAAATTATGGAAGTGAACTCCAAATAAGCGTATGCATGCGATCGTGCAAGGTGAAAGAGACAACAAACATGAAAAGAAAAAAAAACAGCGAAGATAAGTTGTACACAGCCTGACATTTTATTAGTGTGCGTTTCACGTGTATAGATGTGTGTGTTAGTTCACCGGAGAAAAACCATATAAAAAATGACCGTGCTAATTAACGCTGTGTTCGAACTTTGAATACGAGCAACGTAATTAGAAAAATATCTTTAGAGCAGTGGAAACAAGAGCATCATGTATATGTCGACAGTTTCAACAGTGTTTCAACAGTTTTGAGAACTATTTTTGGCATTTTGAAAAATGTTATGATTTCATGGTTCATGGAAAAAAATCTTTTATTCTTACAGAATCACTTTCCAATGAAAAAAAAAAGAATCAAAAATATGTATCGGTTAAAATCATTGATTAAAATTGGAATATAAAAAATTCCATGCCCTGAATGCTATATGTCGTGTCGCATGTAATATCTCATCGATGGCAGTAAAAACAGCAACGACAATGCATGAACTCGAACTATGGCTCATCGCATATAACCGCAGCGAGCACAGTGAATTGGACGACGAACTGAACCATAAGCCGACAGAGAAATATGAATAAAATTTGATCGTATGAATGAGCAATGAAGGAAACGAAAACAGAAACCAAAATGAATATAAAACACACAGAAAGGAGTGAGAGAGCGAGAGAAAAAAAGTGAGTAAAGCAAAACAAACACAGTAGATCTCGTTAAGAGAGACGAGTCACATACACACGCAGACGAAATGACGGGCGCAAATCAACATTGGCTTTTGGGCGGTAGAAAAATGTACCTGTGTATCGTCTCGCGAGTAATGTTGTTGTTACTTTCTGTGTTGTCTTTTTTTTGTACTTCATTTTCTACCGAAATCGAAGAGTATCATGTGTGTGTCCCCCGTTGTCTGTGATGCGATCAGTACTCGGCCGCGCGCCTTACACACACTGTTCGCTTGTGTGTTGTACTCCTTTGTATGTTTTGCTCGTTTCTTCATTCGCTCAAGTTTCTATAGTATTGTTTGTACATTCTATACACGTACGTATGTTTATTTCTACGTTAGCCACTTCGTTCAATTCTTATATGGCTGGTGCGCGCTTGTATTACTCTACGAATCGATCGAATTGGTGTTGTATACATATTCTGAGTCCAAAAAACAACAAAACCAACAACAACACATTCTTACTTTTACACACATTCGAGCCGCATTCACTATCTCTGCCGCTCGCAGTATTGTCTGTGTGCATGTGTTCGGCATTTAAATAAACTAAAAAAGCATACAAACAGACTTAAAATATTTGTGTGGATCTCCTGTGGCAGTGCGATTGATTCAAATAGAATTTAATCAGTCGGTTTAGTGACGTTACTGCAAGAGGTTCTCTCTCACTCTTTGGTGTGGAATTATTATTATTTATTTTTTTTCTCTTGATTTCGTTTCGTTCTGTTGTTATTATTGTTGTTTTTTTAAAAAAAAAAGAAAAAGAAAATACAAAACAAAAAGAAAATATTCGCTTTATTTTCGTTACGCTTGATTTTGTTTAATTCTAGTGCATATGATTTACTTTGAACAATTTTCATATCGCCCAACAAACTGTTGAGATCGATAAAAGAAAAAAAAATCATCGTTTAGGCATTTGTTCTTCCATTGCCTTGTTTCAATTAATTTTGACACTGAACGATCAATTCAAACGTGATTTTTTTTTTATTCGTAACATATGTGTGATGAAAAATGAACAACTATATCGATTCGCTGCTACTCGCCTTCATCGCTTTCTTTGATTGATATTAATTTTTTATTTCGTTCTTCTCTCGAACGAGTGAACGATAGAGACACAGTGTGTATATTGAGTCGTTGTGTTTAATTAATTTGAGTGCGCATCTTGAGGTTGTTTACTTTGACACGCGAAGTTTATATATACATTTTTTTGTTCGATTTAAGTAGCTGACAACAATAGCCGACAACGATTGCGACGACAGCTCTGTACAGATAACAAAAATCAGTGTACGACGCCGATATTTATCGTATATGGAGATCGTTAGAACGTGTTTAGCCATAATATAAAATACTTTTGTGTCGAATTTATTTTTGTGGTTCGATAAATTTAGGGCATTGCGTTCGCTTTTGTTGCCCACATCTTTCTTCTCAGTTAATTGTTTGACGAGTTTGAATGCGCTAACAAGCAACAAAAAAAGGGCATACATTCATCGAACGACGAACATGATTACAGCTGGACAAATCATCGATTGTAATGCATGTGATGAGTAGTTTTTTTTCGTTTTACGAGAATATCGATTCGATGTGAAACATAACATAAAAACCGTATCTAGAAAACCACATCCGGTCATTTGAGTTGAACTAGTCATAAAGGGAGAGAGCAAAAGAGGATTTCAATCAAAAAACGAATATCTCGTTGAATTTGAACTTTGTTTACGCAGTTATATATGCAAATAAAAACGATGTTGTTTAGAGATCAAAAGCCACAGCACATTTGAACGAAAAAAAAGGCGGAGTGTTTGTGTTTCATGATAAAAATATTTTCAACAAACGAAAAAAAAAAGACATTCGAAAAAGGTTTACGAATACCGAGAGAATACAGAATAAGAACAAAAGTCACGACGACAAAAAGATCATTTAAAATTTGACCTTAAGTCAAAAGTGACGAGCAATGACTTTTTGAATTTCAACGATTTGCAGCGGTGTTTGTGTACATGTGTGTCTGTGTGTGCGCGCGAGCGTTTTTTAAAAAAACGACACGTTTGTGATTGTGAAGGAAACTGAACTCTTTAGAGCTGACTGAGCAGTGCGAAAAATACTAATTTGCTGATCATAATTGATATTCACAATATTCAGCGCCAAAGTGCCAAAGCACACCAACAAACTCTTTGCTGCTTCTTATTCTATTTCTTCTTTTGATGAGACTTGCATAAATCATTTTGCACTCGGTCGTTTGTTTTTCTTCTGTTGTATTCTTCGGTCGTTTTTTGTTGTTGTTGGTTGGTCGGAGTTTAAAAGACGATATAGGAACGTTTGATCGTGCGTACGGTGCTGATTTATCGTAATGTGATTTGATTGTGTGAGATATGAACGTTAGCAAAAAAAAAGTTGGTGCAACACAAAGTGTACACTACATCCACGTGTCGTTGATGTCGACATACTGAGTCGAACATGAAAGGAAAGACATTTTGTTAAAAATAAATTTTGCTCAAGTGTATATATTCTGTGTGTATGTGAATTTTTTTTTGTTATTTGTTGTTGTTGTTGCTGTAATTGTTCAACGACAAAAAATATATATATTTCAACTCATTTGTGAGTTCAAAAGAACGGTTGCGCATGATACGAACATTGCAAATGGCTTGATTGTAATGCTGTGTATATATTTGTCGCGCCATACTATACTCGATCGGGTGAAGTGAATTGACCCCGTTAACCCTTCGATGACCTTACCTATTTTCATACTGAAATCAACAGTGTGAAGAATCAACAAGACAAAAATCGAAACGAAATTATAGAACCGACCGAGAGTATATACATATGTTGTATGAAGTATAGACAGAAAATGAAAATAACACCAACTATCGGACTCGTTTCAACTATATGAACTCTAACATTAAATTGAAGCATTTCGAAAAAAAAAGAGAATAACATACATACACAAAGCAATCCAATAAAATAATAGCGAAAACCCACAATAACAGGGCCCATTGAAGTAGCAGCAGTAGCAACAGCCAACACCAAAACAATATATTCGAATACTTAAAATAGAACGGTGTCGTTTGAAACGTCGATAGTGTGTATGAACTGTTGATATTTGTTCCACATTTACTCAGAAGCTCAGAGAGTCAACCAGTCACACCAGCCACTCAGTCCATCATCATATAGCGAAAATTACACATAAACGACATTTTGTGTGTAAATGTATGAGAAAAGAATGCACACAAGGTATATATACCAAAGCGACAATAAATAAATATATATTTATATAGCTCTAGATTTCATTTGCTTCATATTCCAACAAGTTACACATATTCTACGCTCATTTCCACACATGGCTACACAATTTTCTCTATGAAATGCAATCGAGAGAAGAAAAACATAGTACGAACGAACGAATGAATTGAGAAAGCATTGATCTCGTGCACGTATAGGTAAATGAAGGCTTATAAAAACCAAAAAAAAAGAATAATAATAATATGAAGTGACAATAAATAAAAGGAGACAGAAACACTTTACTTCAATTTCATAGTTCAAGAGGTTTTGTGAAGCAACCGCTTTTTTGGCTCCCTCTATCTCTTTCTCTCGTTGTGTGTGTATCTGTGTAGTTCATACACAACATTGAAACGTTCGCCTTTTTTGTCACTCTTATCGAGATCGACAAACAAATGTACACCCAAACAAATGAATTTACACACTTATTTCAACGACATACATGTTAAATTCCGAGTCACGGTTTCAATCACCGCCATAGTATGTGTCACTGCGATTTCGTTCACATGCCAACTGCATTTTCTGTGAACTGATTTAAACTCAAGTGAAACGACAACCGATCTATGGATCTCAAAAGAAAGCTTAAACAAATGCACAAGTTCAAATTCGGAGAAAATGAATTTTGATTGATTTCATTTTGTTTTGTTTTTTTCGTTAGAAGAACTATTATCAAAATTCCATTGTGTAAACGTATTTTATGGGTGTTCACTTTGAACTGATCACATTGATTGTTATCTAAGTGATTACACCGACCTTTCATATGAAAAATGTGTGATCATAACCAGATCACTTTCGGCTAAAAGCAAACGTACGATAATAAATGTTGATAAAAAAAATTGTCGTTAAAGTGACACATACAAATAATATTTATGGATAATATTTACCGTCCATTTATCATACTCGTCTGATCCTGTTCGATTGACGTTGTGTTTTCTTTCCTCTTCTTTCTTCTGTCATTTTCATTCCACACTTATTTCGTTCCACTTGCATAATTTAACAATTGTATTGGCTGTAATTATACTTGGCTTATCGGTGCTGCTGTTCAAGCTTGTTTATCCAAAATTGAATGTACATAAACTGGTGTTCACATTCTTTGCGATAACTGTTGTTGAACGATAAACGCTTATTCATATGTTTGGATCTGTGTGGGTTTGTTTTTTTTTTGTGATAAAATCGATATCGCAGTCGTTCCGATCGAATTTATTAACAAATTCCAGATTTATTCTTGAACCGAGAAAAACATTCTCATTGCAGCAAGTCGATAATTGTAAATACTTTTTTGCTTTGACCAAATATCAAGTTGGAAAAGTGTGAACTGAATGTAATGAGTTTGGAATTGGTTTTTAATGCTGCTTAAATGCAATATGTGCTGCACTTATTTATCTGAAAAAAAATGGCCCACATCAATTGAAAAATTCTACAATTTTTACAAGAAAATTTAATGTGACCACAATGAATTTTGCAAATGTGTTTTACCACGAGATCTATTTATAATTTGCCATTTGGTATTTTTGCTTTGCTCGTCGATTTCTTTTTTGTGTTTTTACGTGTGATGTAAATAAATTACGCGACACATTTTCTCAAGGGAGCCAAAAGTTCGCAAATAATCCTAATATTCTGCCAAAAATTTTGCATATCTCAACACTCAACTCTCGCTGTTGCATATATGCATGTAAAAAACATTGAACATGTCGCCTTGCATTTGCTCTATCGCTCTTCTCCCTTCCTTTTGCAAATTATGGCCCACATGCTGATTTTTTTTATTAGCGGATATTACCGAGTTCATTTGTAATTTGCTCTGTTTACATCACCATTTAACAGGCAATTTTTGAAATTCAGTTTTTTCCCATACATTTTGAACTGTTTGATTCTTTTTCACACCCTCCAGACAAAATTAATTCACAACAAAACAAACTATTTGCTATGTTTCATAATGCTACCAAATTGACCACACAAAAAAAAATGTTCAGAGAACGATTTATGTGCATGTAAAACTTTGATAGAGCGATTCGTGGTGAGAAAAAAAATGATCTAAGTAGCGCATAAAAATGAGATCGATTTGCACATTTGCCATCAAAATGTCAAAAAGCCAAATGATGATCTTCTTAGCTCAATAACTACGACTATAAATAAAATGTGATGAACGAATAACGTGTGGTAGAAGACATACGCAAAAATGCTGTGTTTTTCTTTTCTTTTCAGTTCACTAGTCGAAATTGTGACGTGTTTAACGTTTTTGAGCGATCAAACAAAATTCGTTTATAAAAAGAGATAAATCCACACTATATTATCCTCTGCTTGTGTGCACCGAGAAAGGGGCATTAGTGCCGTTCAATGTTTATATTTTTCTGTGATGAATTGTACGTGTACACGCGAATCTATACGTATACGTAAATTAAATCTACTGAATGAATTGGTGTGCGTGGCCTAGAAAACTTAAATATCTGGGAATATGGATTTGATTCAACTATTTATTTACTTTTTTGCCTTCTTGTTTTCTTTCAAATGATAGCATTGCTGTTTATTCGTTTTTTCGTGCTTTTTCGATTACTTCGTGGGCTTTGCGTAATCACTGAGTCGTAAATATGAGTGCGCACCACTTGAACTTTAACCGCAATTGATCTCTAACTCCGCCCGAAACCTAATCGCGCTTTTCTACTGTGCATTTTAAACTTCGTTCTCTCTCTCTCTCTCATTCCCTCTCCATCTCTCTCTCTATCTCGATTTCGAAATGAAATCGTAGAAGAGTTTTTCTATTTATGACATTGCATGGCTGCGCTAAAATCATAAAATCACACGTGTATTAAAAGGGATTGTGAGTGAGGTACTCGGTGTATAAAGATATGAATGCACACGGTTCTTTGAAAAGCAAATGACGAGAAAAAATAAATAAACAAACAAAATAAAAGAGCAATGCGGTGACAAAGACAAAAAGAGGGATACTGAAGTAAGCAAGAAAGAGATTAAAATGAACAAAACAAATGCAATAAAAATACATTTCAACATTTTTGCATGCAAATGAGACCTCAGCAAATCGCTAAAATAATACTTCATAAATTGCACAAACAACCTACGATCTGTCACACTTCAAATCCAACATTGGCTCGTATGGCCGTTGAGCGCATTTCTATATAATATGTGTGTGTGAGTGTGTAGACGGCATTCTGCCGTTGTCGCTTGAAATGAGAGGAAGAAGAAGAAGAAAAAAACATGTAGTAATACTTGAAATATACTGGTGCGCGCTTTTATAAATCTCCAATGAATTTGATCTATTTTCATTTCAATGTATAATTTATTTGAATTTCCATGCAATTTTATTATTGGTGTTTTACAACATTCAATTCACTAGGAACACTAATGTATACATGAATGCAACTCTCTTTTTTTGTCTCCTTTTTTCCAGCGCATGCAAATTTGTGTAGGATTCAACTGGTCAAGGGGTTCTCGTTCTCAAAACACGTCGGCTAAAAAGTGTTTACGTGGTAAAATCAATTGGTAAAACGTGGCCAAATCGACAAGAAATACATTTTGTGAAATACTAGAATCAAAGACATAAAAAAAATAAAAAAACAAAAATCAAGAATCATAAGAAACATATCGAACTGTCGTAAAAACAGACATAAGAAAAGTAATCGAACGAAAGAAAACAAAACAAAAACTTCAAAAGAAATAAAATCATAGATCTATAAATGAATGTTGTTAAGTGCGTGTTTGTGAGAAACGGCGAAATAACTTTACTTCAATGAAATTTAACAATTCGAGCAGCAATAACGGTAACAAAAACAGCAGCTCAGATTGCGGCATGAATGAAATTGACACTGAAACGCACGTTGTATGGCCATCTTGGTGTTATGCAGGTAAATTCAATTTTCCGTATTTTATTTTATTTTATTTTGCTATACGTGCATGCGTGCGCGATTGTGTTTGAGAGGGTCTTTGATTTATTATTGACCGTATGACGAAAAAAAAACGAAGAGAGCCAGCAAGAACGCATTGCACTTTTCTTGTTTTCTTCTTTTTTCCTCCTCATAATAGAATAACAACGCATTATTTGATTAATATAATTAGTCATTGTATGGTCATTGGCCACAAAATGTGAAAATAATATGCAAAATTATTTCTGTGCACAGAATAAAACGAGCATGCACAATTGCACATGCAGTCGAACTTGTCAATGGCATTTCATAGAGTATCACAGTTCATATAGCTTGATTTTTTTGCTAAAACGAAGTGCGCGCACTGACATGACGTGCGCATTTGGTCTCCTCAACGACTGAGAATAGCCGATTTAATTTTATTCCAGTTTGTCGATACGAATATCGGTTTAGAGCCAGTTCAAGTGTTCTAAAGACTTATTTATCGTGATGGTTGGCTGAAAATTTCTTCGATCTATTTTTGCACTGCACACATACAGTCGCATCGACGAACAGGCCCATTTTATTTTGTATCATCGGTCACATTATGCCCCATTAAAATAAAAGACGATCAAAATAAAACGAACCGAATTGATATATCAACAAAAGCAAAACTCACACTCACACATTAAGAGCAGAGAAAGGTAAACATTACGCGGCAAAAGCCGTATTATGCGCATTAACCTACTTATTTGACTTCAATCGACCCAAAAAGTTCAATCGCATTAACGCTAAAACTTTAATTTATGATGAAAATGTTGCGCTTATTCGAAGTGAGTGCGCCGCTTTTACGGTTTATTTTATATCGAACTGGATCCAATTCAATTGAAATAAAACCAAAATCCGGGCAAACAAATGAACGAAAAAAAATCATATCACATACACAACACGCTGCCACAAGCACAAAATGGTGCTTAGAATTACGATCGATTAGCAAGTTAAAATGGAAACCTTTGACTAAAACTCTATTCGCTTGCAAAAATAAAAATAAAAAAAAGTTACAAGTAGCAAATTAAAATGCTTAATGCTCCTGGCCTTTTGGAATTTTTATTGAATAATCACCCAGCGCAGCACAACTGCACACAAATTCATTCGAAGAAAAGAAATTCTTGCGAAATTGTTCGCGCAGGTGATGGAAAACTGTATATTTTACTCATTTCAATGAAATACGATAACTTTGTTACTGTTTTCTGGAAATGATCTATATGTGGAACGCCATTTCGTTTCGAATTAATGTTGTACTGTCCAATTTCCCTCGCCGCAAAATCTTTTCCGTGCACAATACTGATAAAGTAAAACGCACTTGTCCCGAAAAATACGATTGAATTGTTTTTAATGAAGACGAATTAGGATGAACATTTTCACAGTGTTTGCTGCACTGACAACAAACAAATTTATAAACGACCTTGAGTATCCACATGGGCCGAAAATAAAATAAGGCGCCAATAAATTTTTCTACATCCAATTAATAAAGCTTGTAATGTCAAGCATTACATACAGTTGTTTTTTGCTCTCCACATGCGAACGCCCAAATTGAGAATCCGCACACAACAGAAGCACTGAATCATTTGAATAATTGAATATCGAGAGCGACCAAAATATGATAAATCTATTCAAATGTTTTATTCAATATAATTAAACGAAATAGACTTTGCTGACTTACGAAATAAGCAAGGTAAAATCAAATCATAAACAGAAGAAAAAAAACTACACAGAGAGAAAATCAAGTCAATTGTAAGCGCCGCTGTGGTGCCAGGAAACTTGTTTGACTACGCGCTCGTTCGCATAGTCCAATATATTAACGTATTTTCGTGTTGTTTTGCATCTTATTAGTTTTTCTAAATGAAATCAAGTGAATTGTTTTTTTTTCTTGATTCTTTTATCTCTCCAATTCGACGGGCTTTATTAAAAAATAGAGACATTTGATTAAATCCACGGATTATATTCGAAACGGCTCTTTACACACCAAATGATCCAGTTAGTTATTTGACAGATCCCATTTTTATGATTTTTTAACAATGCATTGCACATTTTCTGACGCTAAATTATCGATCGCAATAACTTTATTATCGCAAGCAAACTATTCACCATAAAAACATTTGTGTCTCTTGTTGTTTATAGCAAATTTTTCACAAATTGAAGCGAAATCCAGTTTATCGAGTGTAAAAGAAAGAAGAGAATTTAAACCGTTTGACTATTAAGCCGTATATATGCCATTCAATAAGTTGATATGCGGTTTCGATTGCTTTAAATGTATTGAAATCGTATTATTCAAAACAAGCGATAAATAAAAGCATAAATTGATCAATTTATTGGGTGAAGGAATGTGTTCGATCGTGTTATAGTTGCTTGAGTGCTGCGCAAAAACCGACAGGCGAATGACTGTCTTAACACCTCTAGTTTGCTACACTCACCACCGCCCGACGCCGTCGCCAACTTGATCTCAATGGGGGGAAAAATAATAATAATGTTCCGCGTTGTATCAGAATGTCTTACTTCAGATGAAAAAAAAAAAACATAATACGTTTGTTCAATTTCATTTACATATTTATATCTATTATAATAACAGTAATTGCAATGGCATCGGCTTTTACAATCTTTTTTTTTCGTTTATTTGTTCGTTTGATCATTTCAAGCCAATGCATTGCGCCAATATTGATCGAGCAAATGGACTTTTTTTTCGGCGCAAATTGACTTTTTATCACACATTTCAGAGACTCATATTTTGAACTTCCTTTACGAGCTGCAATGCAAAAAACCTTTATTTAAATCGTTATTTTAACAAATTTTCAAGTGAATCGATGACAATATGAAATGCCGTCTTAAATTCACTAAAAAACGCACGCAATCATAAAAATACATTTTTTTCGGAGATTTTTTTATACGAGATGGGATTTCATTTAAAATAAATATCAACGTGAATATAGCTTATCAGAATGTAATAATACTAAAATTAACATACAAATCAACCCGACCTGCTGGTTTTTATTCTTGCCTACCTTTTCTTTCGATGATAATTTGCATTCTCAGTGTTGCAGCCTCTCTTTACTGTATATACATGCGGCCTCACTCCATCGACAGATGAGAAAGGCAGCGAAGCAGTTTAGTTTGTAGCATTCATTCTAGATAATCTTTTTATGGCACGATCATCGACAGTTCATTTCAGGGTCCCAAGAAAATTATTCGAAATAAAGTAAACGAATCAAAATCATTTAAGTTCGAAAATTGAGCATTGGGTAATGGGCTAAACCAGTGAACCGTCGCACACACAAATACACATATTCTTTTATAGGTTCATTTACGTTCTTAGCGTTGCAAAGAGAAAGAGAAAAATGATCATAAAAACAATCTGATCGAACTTTGCGAAACAAAATTCACTTGCGTCAAATGAAGACATTTAAAGAAGTTAAAGGTTTTCGATAAAAGGAATTTGATTAGTCTCTGATTTCAAATACATGCTTAATAGTTTGGGATGGCTTTTTTTTCTTCTACATAAATTATTCTTTATCAAATGACTATAAAAATGTATTATTTTATTTCTTCATTTTTTACGATCCAAAGATGTTAATGCGATCACTTTTCAGAGAACATTTGAAATACATAAGGTTCAGTTTGAAAGAAACGAGAAAAAGAATCATTTTCCATTAAAATGCACGAGAATACCTCTCGAAAATCTGTTGCACATTTCATGATCACATTAATATACGTCAAAACTATCACCAAAATGTTAATCGCACGAGATCCCATTCGATGCTGTTAGATAAATATATGGAAGATTTAGTTGAAATTGATTCCATTCTCTGAACTCTTTTCGAAAATTGCTGATATAACATTTTTGGCCCACGTTAAATATGCATAAATCTTCCGTTATTTGTGGCATTGACATTTACACGTATTTCTCATTCATTAAAATGATCTGCTATCAACATAGAAACGCACATTAACCTCACACACATCGATCACTAATGAAGCACAACCCAACATTTTTGTTCAAAACAAATTCAACACGAATGATCTGTCTTTCTCTATTCGCTATATATATATATATTTTTTTTATTCAAGTCTAGTTTATATCTAAAAATGCTTTAAATGTCAATTGACTAATTACGATGAGCTAATGGTACGATCTATGTGAACACAAATTGATCATAAATTTTAAAAAATGGTTCGAATGATGAGAATATTGCAGTTTAGATTCCACATAACAATAAAATTGTTTCAGTTTTATCTTTTTAAATGTGGCAAATCATGATGTGTCATGGTTTAGAGTTGAAATACAACGATGAAGATAGCAAATCGAATTCCATAAAGTGCGAAATTGAATGCAGAGGAAATAATTGAATGAGATAGAGACAGAGAGAGAGAGAGAAAGTGTGGAAGCAAGCGATGGCGCAAGAGAATATTTGCGATTTTATTGATATAAGCTTGTATTATCACTAATGTATACGTTCGCAATTTTCATGTCTGCCATTATTGCTAAGTTGTGTGAATTTCAAATTTGCGTGTTTTGTTGCTCAATTAGTGTTTTGCTATCGTCAAATGGTTTCTTTACTAAAAAGGTGCAGTTTATAATTTGTTTCAAATGTATTTTCAAAGAATGAAAAGAACGAAACACACACACAAAAAATATATAAATATAAACCGAACATAAAAAAGTTCTATAAAAATGAAAAGCAATAAAAACTGCTGATTCCTGATCAACGTTTAAATTCCTCCCGTCTTTCGATGGAAATAAAAACACAAAACTATTCAGATTGTAAAGCTTAGAAGTTGAAAATCCGCTTCATTCATTTTATTTTAACGAACATTTTGCAGAAATTATTCCAATGAGCAAACTTGAATAGATAGAAAACACTCATTTTTATCGTCGACTAAATGGATAATTATATGTCCAAAAATTAGATATTCACTCACTAAGTTACGATATATAATTCAGATAGATCATAAACCATATCGAATTTATGTTGCATTTTTGAAAATTGTTTACTAATTCACTGCATTTATTCACTCAGGTGTTATTATCAATGAATGAATTGTTGGTGGGGAAACAAAACAGAGAATTTGGTTTCATTTGCCTAAATGTGCTAGCACCGAGCAAGACTTAATTTTCAATTCACCAACATATATTTTTCGAAACAAAAGCTATAAAATAATGAGTTTGAGAGCCAAATTACCACATCGAAGAAGCGATTTTCAATGACCAAAAATGGTATACGATAATGGCCTGTTAAAAATAGATGAAAAGAAAGAGAGCGAGAAATCGAACTCATGAATTCCATCTATTAGTTTAATAGTGTGCGCTTTTTCTCTGTTGGTTAGCCGTTAAGCATTTTAAATGGTGTTCAATCGATCAGAGCAACGAATTAAAACTGGATCGAGAACGCGCTATTGTATGGAAGAAAAATGCCTAAAACCGGCATTCATGCGCTCGCCCGTTTCTACCCGATCTCTCAAATGGCCAATGTACTCTATTTGATTCCATTCTATTCGATTTGGTTGAATGATAAAAATCGCATTCGTTCATAATAATCGATTTAAAGTTTGTTCGTTGATCTTTTTTGATGGTTTTGCCGGATTTCCCTTCATTCATTTTATGTGAATCGTCCGTGTGGATGCAAAGTACCAAACGTTCTTTTATATGATTCTCTTCAAATTAAGACATAACTGTACGCACATAAAACTCTCTCTCTCTCTATCTCTCTCTCTATCTCTCGCTCTTGTCGGATGGCAAATAAAATATACAAAATTATAACGTTTATTTCTCCATTTATGCCATATTTGTATGGAAAAATGTGTGTAGTTTCTTTCATTTCAAGGTGTTTGTTTTACGCCGAAATCAAACACAACTCATATATCCACATTTTTTTCTTTCAAAAGTTTTATACGTATGTTCTCACGTCTTTTTTTATATTTCTGTTTTGTAATTAATATTTCTTTTTTCGTTGTTGTCGTCATTGAATGTTTGTAAAGAAGAAAATACGGTTCAATCGCTTACAATCGACAACGATAATGTCGAGGAGGATGACACGCAAACAAAAATGACGAAGATAGGGAAAAAAAAAGTTTAACACTTTGGAACTAAAAGAATTTTTATTGCACAAACATATGAAGTGAATATATCATGATAACGGAATCTGTTTGCCTTTTTATTCATTACATGTGCGCGACTCGTACCGCACTTCAACTTTAGTACTTATTGGACGAACATTTAATGTTGATTTTGTGTTTATGTTTTTTTTGGGTGACATCAATTCCCAAATCTATTCAATCACACTAATCTATGAGACAAAAATCGAGTATTTTTATTACGCATTTACCTTCAATTGGTTCGTGATGAACGAAATTCAACTTTTGAAACGTAACGTATTTGCTTGAATTTCTAAATAAGTTGAAATATTGATGCGCAACGAATCCATAATTAATATATACAGAGCTAATTAAATTTAACAAGTCTTATGTTCCATTTTGTTGGCTGTCGAGCGCTGTCATGCATGTTAAACATTTATATCGGATGTGTAGCAAGCACACATAATTTTCTTTCAACAAAAAATCAGCTTGCAGCGCTAACCAAATCAAAAGCCGAAATGGAAAAACTTCGTAAAGAACACAAAATTGAAAATACACAGGTTTCAATTTGAGTCACATGTTATTGCAAAGCGCACACAGAGAAAAGAGGAGAATCACATGAGACTCGGTTCTAAATGTGGTCAAATTAAATCGTGGAACGATATGAGCTATGAAGTCAACAAGAACACACTGCGGTACAGTGAATGATTTTCTTTTATTTCGGTGTTTGTGTGTGCAATGGATTATTTAGCAAGCACATCGGGAGCAAAATTTATTAGCATGCAAACTGATAACGGAAAAAGTGCTGCTTAAACATAGTACCTATTTTAATCGTCAATCTTTATGCAACGGCTTGAATGAGCCGCACCAAATAATGTTCACATAGTGAACATGTGCACAATTATAATATGGCAACGAAACAAATAAATACAAAAACAACAACAACAACAATATGTACCGATCCAGCAAGCATGGAGACGCGCGGAGAGAGAAGAGTTCACTAATGTTCACAGTGTAGTGCGCGCGCCATAAACAAAATCAACAACAACAACAACAGATATCTATGCAATTAACGAAGTAATATGTTAGTAGCTCGCGCACATTATTCAGCGCGGCCGTTGATCGAAATGTTTTGCATGGCATCATCGTGAAATGGTTCAATTCCATCGTGTAGTGCAAATGCTATACATTCCATATGTATGTGTGTGTGCACAGGTAGATTTCGCTCGGTATTTGGATTGTTTGGAGATTTCACGATCGCATAAACACAAATGGCATGGATGACCGGTTGCTGTGGTTGGTTGATAGAACATAGGCACAAGCCGTACATTTCTTATCTTAAAACCACTTTAAATGCAAATATAATAATTCAATAGATATTTCTCGTTGGTTTTTTTTCTCTTCTCTCTACCTCTCTCTATCTCACTCTCATGTGCAAGGAACACATGTTCCGATTCATATCTCATTCATGGATCTACAGATCTCTTATGCAACTTGCACTCACTTCTCGCTGCTTACATTTTGATTTACATGATTCTTTACATGTCCAATTTATTACTACTTGCTGCGGTGATTTCTTTTCGTTTGCAGCAAAATCACCTTTGTATTTTCCGCTCATTTTTTCGACATGATTTTTGACTTATTATCTGCTTGAATTTATGTGTAAATCAATTTTATGTGTGTGTGTTTGCGATTTTTTCGCTGTTCACAAGAATTGGTGACAAATTGATTGTCTTGTATGGTGAGAACTTAAATGCGATTGCCGTTATTGAATTCAATGATAAAGAGTTTGACAAAAACGTTCGAAGCAAATGGATTCTTAAAATGGGAGACAATAAAATCCATTGAAACTTTGGCTTTAAATTAGATTTTTTATCTATTTAAAGTCAAGCACGCAGCCGTGAAATGCATATCAATAATGCGACAACCAAACTGGCAACACGTAAAAAATGACTAAATGGTTCACACATTTGAGTACATAGTGTATATACACCAAAAGACCATCACACTTTTGAACTATACATGCGCATGGAAAAAGAGTGCTTTGCATGCCATGCACGCTATTCGATGCGGTTAGTCTCAGTGGAAAATCACACATCATAGTATGAACGATGAAATAGCGCACTTTTTCCTTCTCTTTTTCTCTCTCTTTACCTCCCTCCCTCGCTATCGATCTCTTCCTCCATCTGAGATGTGTTTGGCATGCATAAAACAAACAATTTCAAATATCACATTGAGAATCGAACGTTTTGCTTTGCATAATAATAAATTGTGAGCGCACCAAACTGCGTGTGTCTATGTGTGTTGGTCTGTCTCTAAACTCCTGTTGATACAATATCGGAAGGAGGGAGGTAATATACACAGCAACACATGCATTTATCGCATTCGAAATGCAATCGAACATCTAGAAAAATCAATTGTTCGCGTGCGGTGCTAATGACGATCATTGATCACAACTAGTAATTCACTGCACATACTTGTTTTCCATTTAAAATTGAAAAGAAGAGAAACGAAAAAAAAGAACAACGATATAAAAAAAAAAACGTTTTGGGGCCGGAGGTAATGAAACTCCGGCGAACCGATCGATTTGCGAATCGACCGAGACACATTGGGCGCACGCGCATCCGCGCATGGGCAAAACAACTTTTCTAAACAAAAGAAAGCGCAATTTACGTCATATTGTATAGCCTTTTTACGGTTCATAGAATAAATAATAAAAGCGAAATATTATCATTCTGGGCTGGTGTTTGATACCCGTGTCGCCTTTCAATGCACAAAGATCGACACGGTAAGTGTTTTGTTTTTGGTTGTTCAGTGATAAAAACAAATACGAATGTATAAGCCGTATCAAACACCGAGGAACGAAACGATCACTATACACATACGTTTTGAATACTAGAGATACGCCTATGTCTATGAAAAGGAAACACACGAAGAAAAAGAAAAAAAATATATATATATACTACATATCTATATTGAGGTGAGGCACATAACTATTGTTGTTTATTATTGGAATATTGATTTAAGTTGAACACAATTCACTAAAGGAATTTTTGTGTACAGCCAAACTGTTTGGTTGAGCGAAGGCGCGCGCGCAGCTCACATTTCGTGCCCACCTCAATACATCAATATAAACCGTTTGCCATAAGTGCTGGCTTTCTTCGATATATATATTGAAAATGTTTGTGTGCTCGCAAGTGCGCTCGTGCTCGGCATATACACACATTTATGTTGCTCAAGTTCCGTACGTGTATCTATTTAATTTCTGTGCTATTGTTATTTGAATAGCGTCGAGTGCAAATATGCAAATTTCACCTGACAACTCTTCCATACTAATGCTTATAAATTGAATACAAAATAGGTACAACATCGCACAGTCCAACTCTAATGCTAATACACAAACCGCGATCTCTTCGATTTTTTTTTTGATGTAAAATTTTGTGGTTTACCACTTACAACATCACACATAAAACTCTGTGTGTTTCACGCTCTGCGCTAAATTGTCTCACTCAATTCTGAAAAATGCTAAATTGGTCAAATATTTCAGCCAGCTTATGTATATATATTCAATGGAACAACGGCTTATCGTAAAAATGTACTACTTAAAATTCATTTACATGATCGAATACAACACGCAAGATCTATTTATGTTATCTGCTCATACCTGCGCGTATACTTACATTTTAACTCATTAAACGAATAACAAACCGAGTTACACATTTCCGACATACTGCACTTTTACAAAATTGATGCGTTATTAATTGCGCCAATTGATCAACTCAAGAATTCGAATTGATCTGAAAAAACATGACATCGAATGGTAGTAGCATATGCTTCATTTTTTTTGTGTGTAATTATCAAAAGAAAGTCTGTTTTTCCTGAGCGTTTTATTGCCGTTATCTCTGTAAAATAAAACCACCAAAATGTCTTATCGATGACGAGGTATTGTTGATGGCTGTAATACTTTGAAGTGATAAGTGAAAAATGGCTTCGTCATCACAAATGTTCAAATTTATGTGCAAACACATAATTCCCTATCTTGAATGCGTAGAAATGACGGCGAGCGTACATAAATGATAAAAAGTAAAAAAAAGGTACCCCACGGCTACGGCAATAGACGTAAAATTCTCTTGAAAACGCTTGTTGAAATCTATATTAATGCACATCTCATTACGCAGATAGTTGGCAGAAAGAGAAAGAAAGAGAGAGAAAGAACACGCTGAAAATGGTGTGAATTGGCTAACAACACAACCCGTTAATCGTCATTAACTACGTGTGCGCAATGCGCGCAAACACAGAGAAACATGAACTTAACAGCTTCCATTTTCAAATGCACGACCTCAACAATTAATTTGAGGGACAACAAATTGCTAATAGAGACTCACCAATTATTATCCGCATTGTGCTACATTTGTCACTTAGTCAACAGAAAACTACTGTACCTGAATATTTTATTCAAATTAAGATCTCATCGATTATTAAACGAACGCGGAAAAGAGTTTTCTTTTGTATGCGTACATGTGGCATGTATTGATTATAAAAATTTAATCCAAAAAAGAAATTTCCACCGCATGATTTTTTTTTTTGCCAGAGTCGATTGCGTCAATCAATAAATTAGATAATGTAAATGCTGTACGAGTGTATTTTCAATTCTATTTTAATTGTGTACCGTTTATTTTATCATTTTTTTTTCTCGAAGAGAATATGGTGGGCAATTAGCAGTCAGCCAGAAGAGATCATCATTGTAACTCACGCGATTTTAGCTACAACATTTTGAAGAGAAATTATTTAACGATATTGTGAATGCGCTCTAATTAACATCATTCTGATTAAATATGGTGTTTGCTTTGTTTCGTAGCCGATTGTATGGCACAGCGCGCAGTCAAAGTAGAAAGCGACAATCAAAACAAGTAAATAAGAAGAAGAAACAAATTAATCGGCTCTCGGTGTACGCACATCGTCTATATGTTGCACACAATTTCAATAATAATGTTGACAAAATGTAAAGTACCACATTAGGTTTTACAAATGCCATTCTTCGGCTATAGTTATGGAAAATACATCGATATGGTTGACATTTTTTTTTTTGTTTTATTCATTCTGATCGAATTTTCGAAAATGTCTTCGAGAACACAAATAAATGGTCATAAAAATAAAAATCGCTTTTAATTTTATGGCTATTTTTATGCGAAGCGAAAACAACACATTAGCTCCTTCGGTTGAGATTTTCAATTCATTAATTTTAAGTTTATTTCGTTCGCATTTCATTCTGGTTGGCAGTTTGTGTACACCGTCTAAATGTCACATGTTTTTCAAGAGATTATCAAAGTAAAAGTTACAAATGAGATAGAAAGAGAGCACGTTAAAAAAATATGCCAAAAAATACGACCGATGTATATTTGGCGTGCGAAAAAAAGAATCGTTGAATAAACGACATTCAGTAGAAAAGGACAGCCTAATACTTACTATGGTCAATTTTGGGCATATATACCGCTGCATACGAAGTTTTTGTGAAGGCAAAGTTACTT
The DNA here is from genome assembly GCF_009176525.2 of Contarinia nasturtii. Classification (NCBI taxonomy): domain Eukaryota; kingdom Metazoa; phylum Arthropoda; class Insecta; order Diptera; family Cecidomyiidae; genus Contarinia; species Contarinia nasturtii. Next base: position 5,051,369 of record NW_022198046.1, on the reverse strand, counting down.
CGCACGATCTCTTCGTTTCGCGAACTGATTTTTTCTTTCTTCTGCTCATGTGTGCTCTTTTATATATATATATAGTTCAACGTTGGATAAGAAAAAAACCACAGGTCGACAGCATGGTGCAAAGGAATAAATATATTTCACACATTTATTATTTTGTCGAAGATGGAAGTTCAAATCGAAAACTGGTTTGATATGCTTTGCTCATTCTTGCTCTCTTTTAATTTTATTCATTCAAATTATATGTGATTCGATTTTGCCTTGAATCTGCTTTTGAGAAACGAAATAAAAATCTATTCCATTTTAATTTTGGTAGAATAAAAAATAAGAAGAAAGAGGCATTTGACATGAGATTATACCTTTATGTGAACCTCTTGTTAAGCATACGTATGTTTATTACGACAAAAGCAAAAGAGCAATCGACAAAAATGCTTTAGTTCGTATGGCACATTCGTTTCCTGATGTATATATAAATATATATATATTCTTGATACTTATCCCCGATGACTTGTTCTCTGTTTCGTAAATGAAAGACCAGCGCCGACTATGTCTGATGAAAGACAGAAAGAAAGAGCTAACATACGAAGTACTTTAAAGAAAATGCTTCGCCAACCTGAGTTTAAATGTTAATTCGATGTTAATGCCATTATAACCTCTAATTAAGCCACAAAAATTTTTAAAGGTCACATTGGTATGGCGCAGTTCAAAGATTCGGTCGATCGCTCATTCCGGCCCTCATTTATATGCATCTTGAAATTGATCTTTTTTTTATTTTAAAATTTCTTCCTCAAATAATTCGAGTTGAATTTTTGTGGCAATATATGTCAATTCTTCGTGAAATTTCTATAACGAATTTCGAAGATGAAAGAAATAAAATCAAAACAAAAAAAAATTTGGCCTTCTTAATCTTTGTTGAATACAACAATGTTGCCCTAAGTAGGTAGAGATAAGACTTAGGAAATAATGCGGAGTAAATGCAACAGTTCAAGAATGCAAAACAATATACATTTGAATAATAAAATAATTTATAGATTGAGCAAGTGTGTGACTCAATCGACAAATCAAACTGTACTGTACTAATTCAAAATCATATACAATAAACATACAATATAACTTTGGCTTGAATCATGGCATCTATGAAAAAAAAATCCATAATCTCAAGAGAGAAAAAAAAAAAACAAACTGCGCCTCAAAGATGTCATATGAACAAAGTCTGATGTATTCAATATCTTGGAAAATGCGCAAAATCAATATATTCGACACGTTATTTGTATTAGTACAAAGTTGCAAATGGTTATTTGTTTGAAAAATGACGATGGTTTGATAATAATTTGTCAAAATCTCTTCAAGCGATGGATGTATAAGTATGTTTAATGTTCTGTCGAATGGTAACGATTCTCGCGTACGTTAAAGTAATCACAGTCATATCGGTTGGGCTAGTAATCGATTCGTTGAAGAACAAGAATCAAATCGAGAAATCATAAAATTGTTTCAAACGAGATGAACGAATCCACACGCGCCATGTCACGTTCGTCCATTTGCCAATGGCTTAAAATAACCGATGGAATCCCACAAGCAATCAGCATTTTTCACTTTGTTGCACGCCTAAAACCAAACAACTGCTTTTCATATCTGCAAACTTTCCATCATCATCTGTTTATTTTGCATTTTTGAGCCGCCTCATCACCGAGCGACGTGTATGTAGAAAGAAAAGTCATAATTTTTATTTTATGCTTTTCTTCACATTTTGAATAGATTTGGTTTGCATTCATCATGTTAAAACAAGAATCAAGCATTCTTTTCATAATTTCCATTCAATATTTCAATTTTCAAATGTTTCGTGAACAAATTTTGTAGCACGAATGCATAAAGCGAGTCATTATTATAAATGAGTTTTGGTTGTTATTGTTTCTTTGTGAAATGAATTAGACGGTCTAATAAATTTTGTCATAATAGAGTTGATGTTCACATTTTCTTCTGTGACGTTGTTATTCAAAATCTATTTGCTTCCTACCTACTGCAGGATTATTAAATGGTCATTTGGATGCACGGGATCCGAATACAGTTTAACTTGAATGACTTTCAATATTCTTAGTGGCAGTTGATCATATACCGCGTACACAAAATGGATTTCCACATCAACACCGACTCCTATATTGAGATCGGTCGCATCCTTACATCATAAACAAACAAAAATTCTTTAGTTAATTTGATGCATGCTTTTTAATGAATAAAATTCCACTTAAAGTACACCAACCGATCATTTTGCCACAGACAAACCCTTTTGTCAGCACAACAGTGTGTACATACAGTGTACACAAAACCAACAACATTCAATTCCATGAAGGCTTTGCGTGCACGACTTCATTCCAATTTACCTTTTTGCGTCCGTATCCGTGCCGACCAAATGAGAAGGAAGATTGAGACAGAGACATATTCTGTATTGAATGAGTTATATTATTGCGGTCATTTATTTTTTTGCACTGAACATTAGTGCTATTTTTGATCTTGAGCATTAAATTGAATTTGCGTTTGTGGCTTCGCATGCGATTCGCTTATTGATCACATTCTATATGAAGTGTGCGCGTGCGTTGTAAGCGTACAACAAGAAAAAAAGGCAGGGTCTTGAAAATTAATATTAGGTGAAGACATTTCCATAATTGCGTGATTTGCAATCATAGATAATCAGTCCCAAATCGCATCTATTTTATGCATAAACCTGTTACATATTTCGTTGAACATCACATCGATGAAATTGTGAATAAACATTGTACATGTGAATTGAAACTCGAGATGTGTCCAAAAAAAATGTGTGTGTGTGTGCACGTTTTTCTTTTTATTTCCGAAAGTTTGTGTCTGCGGTTTCAAAATATACACAGCAAGTTATTTGAGAAGCGTGAAGAAGAGTTTGGTTTCTTTTTTTTTTCATATTGGCATGTGGCACAAAACATAACCACGCAACAATCCACGGCCTATTGATAAATGGAACTAATCCATTGCAATTTATGTACGGCTAAACACAAATGTGCAATTAATTTTCGCACGAGAATATACTACATACACATTGGCTTATGTCTCGCGGTTGAACACCAAATCTTCCTCACATATTATAACGTATTTAACGAAGATGAGTGATTATCATCACGAAGTAAGCCGGGGCTTTTTTGTGTGTACGCTTTTTTTTCTCATTCTGATTCGTACATTCCCACCTTCATATGTCTTCGTCATGATTTTGTTGCGATGCACAGCACCCGAGAAAATCATGTGAAATTAGCAACACAAATTGTTCTGCCATGTTCACTTTACTTATTTGTTATTGAATGTTTTTTAAGCAAGTAGCTAACATTGTAACTGCATGCGTATCAATAATGCGAATTGCATTCGTTTATAATTACGGTATTCAGAAAAAAATGCGAACAAAAACTGAGACGAAAAACGACAAAAAGTGTCCCTGACTGTGTAAATGTTTTAAAATTACAAAAAAAAAAAAACGATTCAATTTACCAACTGGCTCAAAAAATGTCATTTTTTCGTTGAAAACCACCATGCTTAAATTTTGAATGGGACAAAGAATCATGATCACAATATTGCAAAATATCATCAAATGACAGACATAGATTGGTATAGATAAATCGGTGAATCCTTGATATCAAATCAATTCAAATGGAATTCAATCGTTTCTACCAACAAACGAGTTTTTTTTTTTCGTTATCTTGTTATAATCGTTTAATTTATATCTTTTTTTCTCCATCTATCGATGTCTAATTTGTTGGATACACTCCAAATAGAATATCATGGCAATTCATCTATTTTGTTTAATCTTTTATCTAAAAACGACACTTATACTGTAGATTTGCATACATTTTAAAAATTAATCTACCGAATGATCGAATTAATTTCGCTCTGGGGTCAAAACAATTAATCACGAAATCATCATAGGAAATTAATTCAAAATTCATGCGGCGCACTTGTTTTTCACAAAATTCACATTGAACGTAAGCAAAATGAAAGCATGAATATAAGAGTATTGTGTTTCGGCTTATTTAAATTGAAAAGGGTAATCACCTAGAAGGCGGCGTTCGCACTGTGCGCTTTGCTCATAAAACAAAGTCGACCTTCTTTTGACCATTTGTTCAGCTCGCAATTCACTTTAATCGCACTTAGATTGAATATATAAATGTATATGCATGTATTTTATATTATGGTATTAGTCCCTCCACTATGACAATCAAATGTATTGTCTATACTGTCTTTGTTTTATGTACGACTTATATTAAGTTGGATTTGACATCGGAATGTGTCATATAAATTGTTCATTGTGCACACGGACGGGTGTGGTCGTTCTGTGACTGATTTACGTGCAGATATGTTCAATTTTCAACTGTTTCACCTGGCACATGTGTGTGTGTGTGTGCACTCGCGATCGTTTGCGCTTCTCACTCAAAAGATGGAGCAAAACTTGTATCCAGTCGCGCGATTTGTATAATTTTTATGACACATTCTACATGTGACAAAGTGTGACTTGATTCGAAAAAAGGCGAACAACACAATGGCTTTGATTATGTAGGTGATTTGTTTTCAGTCACCTCACGTCATAAAATAAAATGCGGATGAAAACAGCTTTGAAAATGTGCAGGCATAAAGAGCAAAATGCATATGGTTTACATTTCTTGCAGGTGATAAAATGAGAAAAACGAGCACCATCAATTAATTGAAACAAACATGCACATGCATTTCTCAGTAAACACAATTCAAAAGGTTGAGTACAATGTGTGTCCCCAACTCCCCACACAAATGTCGTTTAAAAGTTTATCAATCTATAAAGACATGAAAAACTCGATCGATATATTTATAGCAATTTTATTTCTTCGAAATGAAACCATTGAAAATAAAGATTTCATGTCCAATCGTTTCATGGATTCGAATTTGCCCCATATTATCGCATACACCAAACAAAAACAGAAATATTAATTGTTTTTATGATTCAGTTTTCACGTTGAAACGAATAACACAATATCGATTGTTGTCGCCCAAAAGAAATAATATTGATCATTTCCATGATATTCTGCTCACATAATCAAAACTTAAAAGAGAAGAAGAAGAAGAAGAAGAAGAAAAAAGACAGAAAAATTGCTCACGTTTATTCCGTAACGACAAATGTGAAACCAATCGTTGACCTCAATGACAATATATTTAACTTAGGCGTTTTGAGCGCAATGTTGAGTGCAAACAAACGGAAATTCAAAATAAACAGATCGAGAATACGTTTTCAAGATTTTATTATTCAATATATAAAGCCATGACATACCGTCACAATGGAGTTTTACCAAAAAATGTTCTCTCTCTCTCACTCTCTCTCTCTAATTCATCGATTTGAATTATATTTTTTTTTTTCGACCTGAGTCGATGAACTCATTTTAAATGCTACACATTATTGTAACCGATCTAGTGTAGAAAAAGCGAATAAGTTTATAAAGCGTGGTTCAATCAAAAGGGAGTATAAATGATGCCGATGAAAAAAAAAAAATAGTAGTCATCATTGAAAGATAGAGAAAGAATAGAGATAAACATTCTTTCTGTGGGCTAAATGAAAAATTATTTCCATGTCCAGTGTTGAATAGATGTTTGAACTAAATGTGTGTTTTGAATTCTGTTAAGTTATATAAAAAATTGAATCATTCAGGTAGCTGTTTTGTGTTTGAAATCTGAAACAAAACAAATGAACAAAAACATTTTTTTCACGTTCTTATCAATTCCACGACTTTTCTATAATAACAACTATCCGCGTGAATTCCAATCCAAATAAAACTATTTAAAGATAACTGTAGAGTTCATTTTGTGTGTGCCTTTCAATAAAAATTGAAATTCGACACTACCCAATTCAGAATGTGATGGGTTTGAAATTAAATCATAAAGAATCAGCTTTAAAGCGATTATAAAATGAATATATTTTTGAATTTTGTTTGACATAAAGTAGTGTGTAACGTTTTTGCACAAATGGATTTTACTACTTGCTGTCGGCAAATGAATACATAAAACGGGATTTCGATTCTTGCGTCAATAATAATAAATTGTCCTCCGAACGAATCACACAAGCGTACACCTCTAATTCCAGACCAGAAAAAGAAATAATCAAGAGAGAGAGAGAGAGAGAGAGAGAGAGAGAGAGAGAGACTGTAATGACTACTTGAAATATATCACGGACTGAAAGGTGTATTTATGCGATCGAATCATAACTGTTTCACTTAACTGATATGCGCGCGGTTTTTCTTCTTCTTTATTTGGATTTGTATTATTGTTTCATTCGTATAAGACATCGCATCGCAATTCATTGGTAGCACAAAGCATTTATGCACCTCGCAGCACACGAAGAAAAGAAAATCGATTTCATCTGACTACTCAAGTCCACGCTAATGTGCAATGGCATTTGCTATACAAATACATGCACAAGAGAACAGATAAAAAACCAACAACCATGCAAAAATAGAACAAGTAAATCAAAGCAACTATTTAGCAAGTAATGAGTTGGGAGAGAGAGAGCGCGCTTGCGCAGGCACATTAAAATACACAGTCGCCTCGATGAACAAGTGTTTTTTTTATTACAATTCTTTGTGTCTCCCAACGGTGTATTTTTTTTCTATAATGTTGATGGCTGCATTCCAAAGAGTCGTATGACAGCTGTGTGCACTGCTGAATGAAAGATACACTCTGCACTCACATTTTACGAAAGGAATACTAATTTTGCGACCACTAATCTTTTCGGGTTTGGAAAGCCGCTGCGTTTGTCCCATGCAAATGCAATTGAAACAAAAAAAAATAGAGATAGATATACATTTTATGTACCAGATATGTCTGTTTTGAGCAATTTCATCCACAATGCTCCTTTAATACAATTGAGCAATTCTTTAACCGGTTTTATTGAATACACAGAATTTGGATATAAAATAAAACTAATAATGAAACAAGTTTAGTTCAATAATACATGCACCTCGCAGTTGTTGAATGATGTGATCATTTAAATGGAAGTTCATTGGGAACTGAATGAATTTCTGAGTAAATGTTTAACCTTTGATCAGTAAATTTTAATATTGTTTCGTCATCTCATCTTCAAAAAAAGAAATCAATTATGCGCTAACAAAAAGACCTGAATCATTCGTTTGCTAACATCCCAACCGAATATGGAATATTTTAATGGATCCACACACAGAGAATATTTAATTGGCAACGGAAGAAAAAAATAAATAATATAAATTAAGAAAGGATCAAATTAAAGAGAAAAAACCAAATTGACACCGGTTATATTCACTTAAGCGTACAGTTGTTTTTCTGCATACACTACATTGTTTGCAAGAATTGTACATTAAGTCAAAGTGTGTTGCGTGTGTCATTTTTTTTCGCCTTGTGCTGATATCAAGAACAAGCAACCGATGGATTGAGAGAATGAGATTGATGAATCTTTGCGGTGAGTTCGACGTTGATGGTACCGAGTAGAAGCGTCGTGTTGTGTGTATGCTGGTTTTTGTATAGTATATTTGATAATTTTGCACAGCAAGACATTGAAACGGCCCCAAACGTATAACCATACTGATATATTATGCAGGGAAACGAAGTGAAAAGATACATGTGTGTACAAAATTCAAAGGCGTATAAAATATTGTGGCATTTAATGGCGACAATATTTATGGCTAGAATGTTGATGGTTCGATTGTCAATGCGTTCAATGTGTGTGCTCGAACACACAACGGAAGAGTTCATCAGGCACTGAGTTGTTGTCGTTGTTTTCTTTTTCTTGCTCTTTCTCTCTTTCGTGTTCTCTTCATTTTTACACTTCTTTACTTCTTTTATTTTTTTCCATTCTTCGATATATATTTGCTCTACAAGTCGTACGGGTTACATTCTGCTTTGTAGCTAGAATATGAGGTTTTCCCACGCACATTCAGTTGATCAATAAAAGTTGACTTTGAAATAAATGACAAGTAGCAATATCTACCGGTTACATGGCATGGAAGAGACTCTTTTAGCTCTTTGTGAGTTGTTCGTTTTCATTGCTTCACGTCACAAATCGCCCAGAATTCAAAACCATCGATTGACTGCGGACAAAACCATTTTCCATTCATTTTCTATGTTTTTATCATTCACTCTCTCACTCTTGTAACAAAATATTTAATGAGGCAATGACACTGTGTGTGTCATTAAATGCATGTAAATTAACTACAATTATTTTTCACTTCAAAATAACGCCATCTGAATGAGTGAATGAATGAAGAAAAAAGTGGGCATGGATAATGACTGTCACACTGCATACAAATGACATTTGATGAAGTTTGATATGATGCTGTTGAAGAGAGAGTGTCTCACACACGTCCAATTCAATCGATACTCTTTTTTCTTCCTTCAAAATAAATTGTTGCAACAATTTAGCATGCTAATTTTCTCAATGGTCTTTGGATTCTTGGTCTTTGATAATACAATGTTGTTAACTTTTTTCCTTCTTTTTTTTCATAAACAGGTGATACTCCGTCCAATGATGACGCATCCACATTTGTAAGGAATTTAACATCATCGACTTCGTTACACCACCATTCGTCCAGTCTATCAAAGCAATTGAAATCGGCATCGTTGGCCGCCTCATTAAATGCTATTGCTGCCGCATCAGCAACAAATTCACAGCAAGCACAAAAGTTCAAGGGCAAACGAAAATCAATCATTGGCAACAATAGCAGCAGTATTTCAAATGCAGTGGATAAAATGTTAAGTGATCGTTTAAATTTAGCCGATAGTAAAAAATTTTGTGATATGAGCAATCGTACGAGTCCTATTCCTAATTTGACTGAAAATAGCAACGGTAATTCATTCTCTTTCTTTTATCTTTTTTTTTTCTCTCACTCACCATTCAATTTTATTGTCCACATTAATTATTTTCACATCGTTGACTTTAAAACAATTTTTTACATTATGTGAATTCCGTTAATAATAATAAATAAATGCGCATGACGTCGACAGGTAATAGCGAGGAAGCAACAGATTTGTCTGACACAAAAGCGATATCAGTAAGTGCAATGGACTATTTCAAAGCAACACCGAACAACGGTGACACATTCAGTACAACAATCAATAACAATAAGTTGATAACCAACAATAACGCAAACATTAAAAACGAACGATTCAGCCCACCACAACAAATGCAATCACAAAATACAGCACAATCAAACGGAGCCAACACCGATGCACACTCATCAAATTCACGGTAAGTAAAAGTTGTCTTTGTTTTTCGTATCGTTATCAACTATCGTTCACATTTTTTTTACGGTCGAGGTATTGTTGTACATGATAAAAATGTACACTGATTTCGGACACGTTTCATATTTAACAAAAAAAAAAAGACAAATATCGTGTAACTTTGATGTGGAAATAGGCAATTTGTTTGATTATTCACGTCTCTCGGGGCTCTTTTGATCGAAAATCTGGCAAATAGCAGAATATAATGCATGACGTTCCATCAATGAAGAGAAAGCAATTATTATTCATACATCATAAATAATGTTGATGGCATTTTGTACGGAATGAAATTCCTACAAAGAAAAATGCAGCCTTTTTTATTCATAATAATATAAAACCATTAATAATGAGAAATTAATTGCATTTATCACATTCTTACACCGTGTTGATAAGAATTTTTCCACGTGTGGAACACGGAGCCACTTTTTCACATGACATTTCAAATGTCAAACGAATTGCTACTAGTGATAATATTGTTTAGTTTGTACAATTCAACAACTCCAAAATGAATTCACACAAATAATTTCCCGAATAATCTGAATCTATATTAAATTGTAATCTCTAAAGGTCAAGAAGTGTAACACCGTCTTCACATCCCGGCACACCGCCACAGCATCAGCCAAATGATTTATTGTCGGGATCAAATTTTTCAACCAGTTTGGCAAATAGTCTTACATCTGGTCAAATAAAACCTGAATTCGCAACCGCTCGAACTTATTCAGATCAACTACGGAACTTTGCAGCTAAATATAATGCATTAAATGAGTATGTTCACCATGAATAGCTTGTTCTTGGGTTTATTTTTAATCACGGATTTCTTCGTATTTCAGATCAAACAGTGTTCGTAATTCACTATTCGATTCCAGATTTAATATGAGCTCAATGAAAACGGGAATAACCAAAGACATGACATCACCGGAGACTATGAAACGAACAACCACAACAGTCCCGTCACCGGTGAGTTTTCAACACATTTGACATGTTCAATTGAACACCTCTTTCAACCAACACATTTAATGAAAAGATTTACTAACGGTTCACATAATATACATGTTTCCGCTTTGATTTCATTTTAAATTTTAGATATCGAATACCGCAAACAATTTGATATCAACATTATTTTCAACATTTCCGCCAACTGCATTTCCATCGTTGATCGATATGCGGGGTTCACAACTACTGCTATCATTGGTAAGTGCATTAACTAATTGCGCCATTGAAAATATACAGATCCTAACCATTGTATCAATTTTCCAGGCGCAGGCGGCAAAAGATAGTGAAATAAAGCATCATATTTTGAATGGACCACAAAAGCGACTGACCAAACGGCAAACACCACCGATTCACACAAATGCGTTGCGTTCACAACAATCACCTCCATCAAATGCAAATACATCTCCGCAAAATCGTATTCCATTGCCGGCAAATATACCAAACACACTTCAGCTGTTGTCATTACAGCAAAAGGCGAACTCTCTGCTAAATAATCAACCATTTTTAGCATCACCGTCATCATCATCGTCGGCACCATCGATCAGTCAAACGTTGACGTCCACTTCAAATAGTAATCGAACAAGAGCATTGTCTCCCCTAGATTTGAGTGCATCAACGCCAATCGTGGCAAAACGTTTAAAAATCGAATCACAAAGTCCAAATCGAAGGACGGCATCACCGTCACCAACAACAGTTCAACATCCAAGAACAAGTTGTGGCAGTAACAGTGAATATCCGACCGCAGCAGACGCATCGCCAGCACAAAATCAACGTCGATGTCATGCCCAAACCGATGAGATCAACTCCTGGACCGTTGAACAAGTGTGCAATTTCGTTGGTAGCATTGACATTTGCGCAGAATACGTAGAGGTAAGTGTTTTTCATTTGCTGTGTTTCGTTTTTTTTCTCTCTTCATTTTCGTGCAATTTTTATATCGTTTGCAATACCCCGTAATCTTTGGCAATAAAATGATCGTCGTATTTTAATAAATGGCAAATGAGTATTAAAGACAGTTTTTATACGCATTTTCACACTTTTAATGCCACTTGAGTGATTTTACATTGGTCGCATCGTTTGGATTAAAAATAGTAATAATTTATTTTTGCTCATTATTCGGGCTGCACACAAAACACGCATATTTAGCAAGACAGAAAAAAAGCACATACTATTCCCCACTCAAAATCTTATCCCATAAAATTGAGACATAAACATTTTTACTCTTTCTTATGCGCGCATAACGTTAATTTATTGGCGAAAAAAAAAGTTTAAATACACATGATAACAAACAAACAAACAAAAAATTAGTCACACCAACCAGCTCCGAAACATTCAATTAGCAGTTGCAAGCTATTTCATAAAAGCCATCATTTTATGTTGATTTTATTGAAGCGATTTTAATGCGTTTTCTATGTGCACAGATAAACAAATCATTATTTAGTTTATGATTATTTTCACATTGGTTTGATTCGATTTTTAGTGATCATTTCCTGCTTGCGATTATTGTATTTATAATCAAATCGGTTTATTTTAGAGAAACAATATCATCACCAATAAAATGGTATAGTTAAAATTCAATACTTGTTCTGTACACACTTGTTGACGTCCACGCATTCACCGAAAAAGAAAAAAAAATTGTACTCGGCAGCTGGCACACGATTTGGTTAAATCGAAAATTGAAATGTTGTTCTCGTTCAAATATCATACATATTAAGGTTGATTTTTCAGAATCCAGCAAGTTTTCCATTGTTAACTTTGCGTGTTTCGACAAATTGTAAAGAGCATACACAGAAAGTTGAATAAAAGCGAACAAAATCAACGCAATTATAGTAAATTGTATGTTAGCCCGAGTGGCATCGAATCTACACACATCTGAAGGCTGCTGGCTATCCTGACCATAATATAATATACAACTTTTGACTTTTGAACATTTTTGTTTGTAAAAAAAAGAACAGTGTGTCTACAAACGATAAATCGATTTGATTTCGTACGGCAAACCTTTTGTTTATCCTCTCGCACTGTTATTCACTGTGCATAAAAATTACGCTGCCGACATCAGAAATGCCAAAGATCATTTCATTTGATCATTCTACCCGTGTCCATTTCGAATGGAAAATGTACACCAGCAATTAACAGATAGACCAATATAAAGGCGTATGGTGGCCCAATTTTGCCTATCTAAATCATGCATGTGCAAACAGGAATAACAACAATAAAAAAAATCGCCACACAACGAAGCACACATTGAAAAGAGGACTCAACTGTTGCCATACTAATAATTTAGCTAATTGCATTTGTCTTGGGGCCAAAGAAAAAAAAGTTCACTTTGTTTAAAGTTGATGCAAAGTAAAAAAAAGTCAGTTTTTTTTGTATATGCAGTGACTTGAGATAGGCATTTGCAAAAGGTCAGCCGAAAGAAAACATATCCATTATGAACAGATACACAGGCAGACACGTGAAAGCCTTTTTGCCTTCGTGTGGTCAAACACACTTATGAGAGAGAAGGGGAGGGAGAGAGAGAGAGAGAGAAACAAAACACACCAATGAACCAATATATAGCAAGCATCGAACTAAAACAGCAGTGTTCATGTTTCAAATATTGCCTTGGTTTAAGTCAAGTTGCGATCCTTGTCGCCTGTTTTTCAAATGACTGCGCGACTCATTTTGTTGCACACACACTCAACATGTATGCTCCACGATGAACTCAAAACGAAGAATAAGCAGCAGAAGAAGAAGAAGAAGAAGAAAAAAAACCACCTGAAGAATTTGCAAAATAGCCGCAAGGAAGTCAATTTTCTCTGAATAAGATCCTGCATCTTTGTAATAATTGCCATTTATTCTTGAGCTCAGTTCGACGATAAAAAAAACATTTATTTTGTCATGCAAATTACTTATGTTATGATTGCATTCGCACATACTTTCAGCTCATTCTCGTGTATTTACCAAATAGATCGATGGCGAAGACAACATACATAAAATGTGCTTAAAATCTTGTCAATAATTTGTCGATGCAATTTATTGGAAATAAATTGCATTATTTTCAAATAAGTGCAAAGCCATCGATATCAGTCCTAATCAGACATGCACCAGCATTACGCTGACGAAAAAAAAACGCCATATCTTTTATCCATTATATTTTGCAAGAAAAAACAACAAAGCTAAATGTAGTGCGTTCACATTTAACTCAATAATTATACGGAACAGTGTAATCTACAAATTTAGAAAAATATGAGTGCATCCAAGTTCCAATAATTCATAGTTTAATGTTCGTCTTGCCGAAATAAAATGCATTGATAAAAACTGTTCGACGAACAGAAGAAGCATATAGACATACGAAAAAAAGAGGGGAATTAAATGGCACGCGCCTCCGGCACGATCTACCTCTTCTGTTTTTATTATTATAACCTCATCCGCAACAGCAAAAACAACAAGTAACAAAACGAACGAGATAAAAACAGCATATATAGGAAAAATTAAATTCTCAAATGCCTAGCAAGAGATGCACCGTGCGCGCAAGCAATTCACTTCTTCTGCTTTTTTCCTTGCTCTCTTATTGCAAATGCGCATGCGAAAAACAGTTCTACATATCGCATGGCACAGGTATTTGTACATAATGCCTCTGATAATAATCACTGGGTGCAGTTCAAACATTTTGTCCATTTTTTTTTACTTTGACTGTATGTTTTTTTTCATGCCTGCCTACTTTATTACATTTTGCAATTTTCTTTCGTTCGTTCGTTTTTATAAATTCTTATTCTTTGTTTCATGACGTTATTATAGTATTCCACGTGAGGCATGTTCTTTTTTTTGCTCAAGTTTTTATGAGCCGTTTTTTTTTCTCAATGGATTGCATAGATCAACTGCAACCTTTTCATTCATTGTATTGCATATGCGTACGATTAATGGTGTACAGAGCGTATAAGACATTTTATCACTTCGAGTTCAAAACGTTTTGAACGAGATTATTATTTTTTTTTTACTAAAAAAAAGGTTCAAAGTAACTTTGTTTTACAGGAAAATTGACTTGTCTGGTTTCATTTGATTCAATTAGCGTGTTTAATTAAAAAAAATACATATACATTTTGAACGTAGAAAGAGCAATTTAAATGAACACAACCAAAAACAATTTTAATTAACAACTTTTTCTCTTTTTTGTTACTTTCAGAATTTCCGCGAACAATGTATCGACGGTTCTGGGCTACCTTTATTAACTGAAGACCATTTAATGCATTCATTGAATATGAAATTAGGACCAGCATTGAAACTACGATCCATGCTATTGAAGAAGCTTGGCGGACCATGTCCATGTGTTTCATGTTGCAATGGCCCAACAAATCCACAAAACAATTCCATGGCGAGTGCCAGTTCAGCGCCGAGCCCGCTCACTAGCGTTCGACGACCGTCAAGCACCGGTTCTGGTACTTAAATCATTGAATACGAATAAACATATTAAAAGCAACGAATAAAATAAAACAACAACAGATTGTTTTCGTTAGATAAAATAAAGTTCGAATCAAACTCTAATTCAAGTTTAGAATATATATAAAAACAGAGAGAGAATATGAAAATAGATGTAAGTTTATCGAAAAGTCAAATCCTAAGAGGATACACACATATATATAAAGTATATAGATTTCATCTGCAATATTTATAAATGAATTTGTGAATTTATTTAATTTAACAATAGCAATCAGCTAGATTAATAGACATTATAAAAGTGTTTTCGAATGACAATCGCTTTTAGATACATCCCGTTTTTAAAAACGTAAATGATTTAGGTGCAAAAGACAATATAAACAATATTTAGATAAATCAAATATATTTAGATAGTTTTATGTTAAGCAATGAAAAATAGAAGCTAAATTAAAATTATTTTATGCATCATTGAGAGCACCCCCTAAGGCAGACTGATTTAATTTTTATATAATTTCAAATAAAATTACTGTTTATGAAAAATATGTGCTAAAAAAATCTCTCTCTTACACACACACAATTTCTCGATTTGATGGAGCTAATGACAACTGATTTGACTACCCAAATGTTTGTGTGTGCAACTGAAATCCCTCACAGCACTTTTGCAATATCACCAATTCAATTTATCACATGGTAGTTGTTATTCATTTATTCAACTAATTAATTGTAATTGCCATTGCTTGCGGGCCATTCCATCCATCTACCGCAAACAGTATATCAACACCAAACACTTTGAACACACACACACACAACCAATTAACAACAGGAATAATTGGCATTTTATGTTCACAATCGTCACACAAAACACGGACCATATTTATTCAAATAACTTTACATTGTTTGCATAGATTCCATAAAATGTATGTTCATTAAAACGATCATTATTATTGATGTAATGCATTGAAATGCACCAACTTTGTTGAACGGTCTGTACCATGTTGGTGGTTTGGATGAGAAAATATCAGTTGAATGTGAAATCAAAACAAAAAATAAGAAATTAATGTCATCTCTTCCCTTCACTTCCAAATCTGATTATATACAGCACAAGTCGAGTATATTCGTCATAGATGCACAAAAACGTACTTAATCATTATATTTAATTACACACTTAATTACAAGAAATTATTTAATATTTCAAACAAAGATTTAAAAATGAAAATACACGAATGATTTCGATTAAATTCGAATTTGTTATAAGTGTATACGAGAAAATGTTTTCCAAACACATAATCAAAAAGAAAATCAAACGCATATTTATAATTGCCAAAATAGACACACTTCCCAATGGTAAGAATGAAAAAAGCAATTTTTTTTTTGACCAGACATCCATCATTTCAAACTTAATGGCCCCTTTATGGAGACAATAACCATTAGAATTATTTTATTCGAAAATTTATAGCTAAGAGGAAGAAAAAAAAAATAATGTACTTATCCTTCGAACTGATGAATGACGGGAATGAAATCGAGCACCTGTTTTATGAAATTTTTATGTTTCGTCTACGATGCAATTATATATCAATCAAAACATTATAAAATGCAAAATACAGAATATTTATTTGAATTTCTGAGAAAAAATGTTGATCAGTATTCTTTTTTTTGAATAAAAGCAATTATAATAACAGTATATTCCATGTGTTTTTCTTGAAAGAAATTAATTTGCACCTTCGACGATAGCTGTATATCAAGCATATCCAGTTATAACCACATATTTCGTACTTAAGTGGAGTTTGGATTTGTGAGATGAATCCTAGCATGAATCATATACAAGCCGTAAAGCAGTGGACAAACCTGCAGAGAATCTCGGTGACTCATAACAGACACTGCAAACTGATGAACTGATGATTAAAAGACAAGAGTATTGCATCTTATTATTATCGATTTATTTAATACATTTGTCCGTAACTATAGGTAAAATTAAAACAAAAATAAAGTTGGTGAATAGACTGCATTCATATCGTCCACTGAAAATGCTATTGGATTTTATGCTTTGAAAACTTATACGTTTACCTATTCGGTCAAATATCAGATGACAAAAAGGGACGCAGTTGCTTTCAATAGATAAAAATGATGTGCATAGTATAATTGACAATTACAATACACATAGAGATAGGATTAATTCCATTCTCAAACTCTTAAGAAACATTGCAACTATTCAATTCTTGATTTTCGATTATAATATTAATTGTAATGGATGCACATTTGCCATATAGTATTTATATAACTTGAATGAATGTTTATTTTTCTTCTTTTTCTGTAAAATCTTCTATGAATTGATGTATATACATTTTGGTTGTTTTAATATTCTAAATCAGAGTGTTGAAACAAACTTTTTTTTAATGAAAACATCGAAATTGTTACAATCAGACACTTTTTTTCGGAGGTGCAAATATAAAATGCTTTGTTACCTCCGACAAACGGTTCTTGAATTACAACGAGTGTGGCAACCAGTATTAATTTATATTTATTTTCCTTTTATTCTTTGATACGTATAGTAAGATGTTCCATATTAATTATCTTTGATTTTCGCATCAATGCTTTTGGCATAATATTAGATATTCATTTAAAAAATATATGTTTATTAAAAAAATGACTTGAGTTTAAAAAAAAATCTGAAAAGAGAACATTTTGTTTCAATGAATAATATAATGAAATGCTTATGTTAATTGACCGGTGTGACTGTGACAATGGTTGGATTTAAAAATCAATTGTTATTGTTTTTATTGTTGTAGTTATTGGAACAAATTGTGTTAAAAAGTAAATGTTGGTCATCGTTCAAATCTCCAAAGAAATTTATTTTTTGAAGCAGGAAATTGGATTGAAGTAGCATTGTCTATAACGTGTTTGACTAAAAAGAAAGAGGGACATTCGTTTAAAATAAAATAATGACGCTTTTTGAAGGAATAGGAAAATTTACCGTTTTGACACAAGCTGTCGGTATGGATCAAGCTGCCATAGTGGGAAATTTAAGTTGCCTCCACTGCCGCCTCTCATTCCAAGCGTATTTGTGGGATAAAATGATCGAAACTGCATTTGATATCTGTCTGTCGGCTCATCCATGTTGAAATACTGAAAAGATTGCATTGGCCGATAGAATGGATACGAATTTTTTTCCAAATCCGACATCCCCAATTGATTGTCCGATGATTCCTGTTTTAATGAAAATAACAAATACAGATTTAATTCCATTTCTTTCACACCTAACGATATTTAGGGATTTACAAAGTTTTTATGAACATACCTGACTGTCGGTGTTTCCATTCGGCCGAGACACGGACACACCAATCAGCATTACAAAGATCAATAGTTGGCAGACTTTCTGCATGTTTGTTTGCGACATTTCTCTAATTTAATGTGTTTTGAATATCGAAAAATTCAATCAACCTTCAAGAGCTACTACGACCGCTGCACAAAAAAAAAAAAAACAAAAACAAAGAAAAACGGTAAATGTATTTGAATCTTTTTCAAACTCCAGACAATTGAAAGTTAGAAGAAAATGATATTATGCGAAGGCTTCCCAATAAATAAGCTTTACAGGATTTATTCAAATCAACATTCATGAAATTAATTATTATTAGAAATTATGAAAAGCATGTGATAGTTAATGGGCGTGCAAAATCAAATTGACGATGTGAGTGGATACAGTATCAAAACAGTAAAATATTGAAAATGTACTGATGACTTTAATCCTTTGTTTGAGTGAATATTGAATCTGAGCATATAGTCCACATCAAATGCTATATTGTTTGAGTTTTCACATCTCTTATATAGCTTCCAATCATGGGGAAAATTATTTAAAAGCAAACTCTTCCTTCTACGAATTCGTTAAATGTCTGGCCATTTATGTTGATTCTTATAATCTCCATTGTACATAAACTGATCCATTCACATTTTCTTATTGGCGTTTATTGTGAAAAGTTATAATTTGATTAATCTACTTCATATGTAAACAAAATATCCATAACAACAATCTCCCACAAGGTATGGGATACCATTTCTTCACTTGTTGATGATGGATGATTTTGAATCCTTGCAAATGAAATGTTTTAATCTGTGTCTGGTAATACTTGTATTTATTTAAATATTTTAAACGACAATTTGATGTAGACTTTATGTTAAGCCAGGTAGAATAAATCGATTTTCCGCTAGAAGTGGACTCAAATATATTAATCGGTTTTGACATTATAATTTTGTTCGGGCGTGATTGATTGCTTACACTTGTTGCATTCACCACATAAAAAAATTGTTCGTGTCAAATTATACACGTAGGCCAACACGATTTGTTGATGTGAATAAACAAATTAAAATTGTGTCTGAGTTCAGTTGAACTAAATACATTTCGGCTGCAACGTGAGAAGAGATTCACTTTGTCTCATCAAAATGAACATAAATCGAAATAAAGTTCGGTATGACAAGTGACGCACTGGTGACTGAACAAATATTTACATACTAATTTGTCGTTTTGAACGTGAACAAATTTATGGGGCAAGAGTTGCCATTTTTCCTCATCATCACATCACATTATTCGTGTGTTTTATTACATTACTAATTTTTATGCCAACTTCAATTCCACTGAGAAATGAATCCATATTATTGCAGGCCATTTTGGCGATACCAAAATTCGTTCAACATGCCAGAGCAAAACTTTGATTTGATGAGAAAATTTGTGGAAAACTATATTTTACTAAATCGGATCCTTTTGTCAACCTTTTTTTTCGACAGAAATTTATGCTCTCCGACTAGTTTCACACTCAATACATATTCCAAATGTAAATTTGCTATAATATAGAATGGATAGCAATTTTCTTGTATCTGTTTGATGCTTATATAAATATCAGTTTGTGGAAATACATCGGCTTCAAAGATGTATAAAACCATGAAAAAGAGACATGAGAGAATAAGTTGCGTGAGAAGAATTTATTTGAATGTTGCGTCATTTGTTGGTTTTGAAGTTTAAAAATAATGTCATAAATTAAGGCTGCGACAAAGAAGGAGTTCTATAACGGGATGAGACACTTTGATATGATCGTGTGCGCGTGATAAATTTTTAATCTACATTTGTCACGGTAAAATTGATACCATGGAAATCGGTGCCGGCATATATTCCATGGGCTTATCAGATGTTAATTTAAAAATGTAATGTACAAATTGCAATAACCGATAAAAAAAAGATGTCAACATTTGAAGAAATCGAATCAATGCTGTTGATGACAACAACTCAAGTGTATTACGATAACATTTGGTATTCATAGCAAGCATTTACTTTAATCAACGTCGTAAGAAAAAAAAATGACAAGAAAAGGGTATGCAAATCGTGATCAAATATCCACTTTTATTTGAGACGAGTATGCAACTTGGGCACAGGCAAATGGTCGACGTACTGTGCGCTATTCAGTAGATGAAATCAACAAGTGGTGTAACGAAACCAATTCATGTGTATCAACAACATATTATGATAATATTCATGTGTACATCGGGCGCCTACGATTTAAAAAAGATTTCAGATTGAAAGCATTTTTTGAACATAATATGATGCAAGCATTTCCATCTATTTTAATTGACATGTGTGTTCGGTGACATCATAGTAAGAAAAAACAAGTGATTTTTATAAAAACAGCGCAATTGCGAAAGAAGTCTGTTGTCTTGTGCAGTTTGTCCTTTTTTTGATACAGGTCTTATGTTTGTGACAGCCAATAATTTCATGTATAAATGTTACAATTTAAATATCGATAACAATTGACATTATGTTTTACAATGGAATGATGCAATATTACGGTGCAAACACGCGGAATTATGTAAACTGTTTTCATTCTACATTACTCCCGTGTCACCGCCGACCGAATTCATAACATGAATTAGCAATTTACGTACAATTCATATGTTTTAATTTTGTGTGTACGCTTGCAATTTCGCATGGCATATTTTTCTATCCACCCTTGGTTCTTGTTTTCGAGTTTCAAATATTGAGATAAACGGACATGTGTTATGTCAAACAACAATTTTTTTCGTCAAACATAAACAAATCACCACGGTTTGACATTCAAGGGATGAGAAATTGAATGAAGAAGATGTAGTAAACATTAGGCTCTAAACGCCCTCTCGAGACATGTTCAATTGTTCATGTTCATGTGTTTTTTTCCTCTTTTCGCCTTCAATCTCTGGTCCGATAGATTGTTATTTTTCCATTCAAAGAGAAGCGATTTCTGCCCGAAATTTCAGTGAATACAGTTTTTAATCTTCTATGTTTTTGAAGCTTCGTACTTATTTTTGATTGTTTTCTTATGCATGCAGAGTTGAATGATTGTGTCCATTGCCAATTGTTATCCACACGGGATGCAAATAGAAAGGCGTTGAGTGTGGGATTCAACATAAAAATGGTATTTACTTTGCTAAAATAAACATAAAATATCAAACTGATTTTTTTTTTGCTTCTCAGTAGCAAAAGTTAAAGAAAACCAAATGAGTGCTTCAATAACAATAGAAGGAAAACGAATTGTTTTTCTTTCTCTCTCTCTCTCTCTCTCTCTCTCTCTCTCAATCGAATAGTTAAATCAATTTGATATTAATCAAGTTTTTATTGGAAAGTTTTTGTTTTCTTTTGTGGTTCACTTTCAACTTTTCCCATTCAATTCACCTTGTTTTGTCCTTTCTTTCTCATTGAACAATTGAACATATATCAAGTCATAAAAAGGGCTTCTTTTATACATTTAAATATTTTCTTAGCATATTAATTTCCATTTAGTTGAAATCGGTTATGTGAAAAATCAATCGAAACTTTCTTGTCCCTGGAAGAACATTGAATGAGGAAATTTTGACGTGGGCGTTTATGTAATGGATTGAATTATGTGACATATTTAGTAAACAGGAAAATACTGTTCATGTCTAGAAAAGTGTTCTATTCACTTCGTTTTAACCACAAAAATATTTGAACACCAAAATTCAAAACAAAACGTTGTTGCAGCACCACAGAAATTATCCTGACACAGCAAAAAAGTATTTTGGCTGGGTTTTGTTTTTGTTTACTTAGTCCCCGAGTGACACAGTGTCATACAGAATTGATGTTTTACACTCGTGCATTGATAAATTGTAGTTTTTGTCCTTTCAACTCAATTTCAATCATTTCAAACAAAACAATTGACTGCAAACATGTAAACTCGATTGAAGGCTTAAGTGGGAATCGATCATAGGGAAAATGTGAAACTTTAGTTTCAATTTCAGCTAAAAATAAAATGCCTTACATCCGTAAGATGAACTTTTCCGCACTGTGATCCACAACATGCATTTATTACCTATCTTTTACCGTAAAGATGAATTCATGAAAAAACTGAATCTTATAAAAGTTTTGCGATACAAATAATTTTTGTTGGACTTTTCAATGCCTGTATGATATCGTTATCATATGAACATTTGCAGATGTTTTTTTTTTCACAAAAAGCTAACATTCAAAAAGCTAACACAACAATTGAGTGGTACCTGCGAAATATTTGTATGGGGAGTACCCCTAATATGCATTGAAATTTCTTCAAACTCTCGGAATGTTATTTTTGTGTGAAAAAAATAACCTGTGCAAAGTTTCAGCTCATTACGATATCGTACAAGCATGGCTTCCATACAAAAATTCAATTTTTTGAAATTTTTGAATGAAAAGTGTGTCGAAAGTTATTTGTATCCCAAAACTAACATCATATTCGATTTCCTCGTACCCAAAAACCCCCCAATACATATTTTTGAGTGTTTAAGAATACATTAAATATCACTTTTGGAAGAAAAATTGAATTTTTCCCATGGATGGCCATGGGCACGTTCAAATACTTCAAAGGAAAAAAAATAATTTTATTTTCCTTTATGCTTTCGCAATCGTCAAACTTGAATAAAAAAAATCTTTCAGTACCATCTTTTACAACAGAAAACCAATTCTACAAATAAAACGTGTCATAATTTTCTTTATCTCTAACTTGGATTTTGATCTTTATTTGACTTCAACAATAAATTTTTACATTCATTTGAATTGGATAGTGCATTTCAATGGGAAAGCTGCATAAGTGCGTTACGAGGTGTATGTTTTTAAGCACACAAAGAAAAGTCATTGATTTCTATGTGAACGAAATCTTATTTATAACAAAAACACTATAAACCTTTTATGATGGCGACGAAAGAAATCGGATCCTTCCACAAAAGTGTCCCAGTTAATAGATGTATTTTCAAGGAAATTGAATAAAATGCAATTGCTAGTATGTAAATGGATTTTTCCATCACGTGCGGACTTTTGCTCTGCAGTCCGATAGTTTTAACTTATTGCATAAACAAGACTATTGGAATGTCGTTATTGACTTAATACTAAATCTTCCGAGTTCTATTGATTTCACAAAAATATGCACACTATTGAAAAAACGCACATGTTTAATATTTAGCACATATGTATGAAAACCGCAAAAAAAAAACTTACAAATGAAAAAAAGAATTAGAAGAAAATCGAAGAAGTATATGTGACGCGTGATGCAATAACCATTTTATTTTCTCGGAAAAACTATGGACCCCTTACGAAAGATTTTGTGGAAAATAAACGTCGAATTTAATTTAAACGTCAGAAATGTGTGAAAGGAAATTCCACATTTCCATTGAAATTCGTTGATTTGATAAAGCTAGCATATGCATAAGCTACGGCAATGACATCCGATTTACATGAGATAAATTTAGAAAATCCTATAAATAAATAGTTTAACGCCATAGCACATATTCGCAATTTCCAAGCAATTTATGCGATAGACTTATTACTTGATTTGCATATTTAGTGGTTAAAAAATGATTAAAACGTATGTGATTTTACGCCAGTAGTGTGCGAGGTCCGATTTTTATGGGGGGTTCATTTTCAAAACTTCATTTTATCTATCCTCACATTTTTCACCAAAAAATCCTAGCAAATCGATAGAATTTTTCAAAATTCCATTCTAATAGGTTTTTTTATTCCACTCGAATCCGAATTGACTAAAAAAAAGAAATTGGAAGAATTTTTCTCTCTTCAGAAAGCCTAGATATTTTTTTTTTTTTTTAAATTAGGGTTGGGAAATTAAAAAAAAATCCTCTTCTCAAAAACACTAGCAAATCAAAAGAATTTTCAAACCATCAGGGAGGCGTATACTACTAAATCCTCCGCACAATACTGTTTTAAGCGTATGTATGAAAACTCCACTTTTCGAAATTAAAACATTAACACATGCAATATTCATAGGCATCACTCAACAAATGCCGTAACAATGTATGTTCACACATCAATACGTTAACACTTGTGCCAATTTATCGAACGGAAATGAAAATATCTATGGTATGAGTGTTTATCTAGGTGTCTATGTGAAATAAATTCAAAACTTATTAACATCAAAATATAACCTGTTTTTCATGCAAACAAAATGTCCACGTGTAGAATTGTTGAATTCTATAAAAAATCATTCTTGTCTTTATTTGGATCTTTTGTGTGAGCATTGGAAAACATATATGAAAAATATAGCCGAATTCATTGCCAGCTCTAATTCACTTAAATCATGAATGGAGGCCATTTGCTGTTTGAACGTCTGTTTTTCTTTCAAACACCTTCTTCTCTGGACAACGTTTCGGTATATCAAGTGTTGAAGCTGTTATAGTTGGATCGGTGCATGTCACTTATATTGTAAGCAGCAATTGATTGCGAATATAATTCAATTGAAATAAATAAACGTGACATTCAGCCCCGAAGAAAATTGTGGGCTAATTCATTTGAACGATGTAATTTAATCTTCATGAATCTGATTTGTAAAAATCAGTGAAGTGAACCAAAACAAAACCATTTCATTGGTTTTACTTACCGAACGAACTGGATCAATCTGAACGTTCCGACAATGGTTTACACTGTACACACGACCGTACAATGGCTGTGTGTGTATTAGTGTGCATTGCTATTCACGTACACATACGTCGCCATTCAAACCATTCTCGGAACGTTCCGCTTGCTCCGTTTCGTTCACAAAAAACGAAATCAATTCCGAGATACTGCTCCGAAATCGGTTTGTATGAGAAATGTCAAACCGGTTCACTTCACTGGTAAAAATTTGTCAATGCAAAAGATGCAACATAAAATACACTCTGTGATTTTTACTATTTTCTATTTTCCAAATGAAAAAAATGTTTTTTTGCATTTCACAAATTTCAATTTCCATCGATATATTTTTAAAAGATTTCCATAAAAAAAGAAGATAAATTCTTATCCAGAAAAGAGCCGTAGGATAGAGAAGCAGGTATTTGTGTATCTTCTCAAATTTCTGACAAGAAATTTCAATTAGATTTACTACCTTCTCACATCGATATGATCTATTTTTCTCCGATTCCAATCAATAAACGAGTCCAATTTCATTCATTTCGGCGAAAGAAAAATGAGGACACACTTTCAAAACAAGATAATATTTTTCACACACTTCAATTGCCTACAAAGGATATGATATACAACATTTATATAGAATCAGGCGGAGGCTATGTTTCAAAAAATAAATATAACATCTTTTCTATTGGATTTTTTAAACTTTGTTTTTCCTTCAAACCAAAAAAAAAATGTAAACATAAAGTTTTTAGATTAACTGTGATGTATAATATGATGATTAATTCTTTGTGATTTTAATACAAATTATAAATATTTCACTTAATTAAAAGCTTTAATATTTATTCAAGGTAAAAATGGAAACATCTTCCTTCGAATGAATTATGCCCAAAGCTCACTTTTTCTCTATTCCTTTCAAATGAATTTTTGTTATTTTTTTTTTCTGGCTAATAGAATTGTGAAGTTTTCTTTTCTCTACTATTGTGGGAAGTGTATTTGCGTCACTGAATAGTTAATGGAAGCAATTATTAAATATATTAGCATTTTCAGCATGTGCCTTTGAGCGTATGATGGAACATTTATATTGTCCTGCAAACTCTATTGTAATTACAACTGTTGATGTTTGAAGCTGTTGAACCCAATGAATATCATATTTGCTACAAGCTCGAGTTTTTGTTGTTTGTAATTGATTGTTCATATTTGCCAGCAAATTGGAGTGCAAAGTGCACGCGAAAAAAGTTCATAGCCCAGAGTACTATAAATGAACAGAACACCAGAAAAACCTTTTTGCTTACATGCAAAAAAAAATCCATCTACTTTATTTATGGCGTGGTAAACTGAATTAACGACGTGAAAATGGGTTGATTATTGACTTAACGTGTCTTTAATCCGGAAATTTATACATATTAGGAAGCATATGGTGGATGTTCTTAGCATTTTTTTGTAAGTCTCATTTATAAAAAAAAATGAGAAAAGGTCTTCGCAGCTATGTACACTTTTTTGTAAAATAGGCAAAGATAACTTTTTGGGTACATTTTTTGAATTCTTTGTTAAAGTTTTCTTCGATTTAAAAAATTGTTGTAATTTTCATAGCTCATCGTCTTAATCTTATTGACCCAAATCTAACCAGTGAAAGTCATTTTCATTTCGTTGTAGGCGTATCGCAGTGCTATCTTTATAATAATTAATTTTGGTTTTTTGATAAATTTCTTGGCAACTAACATAATGAAAATTTGGAAAATTGAGTGAAAATATTCATTAAGTCAAATGGTAATCCCAATGGGACTTGTTAATCGTGCATCAAACTGTTTCAATGTTATTCATGCTGTTTTCTTCACGTACATTTTGAATCGACGGACGTAGAAAGACTTTGCTAATTGGCCGGATAAAATTTAATTGAATGTTTTTTTTTCAGATTGTTTTAGGCGGTTAATATTGAAAATTGGCTGTTAACCAAATACTGTGGTTTAATGGTCAATTATTTCATCATTTCATCAATTTTTGTTTGGAAATTTTTCCGTTCGCAAACATTTAACTAAATTATCGAAGTTTTGTGGAAGATACTAACATTAGCCACAAAATTTTCCATTTTTACGATATGATAAGAAATGCACACACACACGTGATGTGGCCGAGATATAATCATAGACTTCAGATGCTTTTTCATATATTAAAGATTTCATAAGACGAAATATTAAATGACCGAATTAAATTACCACCTGACATAACAACGATTTATCACGTGCTTTCAATTAATATCAGCCCACGATTGACGGCCTTATTAAAAGCAATTATTCTAACATTTGCAATCAGAAAATTTCATTTTTTTCACATGTTCACATCTTTCTAGAGATAAAATAAATAAAACACCTTTTAAGAAAAAAAAAATTTAATTGCTTAACAACCAAAAAAAAAAAATTAAATCTCTAGAAATATAAAATGACTTTAATGTTATGAAAGGTGAGATTTTATTATTGGAAAATTGTATTTTGTAAAAAAAAAAGATTTTTTCAAATACTCACTATTCTTGATGATTTCAGGAAAATATTGTCGTAACGTTCGATCACAACAACGTTGAGTTTAAAAATTGCAATAAAATTGAGTTTGTTAAAAATAAATTCACAATTGAAATAATTTCCTTAGCTCTTTTGTTTTGTCTTATAAAATATCTAAAGAACTATTTGACGATGTTCAATAATGGTGAAAATGGATCGAGAATCGTGCTATAATATCAAAATACCACAACTGCACAATGCGAAAGTCTTTAAAACACTTAGCTGAAGCTTTGCATTTGATCCGTTTATATAGAGAGCGGTTGGCTGCTCAAACTGTGCGACATTATCCCTCTCGTTCAAATCCATTGCATGGATGTTTAACGGTATTGTGTTACTCCCACTTGTTGTTCGCGACTCTCATTGAATGCCATCACACACGTACGCACATCCACTTTCTAGCCAATTCGCTTTACACATTTTACCAAGTTTCAAGCTGCCTTCTATACTCTTTTACTACTATGTGAGGTTACGCGTATATTGCAATTACTCTTTCCTTTCGATTGGATAATATATATGTAGAACTGTGATTTTTCTTGTGGAAAATCGAAAAGACGACATAAATACCACGCATTTCGTCTAATATTATCATTACAACACTGTTATCTAATTTACAGGTGGTTTTCTTTTGTGTGTAAGCGATTAGATTTACGATAAATTTTACAGTACCATATGCCCAATGATAAATCATTTTACATTCGCAACACGTCGTTCAAAAAAGAGTATCTGACAGACAACCATTTTCCAATAAATTTTTCTAAACAGAAGCAGCGTTTGTTAAATTAATTTTAATGAAAAATATTCATCACTACGAGACAATAAGTAGTAAAAATTGATGTCGAACAACATTTCTCTCACTCAAAATGCTTTTGTTCACAATGTTTGAGACATTACAATCGTCATGACGTTTATGAGTGAATGAATTTGTTGTATAAACTTGCACTCCATTTCCTCGTATCAATATAAGAATGTATTTTCAAAATATTAGCCAACGGGCTTGAGACGAAGCTATCTAGGAAAATCCACGGAAATTATATAAGAGTAAAATAATCATTTTATGCTCTTTGAATTATCGCTATAACACGTGTTATCATGTAATCACGTGTTCTGAAGAAAACTATGTTCTTTTTGGTGTCCCAATTAATTGAAAACAAATTATCGAGTGGTCGTATGCATTTTACAAAATTCCATTGAAAAGTTCAATTAATGACGTCAAAAGGTATTTCGTTAATTACCAATTCACATTTGATTGATACTTTATCTTTATCATTTATTGGTTTATTTGCATTCTGCAAACAAATATGAAAAACTCACAGTTATAGCATTTCAAAAGGTGAAGCTTCAATGTAATGAACAACAATACAAACAAGAAGTCAAATACGGGATCAATTTCCAATGGAAATATGTTATGAATCACAACTTATGATATGAAATTGAAAGATAAATAGAGGTTTCTTTTGTTTGAAAAATTACCTAACTTCCGATACTTTTATGAAATAAAGTAAATACATTGGTTCGTTTAACTATCATATATGCGCCGCATGGCTCGAGTTTTGAACAGAAGGGAATAAATGGTAATGCAAGGCAATTTTTTTTACTTAGTTTATCTATTTACTCCAAGAGTATCACATTGTTGCTTAATTTAACAAATATTGATGACAAAACATCTTTTACAGTTGCTTGATGTTTGACTTCTGTCGCAACGAATCTGTGATATTCGTTTTGAGTTCAAGTTGAAAGTGTGATAATACGAAACAAAGATATTTTTCTCAACTGAACTATGATTAGATTCACGTGCATTTATAGAGAATTTTGAAAATCGAATGAAATAAAGAATTCGTTTAATTCCATATAAAAAGAGAATTTTTATGGCTTTAATTCCTGAAAACTATCAGTCATCATATTGAAAGTCATAGATGTGAAAGGTTGTATGATATATTTAAGTATTAATATGGATTGTAGGCGTTTTGTTTTAAGATTTCTTAATCATTTAAAATATTCATATCCTAACGATGACCATTTCATAATTCAAATGTGACACATTCTAAGTTTCAAGAGTACAGAAACAGAGAGGATAATTTTGATGATTCTATTGAGAATTTCATCCACACAGACATTTCCCCATCACAAATTATAAAAATGCTTCAAAATTACTTTTCGAGTCAAATATTATCAACATATTTCATAGGCTCGAAAACCATCAATATTAATATGTAATGATTCCATTTAGTTCATTTTTAAGTTTATCATCAGGTCCTCGTGCAAGTCTAAAGAGCATTGGTCTAGTCCAAGAGGCAAATAACTGCTCATCATTTTCAATTTAAAAAAACATCAAACAAGAACTTACATCGCATGATATTAGTTTTGCAAGAACTAAACAAGAGTTTTCACATGCACGATAGTGCAAAATATTACATTGTGTTTAAAAACAAAACCTACGTAAAACTGTATATCTTAGTACATAGAATAGAATCTATATAGCACTTATGAAAACTTCACAAAGTGCAAATATGACTATTGTTCTTCGATCTTATCACAAATGTGTATTTTCAATTTATCGAATTATATATTAGTTGGTAAACATTGTATAATTTTAGAAATTTGTATAAAGAAGATAAGATTTGATAATAATTTGATTTTGCCGATCACGATTTGATTTAACCATTCCAGCATGTCATTCAATCATACTGAACTCAAGTGCGTCATCATTTCCAATAACAGCAGAATTTTCATATTTAAAGCTTCCACTAAAAGCAGTGATACTTATTATCCAGCTGTTACCGAAATGGATGAAAGTCTAAATGAAATACAGTATGGGGTAAGAATTTTTCATGGAAAATGCTTTAACGAAACTTCCTTAAAAGCTCACGCGGGATACTTACGGAAAAAGCTTTATTCAGCACATTTCGTGTCAGCAATCAACGTCATCGACAGACCCATTCTAAGACATAACGGTTTACAATTTCCCTGAATGCAAAAAAACATTAAATGAAGCTTAAAAATGCCAAATTAATTAATTCTATAATTTTATTATTAGAATACCTATAGAAAGGTTGGTTTCTAATTTATTTCTGTACTTTTCAAGGTTGCCGCTCATTCTATACTTGCCATAAAATCTAAATGAATCCAATTTAGGTACTTCGAATTAAAATTTCGCACAATTATTTCTACATATAAATCTTTATTGAAGCTTTGTTAATAAGAACATTTTACATTTGAATCATTTGAATATTATTACACAACATATATTAAATACATTTAGAATAGTCAATAAAAAAATAAATTGATTGGGGAGATCAGACTCACATTCCATGTTATTGTATTGTCTTTTTAGAGAAAAATTATAACGCCATGGCTGGCATTTACGTTTGATGCGAAACTATAGTTGACATTAAATGGGTGTGAGTATAGAAAAGTAAATTGAAAACGTTAAGAAATCGAATGATTGTAAAAAAATGTGATTGTCCGTCCGTGACGAGTTTTGAACAAAATTGAGGGAGAAAATTTGTTGGGATTATTTTCGGAGTGATAGATTCAATGGCGATTCATTCGAACATGGACGTTCGCTACCATCTTTTATTTCACAATGATAACGAATGGCGTGTGCATATTATGCTTCGGCTATGACGTAGTTCGAGAACAAAAATGGTTCAGCTCTATATAAATATTTGTTGCCATTTAAATTATACTATTTTCATAATATAAACTGCATGCGTTAATTGTTGCATATGGTGTTGACAGTCATTGTTCTGTCAAATGGATAATGAAAAGTTATAAATCCGCTAAATTACATCGTTTTGCAATAAAATTTCAAAACTATTTACACTCCGCCTTTTTTGAAGCTTTATTTATCGAGAAAAAAAAGTTCACACATATATTGTGATGAATCATACAAACCATTGGTTTAAAACCAAATACGAATAACCACATTAAATACTCTTCGTGTATATATCAATTGCTCTATTAATCAATTTAATATTGGATACATAAAATGTGTACGTGAATGATTAGATTGAGACATTAAACTTTTCAGATAGTGAAAATGATGAATGTTCCTTTCGAAAATTCTGGAAAAAATTCTTCAAAATGATGTAACCAAACGGTTTTTAATGTTAGATTGAAACTAACAAAGAAATAACAAAAAATGGTGTAAATAAAATGAGAAAAAACTGTGAGTGACATTTTAGAAGCAGGTGACTGCATTGAAATAACATCGCCAATAGACTCGATTTTTATTTGTTCCGAGAGCTTCTCCGTGTCCTCTTCGTTGCAATCCCATCTGTAATATAAAATTTAGTGTTAGCTTGTGCCGATTCACGTCATTTTTCTATTGAATTTCATTTAGTTAGATTTGTGTATATTTATTAGGTATAAATTTATGTATGTAAAAATTCAGCCACATAGTGGCGGAAGTACATTGCCATATGTGAATGTGTTTTGTTGTAAATCAATTTCCAAAAGAGGAAATGAAATTAAGTTCGATTTTGTTATAAGCCTCGTGGCACGAGACTCATGCTCAGCGTCATGAAGTATTTTTCACAATTTTGCGTGTAGGTGTTTTTTTTTCTTCTTCTTCTACTCATAGTTCAAAGTGATTTTTATACATACCGTTTCATCTGTTGAATGCGTTCCTTCAATTTCATTCATTGTTTCAACATTAAAATCAATTGGGAGGTCAAAGTAATTCAAATCATTTTCCGTTCCAGCTGCTAACAGAAATTCGATAAAAAAACGGAGTCTGTTATAAGTAAATGTACGGCCTATATAAAGTGTGACCAACCTTTGAATTGTTGCATGAATTCCTTTTGCAAACGTACGTTGCTTACGGGATGCCGACTAACCTTGTGCATGTCTGCAATCCTTTGAATACCTTCTCTGTCATTATCCTCGAGTGCATGATGCAATGCCACCATTATTCGATCGAGCAACATCGCTGCACGCTTTGGAACGACCATCTAAAAATAAAATTGTGTGATATATGATATGTTTTGTTCTCAGTTTTCTCAATATTCAAAAGCGTTGTAAATTCAGCTGTATTAAAAGTTTATTTGATCTGTATTCGTCATTATGTAGGCGAAAGAAAAAAAACATATGAAAATGGTGTTGTGTGAGAAATCTTTAATCGCTAATTTTCTTTACAACGGAACAGCTACTTGTATAGCTTATTGTGCGGTCGTGTTAACGTTAACAATTTCTTGAATGAAAATGCACGTATCATGTAGAAGAAAATTTTGTATGTTTTCGCTACGTTCAAATGCTAGTCAAATGTGGTGTGAAATAGACAATTTGCAGAATTATCATAGTAATCAATTATCGTATTGATCCGTCGTGCAAATAAGATTAAACTTTAGAAAAATTCAAGTTAACTGAAGTTAGTTAACAAGTTCATTTCATGCAAGTTTCTTGTTTGGAGAAATGCATGCCTATTTAGAGCAAAACCGTATTATCGTTCATTTTGCATAGATCGCAGTTTTTCTATTTTCAACTAATTGGTGTCAATTCTTATCCAAACTTACATTTTAGCATATAAACGAGATATCTTCATGCTTTTCATCAAGAAATGAAATCTCCAAAAAAATAGTTTTTATCACCTATTACTCTTTAAACGTGGGACATATTATATCATGCAGTTCTTATTTGGGCAGTTTTCAATCACGTAATTTTTTTTTGGTAGTACTGTGTCTACTGCATTAGATCACAAGAAATTTAGATCAATTTTGAGTTTTTTTTTTTAAATTTGTGATAAAAATATGAATACAATAATTTGATTTCAAATAAGATATGAAAATAAAACTTGAGTTTTTGAGCGTAATGTAATTTCAAAAGTCAAATAAATATAAAAATCGTTTATTATTTTTTTGTTTTTAAGACCAGACAGTTCAAATGGAATGTCATTCAAATATTTATTCGTTAACTTCAGAATAAATCCATTGACTATTGCTCAGTAAACTTAATTACGATTCTGTTCAAATTACACACCTCTGACATTAAAATTGAGTGTCACCTTACACCTTTCGAACGGATTCTTTTCCAATTTCATAGAAAATGAAAAATTGAATATAATTTTACTGCATGCATTTTAGCGAAGTAAAATGAATTTTAATGATGCTCCGTAAAAGTGGATTAAACAATTGCCCACCAGTGGATTGACAACGTATCATGTTTCAAAGTCTGCTTCAAAATTATAATTTTGTTAATATAATGTTGACCTTTTCCAATACTCTCTATGCAGTCGACAATTCAATTTTAAAATGGAATTCAATTGGTCATGGCCAGTTCAACTGCATAAATCTTTTTAACGTCACAACTAGAAGGATTCGAGACAGACACTTTCTTAAAGAAGCAGTTTTTTTCTTCGAAAAGTGTGAGAAATTATACAACTTTGATATGCTATGATGATGATTGTGTAATACGAGTAAAATACTATTTTAACTAAAGAATAAGGGTGTAACTACATGGTGCTTAGATTTCAATTGCCTTCATTAAATTTTATAATTTGTGAGTATTGCTATTCATAATCATTTTTTCATTTTATGGCAGCGCTTGTACACGAGTAAGGAAATTCGGTCGATAGATAATCATTTTTCCGCGAAGAGCTTATGGATGATTATCATAAATATTCGCCAAAAGTAGCAAATTTTTTTGTTTATAGAATAGGCCCTTCAAATCGCACAATCTGTGAATTGCACACTCGTTGACACCAACACAAAAAATGATGATTGCGTCAGTCGATTCAAATCAGACGAGGACAGAATTTCTCAATCTATTTACCGTTGGATTTATTAATGTAAATAATAATGGAGAGAAACAAAAAAACAATGCGTAAATTCAATTCATATCAAATTCTTTGTTGGGAGCATTTTTGAATTTGGTTGTTCCAGAAAGTGGTCATAGATCCAAAAAGTATCGTATTTATTTACATTTTATAGAGGCTATTTTTATTGTGTGTTTTTTGCCATACATTTGTGGATGCATTCGAAATTAATGCGGGCTGATACGTTGCGTGGCACTTCTTCAATATAATTCATGAATAAATTTATTGAAGTGTTCAATTGCGCGCAAAGTGGGTCTTAGTGGAAGTGTTTATACATTTTCGTTCTTGTTCAACTTTATTGTGACAAAATGCAACGGCGGGTTGATTGAACGTAGCTCGTGAATAAGCGAAAAAAATGTTTGTTTTGAAAAACTATTCTAATTTTGCACGATTGTCGTGGGTTCAATCAAAACAATTGATTCTTCTTTCATCTTTTCTATATTTAAAGAATATAAATTGGTTGCTAAAAAATCTTTGACTTACCGGATACTCATCGTAGCTCACATTTATTCTGTCCATTCCACTTTCTGAATTTTCTGCATTGAAATCTGGCGATGCACTTCTTTTCAGCGAAGCGCTCTCATTACAACTAATAAATACAAGCATCCAAATGGCTACACACAAAATCCAATTGATCGATGGAAATTTGGTAACACCAATGTATTTTCGAACCGAAACCATATTTCGAATGCTTGGTTTCATTATTTTTTCTCAATCAAATATTACTTTATTTTAATCACCAATTTTTTTGTTTAAAAAAATGTTTTTTTTTTTCTTCGATTTATCTCGTGCAGTGTAATCTACTTTAATAATAAATCAGAACACGTATTATTTCACCGAGATAATTGTGCAAACTTATAGATCCAAAACTTTATCAAATATAACTGATTTGTTTGGTGCTCCGTAAATCATAGAAAAATCGCTCCAATGTCTATGACTACTGAAAAACATCTAAAGCCTTACGATGAGCTTTAACGCGCTTTTATACCGTTTTCATAAGTGCGATTCACTTGAGCATAATGGAAAATATGCGAATGTCTGTGGCGTTGAATAAAAAAATGCAAAGAAAATTGTTTCATGTACTATCCGCTTGAGTGTGTGAACGGTGTGCATCTCGCTGCGTATAATAATATTAATCTCTGAAAATACTGAAAATCTACTGTAGCAACAATAAGGCGTTATAATTTGCAATGGTATTTAATCTGTTGTGTAAGTGCACTTTCTATTTATTGTTTCATTTGTTGCAATGATGTTGAATTCTAAACGGCACATTGAACCATTCTTTCTGCAGAAATTTCGGTCAATTTTTCATCTAGATATACAGAGAGGGTGAAAAATCATGTTCATAATTTTTAATTGCTAATATAAAAGATGATTGGAAAACGATTAATGCCATTTTATATGTGACCGGATAAACTATAGGAACACTTTTGATATCACAACAATTTTGGACAACGAATACAAACAATACCACCAGATTGTTGCACTTAACCACTTTACACTGGCGTTTTTTATGGTTTGTGATTCGAGGGGGAGACATTGCTCTCTATTGAACGTTGGACAACCGCGGCGCGATAAACATAACATTGCTCTTAAAGTAAAATCGCTTATGACTACTGGCATCACAACAATATAATAATGTAAGAATGTTGAAGAGTTTGAACTAGCGGAAATTGATTGATTTTTCATTTTTTTTTA
This sequence comes from Contarinia nasturtii, assembly GCF_009176525.2. Lineage (NCBI taxonomy): Eukaryota > Metazoa > Arthropoda > Insecta > Diptera > Cecidomyiidae > Contarinia > Contarinia nasturtii. The sequence continues at coordinate 5,015,725 of NW_022198046.1, read as the reverse complement.
AACCATGGAAAATGGCGATCGAATATATAACAATAGTAACAAAAGCAAAATGCATTCGATGCGTGTATTTCTAAAACGGCTAAAAAATTTAAAGATGAAGAAATGTTTAAGGGGCACAAGGTGGAACGAGCCGAAAGACCTCTACGTTGTCAGAATGGTTTTTGGGCACTGGGAAGTGCTCGCGCATTTTGGTAAAAATTCACAAAATCGATTGTAACTTGTTGAAGAGATGGTGGATGAAATTGTCTTTTATGGTAACATTTGCACAGGATTGACCCCCTATATCGATTGGGCTTAACAGAATTACCATGCAAGATTTCCTTCGAAAAATAGAAAATGTGCCCATATAAAATGGCAATGCAACAAACATAATGGCTTCAAATGAGCGCGAATCATGTTTTATTATCAGAGACTAGCCCTGATGAAGTTTAAAGCAACTTGAATCAAAAATTAAGTACACTTCGTATACAAAATTTTCATTTCTCTGTAAGCTGTAACCTAAATCACTGGTTACCTTTGTAGTTTTTCTCCGTTAATTAAATGAATTTCGTGCAAATTTTCTACGGGGCAAAATTTAGTACTCGTCATTTTCGCATCTTTAGTTGTACGCACGTCCAAGCTCGAACCAGCTACTACAGAGTACATAGCTACTATTATTAAGAGCTGTTGTCCAATAGCAACTACTGGATACTTTTGCGCTTACGTACGGTGTGTACGAAATACACTATAATGAGCAGCAGATAGTTATTCCGAGCTGGGATCTGATTATAAACTTAAATGTTAAATAATATTTTCTTCTTAATAATCTGGTATCGTTTTCTTTTTAATGAAATAAAAAAATATTGAAAGTATAAACTCAAGTTAAATGAACAATTTACTAGATAGAACGATTAGAATATTTGGTAAATAATATTTGAGTTTGACATTAAATGTATCTTATGCATGGAAAATTGAAAAATTGATAAAATAAACCTTAAAAAATAACAAAATCATAACGTTGAATTTTCGATCCTCGATTAGCATCACTTTGTTGATCTTCTGTGTTTGCATTATTGGTTTCTTCTAATAAGCAATTTGATTCTAAATTTCTTTTTTGATTGGCAATTTTTTATAAGATAATAATGAAAACATACAGGCTTATTAAATAATAAATAAACTACAAACAGATTTCCATGTAAGAAAAACATCGACATCACTCATTTTCACGGTGTCAACCGAATTTCGCATTTATTTTGTGATAAAATTTTGTCTTTTCCTAGGAGGAGACATAAATTAAAAATTAGGATTTACCAGAAAATACTTAAAGTTATTAAAACTTAATAGAGACATTAGTGCTCTAGAAACCATACAACATCGGTCAAAAACATCTCATAATAAAATTTAGCGTTTATTGAACTAATGTAAATAATGCGAAAAATGTGAGATATATCATGTATTTGTGTCTGTTTGTTTCAAGCACGAACAATAGATGGCGCCATCCTGAGAGCAATTGACAGTACTTTCGAAATAAAAAGTGAGCCTATTCGTAGCATTAGCAAATGACAAATGTGTCGCCATATTGACAAAAGCCAATAGAAGAAAAAGTAGAGCTGGTGTGAAAACGCACGCTCATTATATTGTTATAAATCAATTAATTTTCACAAAAATATTTGCGCAATATTATAAAAGATAAATCATCACAAACTAGCCATTCAAGTGGTTGTATTATATACATAAGTTTATAATAGATTGTAAATAAATATGGGACGTAAAAAGAAGAAGGCATCCAAGCCATGGTGCTGGTACGTATGCTATATAAATATTGATTTCTCACACATTGTTTATTAAATTGACGACAATAATGATTTAAAATGCATTAAAAATGGATCAATATTGATGCAAAATGCAAACCACGTAATTTATTTGTTTTTCGTAACAGGTATTGCAATCGGGAATTTGACGATGAAAAAATTTTGGTGCAACATCAAAAAGCGAAACACTTTAAATGCCACATTTGTCATAAGAAGTTGTACACAGGCCCAGGTTAGTACGCGTTATTCAATGTGAACAAAATAACAGTTTCTTTTCCATTTACTAAATTGCGACTTTTCTCTTTGCGATCTCTTTTCTTTTCACATAAAATAAAGGTCTTTCAATTCATTGCATGCAAGTGCATAAAGAAACAATTGACAAAGTTCCCAACTCAATTCCGAATCGACAAAATATTGAAATCGAAATTTTCGGAATGGATGGCATTCCTGCAGAAGATTTGAAAGAGCATGAACGTCAAAAAACTGGTAACACAAAATCAGAATCAGACGATGATGAACCGTCAAATAAACGCACAAAAACTGACGGTAAATTTAATTAACCTAAAATTGATATGATATGAAAAAAATGCCAACTCATTTTGTATATTTGTAGCCAATAATTTAATGCAACAACCGAATATGATGATGGCCAATATGATGCCGCCACATATGATGGCACAATTTGGCATGGGAATGCCAATGATGCCTCAGCAATTTGCAATGGGAATGCAAATGATGCCACATCAAATGATGCAACCAAGGCCATTATTCCCGGCCGCAACATCATCGGTAGGCCAACATCCAATGGCACCGAAACCAACATTTCCTGCATACAGGTAAATCCAAATTAATATATTTCTTTGAATTATATATTTTATAAACCAAATTTTTTTTATTTACAATGAATTGTAGTAGTGCAACGATAAGTGCCCCGCCAACAACAAACAATACGGCAGGTGCATCGAACGCATCCACTCAGGAACCAAGCAAACCACCAACGGCTGCTGTAGCCCCAACAAGTGGAATTACCTCAAAAATTATGCATCCACCAGAAGACTTGAGTTTAGAAGAATTTCGTGCCCGCAAACCGAAATATCTAAAACAAATCACTATGGCCCGTGCGAATGCAATTAGTTTTGCCTCATCAAATTCACAACATTATCAACAACGGCGACAACAACAACAACAACAACAGCAACAGCAACAGCACCATCATCATCAACAACAACAGCAGCACCATCATCATCAGCAGCAGCAGCAGCACCACCAACAACAACAACAACAACAACAACAACAGCAAAATATGGCTGCATTAGCTCAGGAGGTAATTTTAACATATGCTTGTTTTCCTTTTCTCTCTCTTCACATTTATCAAAATTTAGATTTCAAATCTGTTTTTTTTTGGTTTTGGTTGAACAAATGACTTTTGGATATATTTCGTCTTTGTATTGAAATGTAGACTAAACTTTGTGTTTTGTATGATTTGATTTTATTTTGATGAGATTCGGCATTTATTTTTGTTTAGCAAAATACACTTAAAACAAACTCGTAACACAATTTTTAGATATTATATACTATATAATTGAAATAATGGTGAACTTTTTTTGGTATTTGAATGTGCAATGTGCATGTCTTATATGAACTATGTTTTTTCTGAACCATAAGTAATGTCTTCACATGCTTTTTGTGTCTAAACAATAAGTCCACAAAACGAATGTGCTCGCTTTTAAAACGGTGATGGGCAAAATTGTTGAATAACTTTTTTCTTTTCAGAATCAAGTGAATACGACTTATTTTTCACAATAACGTAATTAATAGACAAAAAACTGATTTATGAACAAATATACGATTAAATAAGAAATTAAACGTTGTTCAGACAAATTATTGGGGTTTGTTACAAAATCAAGACAAATTAGTCGACTTTTTTCCTTAAACCAATAGAATCGGTTTCTCGTTTTTCAATCGTCGTGCTCACCACACTATAAGATTGTTTGACATTAGTTATGATTGATGACATTTTACAAAAACAACAGAATTTCTACTAAATTTTTTCTCAAAAACGAAAACAATAATTAATAAAATTGCACACACAAAAAAATCGAAAGACACTCTATTTCTCACCTTGACTGAAATTAGGTCTGTTTACCACACACTATTTTCTCTGTTCATTGAGACAATTATCTTGACGTTTACAGCTACAGCAGCAATCCCAAAAACAACAGGACCAAATTCTACGCATTAAAGAACAACAGGAACAACAACTCACAGACGAAATCAATCGAGCTGTTATGCTTCAACGAATGCAACAAGTAGCTCGACCGGCTGCTTCAATGGGAATGGTCAGTAATAAGTAAAAAACAAAAACAAAACAAAACATACCAACATACTGTGTATAAATGAGCCCTTTATTGCAGAAATGAATTGCTACAGTCGACGCTAAGACATTTTTTTAACCATTTTAAAGTCCCCTTCATTTTTCAATTCCTTTTATCCTTTTCTCTTCATCTCATTTGCTTTTACAATTCTGCTTCGTAAGTTTGTTGTACTATACATCCATTTATCATTGATTTAAATTCATATTTTGTTCGTTTGTAGTAGAGGAATTGTGTGTAAACAAATGACGTTGAGCGTTAAATATTTTATTATTCGTATTTTCCTACAACTTATTAATTTTAATCATTTATTGTTGAACTATAAGATACATATATTTGGATAGATGGCGTCTAGGCGTAGATATTTCGTAGGCGTAGATTTTATATAGTTGTATTCTGTTCATTCAATACATTTGCGCAGATTTATTTTTATTTATAATTTGTTTTTCACATCAAGAAATGTGAATTTACAAAACAAGATAATTCCAATTTCAATTGGCTGGTAGTCCTTGTAGCCACTAATAAGTATTTGTGAGTCTATTTTTATTAATTTTTTTTTAATTATCTTTACGGATATTTCAAAACATCATACTGTGAAAGTGAATTAGATTAGACCAACGTGTAAGCTAACAATTAAATATGAAAAAAATCTGTGTTCCATAGGTACAAACTGTTACTAGTACATCAATGCCATTAATGCAGCCAATGATGCGACCAGCAATGGCTTTAGCGCCAACACCTCCCCAATTTGCTGCTCATATGATGAGGCCGGGTGGTCCAATGGGAATTGCACCAGGTATGACACATTATTTCAACTAGATATGATAAATTAAGTTTTTTACGCAAAACATATTTTGGGAATTTTACAAAAACTTCGGTGACTTTTTTTCTGGTGAGAGACAAAATCCCGGCAAATTTCTTTTTACAAATGGGATGACCTGATGAAGATGAAAGTATTTAAATGCTTTTCTTAAAATCATTTTTCTTCGCAATTAAAACCAAAACATTAAGTAGGAATTGACTAATTAAAAGTTAGGACAAAAAGAATAATATTTGATAACCCTCCCAAAGTGTTGAATTTTAACATTTATT
>NW_022198046.1:4962043-5005471 GCF_009176525.2 Contarinia nasturtii | reverse complement strand
TTTTTGTATGGCGGTGTTACATTTCAATAAACTCTCACGAGAAGACTCACATTCATTCTCGGACAATCTTATATGTCTATATATATGTATATTTTTGGTATTTTTGGTTTTGTCTTCTTTCCATAAAATCTAAAACGTTAGCGTCAAAACCAAAAAATGAACTGGAATTAGTTCTACTTAAAACAAGTACTAATACTTATAGTTATTTTTTTTGTTTTTTAAAAATTTTGCATGACAATTTTCAGTCTGTTACACATTAATTTTATTTTTATTTATTTTTAAAATCAGAACTAGACAGTGTACAGTGAAACTAATTTTTTTGATAGACAAAATAACGAGCAAAGTAAGCAGAGAAACTCTCCACTAACATTGGATTCATATACGAATGGCGTGTGAGTGGAGTTTGTCATGCAAAATTTTGTCTACCAAAAATATTAGATTCACTGTAAACCAAAACTTTTATTGCCTATGTAGTATTTAATTTATTATAAGCGTTACCACCTTCAATTATAAACATATTAAATTATAAATGACAGTTTTTCAAGCGGAAAATTTTTCAAGACAACGAAACACATTTGAAATAGATAACTTCAAAAACGTTCATAAAATCGGTAAATATGCAAACAGACAGTAAAAGAATGCGTGTTTTTCTCTAAAAATTGATTCAACCGGTATATTTGTGGATTTTTCACTTATTGTCCTTAAATCGTTAAAAAAACGTTCAATTTTTGATGTTAACTTGAGTTGAATTTACACATGTTTCTGTTCTTGATTTTGATTATGCTTTAGACCAGATCAATTTTAGTTTATCAAATTGTATTAATGTGTTCAAAATGTGTTAAAATAGTATTTCAATTTTTTTTAATTTATAAATTTGAGTGGTGAGTACGCAACGTTTTTACCGATATCATCTTATTTTTTATTTTTCTAAATATTATTTTGTGTTTTCGTTCTCATTAAATGTCTCTCTTGTGATGAGCTACATTCTACGCTAATCTCAATTACGCTCTTTACTCTAAACTATAATATTTGCCAAATAGCTACATATATTTCATTGCTGGTAGTAAAGTAGAAAGAAGTGCACGTCTCAACCATTGTTCATTTAGGAGATTTACAAAAAAAAATCATAATTTACAGAGAAAGCAAAAAAAAAAAATCACATAAAAACTTCATATTTATGGGCGACTTTTAGATTAAAATTAATTTTTCATTTGTTTCTTTCCATCTTTTTTTTTATACTCGTGAAGAGGATTGTTAAATAAATTCCTGATCAGCTCAAAATGGACACAAAAGAACAAACATAATCCGTAAATGTTTAATTTATATAAAATCGTTTGGTGATTATGTGTAGTTAATGTAAAACTATCTTCTTTTTTTTTGTTTATTGTGTGTGACAAACAAAAACCAAAAATTAATCATATTTGAAGCACATAGCGTTTCATACGGCACATGAGTTCCACTCAATGTTTGATTTTGATCATTGTTGCTCTGTATTTTTAGTTACATTTTCCGTATCTTTATTTTTGTCTTTAAACTGTTTGGACTGAAATTGAATAATGATATTTGATGTTACTTGTTTTGACATTGCACTCTCATTTCGGTCTTTTTTCTATTCAATAATCTTTCAATTGCAAATTTCATGTTGATTTTTTTTCTTCGCCTTGTAATGTTTGTATTTTATCTTGTTCGTCTCTTCACACGATTTTGATGAATTTCATTTTGTAATTGTGATAAATTAAGCATGGCATACTAATCGTTTTGTTGTTGATACTGTTTCATAATTGAATCAAGATTTAATAATAATAAATTTGTCATGCCGTTTATGCAATTCATATTATCACGAAAGTTGTTAATGTCTCAATTAACTCAATGCAAATACTACATACACACATCATTTTCCATTTTCTTTTACCTTGTGTCAAATGCGAAATGCTTCTATCTATTTTGATTGTATTTTCTTAGCTTAGTAAGTTAATTTAAAATATTCATCCAAATTTGTTGTTTTCTTGGTCGGTGTTGGAATTTTATCATCGGGAAATTATTATTATTTGATTTGTAGAATTTGCGTGTGACAATAATCACATATATTCAGTTTGGTTTACGGACAGGTGTAAGCCAAACGATTTTCTACTATATTATTTTTTAGAATAATTAAACAACACATATGCAATTCACATGTATTGTATAATTATCAATTTTGTGTGATTGATGAAAATAAGGAACTTCGTGAGTGTATATATTTTGGAGTGCCTTCTTTTCGTCATGTGGGTCACACTTGTGTGAATTCGCTTACCTTCGAACAAAAATAGGGCGATTAATTGAACGAAAACCGTGAGCAATATATATATATATATCGAATTTTAATCTCCAACCTTTATTTTTCAATAGTTTAAAAAAAAAACACACTAGATAGTTCAAACGTGATAGTTGTTGCCACTAAGCGAAAATACAATGAGACAAAAAAAAATATTGCATTTAATTTTAAAAATCATTTGATAAAATAAGAAAACCAAAACAGTATCAACTTTGTTTGCTTCTTTTCTAATCGTTTTTTGTGTTTTTTTATTTCTCTCTCTCTTTCTTTCTATACGTACGTGTGAATATGCAAATTTTATTTGTACAAACACACACACATACACACATAAATGTACACAGGTTTATTAGCGCCAATGCCGGGAATGGTTGCGCCTGGATTAATGCTACCAGGGCCTCCGATGATGCCGATGCTTCCCAGATTTCGGTGATTAAATCAAGGACCGCTGTATATGATGACGGCGGCCCAATTTCCAACTGCACATCCAACAGCAGTTCAATCATCAATTGCACCTATCTCCGTTATCTACGCAACAACACAAAACAGTCAACCAACAACAACAGTAACGGCACATCAAATTATTAAACAGCTACAACTTTAGTGTGAGAAAAAAAGACCCCCACACATGGCTAAGGATACTGAAGACCAAATAGCAAATCGAGATTTCAAGTAAAAACTGAATTTTGCATGAAATTTTGGTTTCGCTTTTGAAAAACTTCGTCAACTCAAACGCAAGTTATTTTCTCTTATGTCAACCTAAACAGCAACAACAACAACAAAATACAAACAACAAGCAATAGTTTTGCCAATTTTTCCATAAACTTATTAGTTTTGTGTAGCTGAATGTAAAGATACTTAAAGCAATTTTTGTTCATTCAAAATTCTGATGTCTAAAACGAACATATTTCACACAAATTGTAATTTACACTTAATCCTTCATTGAGATATGAATGAGGTTCACGAAATTGGACACCAATTGGTACGTACCTTTTCATATTTTCCTACCGGTAGATACTTACACACAACAAATAAATGGATTTAGGATTTACATGAAAAAAATATATATATCTCAGAAACAAATGAACATAAATAACATAATCACACACATACATTTACACAACAATGTAGAAACCACAAAAACAAACTGAATGAAAATACAAACAAAGCGAAATTGAATTTGTGCTCGGCTGCTAAATAATAAATCTACTTTAAACCATTTACAAAACTTAGCTTCAACTTTCAATTTTAGCTCACGTCCAAGTTTTTCACCTTCATAATATAAACCGAAAATAACACGTTTTCTCGATTCTGCAGATGCTATTCTACTCAGTAGTGTTTCAATTTTTTTTACATTTTTCTAGTTTTTACCTTCTCACTCCCAATTCAAAATGATCAACAACAAACAACAAATAGTGACGAGCAAATAAATAGACGCAATCCCAACTTCGCTTGTTTTCCAAATATTAAATGTCAATTGACTTCTTAAAAGTCAATATATAATGTGCTGTTAATCTAATTGCTATGCAATTCTCAAACGACTTCCTAAAGTGAACCTTAACACTTGAGTACATCCTAATGAACTAGAAAACTGATTTAAATGTGCATTTTCAGAATTTAATTTATGTATAAAACAAATATATATATGAGCAATGATGACGAACTCGTTCAATTTCGAAGCAAAAAAAAATGCTATAAAGATTCGTATCTAATTTATATTTAAAGGAAGGCAAGTGATAATAAAAGTGATTACTTTTTGCATCACAATTTTAATGTTGGATCCATCAACAATGGATTCCTTGTTGATGTCAACTGTTTGAAAAGTGCACAGAAAAAATACTGGCACCCCCCAAATCTATATAAAAAGCAATATGTCAATTAATCTACTGGCCAAATTCTGTCATTAAAAAATGTGCATTATTCAAGCAAGAGATCAACAGGCGACAAATATTGCACTCTCTTTTTCTTTTTCAGTTCGCATTATAACGATTGTGAATGGAAAATTTGTCACATTAATTTTGTTGAGTGGAAAGTCCCTTGTCAAATACTTTTGGATTTCATGCATATGGCCAAAATATGTTGGCAGGCGAGTTTCTTGTGGAATTCACAGCAATCTTCATTTTTTTGAATTGAAAATGTTGCTGTTGGACTTTTCAGTCCTTGTCTTCTGTAAACTGTATACATACCGAACTATATTGTTAAAGTAAGGTCGCAAGAAAGATGGAAGTAAGCCAAGAAATGTGCGTTTATTTAGTGATCGAATTGATTTGAGTTGATAGCGGAATGGTGCTTTTTCGAAATCATATTATTTTTTTTAAACTCGAGCCGCAAGTCTAGACAGATGTACTATATTTCTGAATAAATTAAAATTACCATAACGCGATTTCATGAGAGAAAAAAAACTTTACGCACTTCATTATAAACACCACAATATTATTGGCCCCAAATTCAAAATAAACAAATAATTATTTACGCATAAATGTACAATTTTAATTGATGTTAAAATCCATGAAATAAATCAAAAGTCTAATCACAATAGAGAATGAAATTTTTTCGATTGAATGCTGCATACATCGAATACCAAGCCGCAAAATTATAAATTTAATGATTTAGAAAAATCATCAATTCTTTTAGGAATTTAGTCGAAAAAGAACAAAAAAAAATTCTTAAATGTAATACGTAATTAGAATGATGAGAAGTGCATTTTGTACACTCGTAATGACATTGAAACATAAATAAAAATAAACGTTCGATCCCAAACTAATTACGGCATTTTTACTCTTCCCAGAAGTATTATTGTGTATTTTTTTTTCAGCGGAGATAAATGTTTGTGAAAATAACATGAAAACGTGTTGTTTATAGCACCATAAATAGAAAATATATTACATCACTACAGACGACCGTTACAAAAAAACAAGTTACTGTTAGAAACAAAAATGTGACTCGTCACAACAACCCTTTTGAAAACCGTTTCGATGACACTACTCAAGTTTCAGTAAATGGATATTTTCAGATATGCATAATATCGCGTAATTTTCGGGTAGGTTGAATCCAGTTTATTTTCGTGCCTGTTCACTTTTTCAATTTGGCCAAAACACCACTGATACATACAAACATCTGCTAACCGAAAAAAAATGTGTTGTTAGTTGAAAGAACCTTGAGAAAAAAAATTCGCTGAATTATCTTTTATACATAAGTCATTACAGAAACAGCATGTAAAAGGTAAAGCAATAGAAAACGATAACAAAAGAATAAAATATTGTTGTTCTACTTGGTAAGCAATTTTTATTTTCCAATCATGAACGCCTCAATGCTCATTCTGGTGCATTTCGGTGCTTGTCTATTTTCGACCCATTGATTGGAAAAATTTACATTATATATGTATGAGACCTTTTCTTTTCAAGTAGCCCCTATCGCAACTAGATCCTGTGAAATAGTTTTGAGTTTTTGAAACAATACGAGTTAATGGCAAGAAGTGTGCCGAACAAAATTCTATATATTGGTAGAAAGAAAGTGTAACTTACAAATTTTACTAGAATACATAATTCTTCTTTCTTCATACATGGTAATTTAATCATTCTCATTCTAGATAATAATTTTTTCCCTTTATATTCGATGCGTCACTCGTTGTGGCATTTATTTTGATTTGCTTGAAATATTTACAGCATGAAAGTAACCACATAATAGCATATTTTTCTTTTTTTAGCACAAGTCATTTTTATTTACAAAGTTGGTGTTAGAATTTATTTTCCCCATTGGTACCACATTCTATAGTGGCGAAAGAAAAAAATGATTCAGAAAAACATTGCAAGCTACATAAAATGCGTCTGAAGTCGCCATCGAAAAAAAAATGTTTATAATACACACTGTGTATACGGCATGTTATTTACTCACTTGGAAAAATATGCGGTCAGACAAGTTCATGAATTATCGACTGAAGTACTATTCCATGAATGAGTCGATTCATTTACATACGAAATTTTCGATGATTAATTTTAAAACATTTTTGTATGAAGATTTTGTATAGAAGCAACAGGCATAAATTTGAATATAAACAAATGGGGAATGAAACAATTAGCTCTTATATTCCCACTGAGTGTTAAGTCCATTGAGTCATCTGTAATGCTATGTCTATGATTTGAATTGCTGAGAATTTTCCCAATAGCGTCATCGTTTCCAACATTCAGTAAAATATTCCTCACTCCATATTCAGCGGCATTTCGTGACTAACGAATAACGATGCTAGCAAACCGCACACTCACAAACACATTTAGTTTGCTTTTAACTGTGTCAACCAGAAATAATCATTCAGTTCCAAAGGCGGTTTTGTCGCTGGACGCTTATAAATGCGATTCAACATTCGAGTGGTTTTTTGATTGTATTTGTGCATAAAGAATACATACACCAAACCACTCGAAATTTATGGTCTTGTGAATTTTGTGTGTCATAACTCTAGCATGTTCGGTTTTTAGCAAACATAAGGCGCTACACAAAAGTGTCCGCGATAGTAACTTAAGTCGTAATAAAACAAATCACACTCTCAAACAACCTAGTCTGTGGATAGCAGCGGCAACAGCAGCAGCAAGAATAACACATAGACATGCTTGTGTTTGCCGCGCATTTTACTTTCGTTCAACATGTATCAAGCAGTCATTAGTCGTTTACCATTCGACGCGAACGAACACTAATTCTAGTCTTCTCCCAACCAATCGAAGTCTTTTTTTTTTCTTTAACAAATTCCTAGAATAAAATACAACGTTGATTTTGTGGAAGTACCGATTTTATTTTTAACGTTATTATTTTACAGAATTTGGTGTTAATAGCTTGATTGTATTTTCACACAAAGTTTATTCTTGCAATTGAATAATAAATTTAATTGAAAGTATCTAATACTTTGAATAAACATTCAACTAACCGGAACATACATATACAGAAAGATTTACGTGCAGATAAAATTGATCTTCGATAAAAAAAAAATAAACGATTTACAACATTTGCACTTTTGATTTGTGTGTGAGCGGCTAAAACTTGTTAGCCTTCAACAAAAAAAAAACCGTTTGAACGAAAACAGTCACCGATTTAAAAAGAGTAGTAAAAGTGTTGTTTTTTTCCATAAGCGGCTTTTTCGTTCGATTCAAACAAAAGAATTACAAATTCTGTGAGTGAATAATACGCATATCGAGTGTTCCTTTTTTGCTGAGACGTACAATGCATATCGCTAAAGTCGTAAATATCTTCGTTGGTTTTTGTTTAATTGCAACATGCTGGGCCAATAATAATTTACACACCAAATACAAATGGAGAGTGATCGATTTCAAGTATGAAACGGCTGAAAAGCGACAACAGGCCATCGAAAGCGGCGCATTTATTCAGACAAATGTGATTCCCGTTGGCATGGACGTGCATGAAAATCGTCTTTTTGTATCGTTTCCTCGCCTAAAATCCGGTGTACCGGCATCGTTGGCTGTAATCAACCTAGATGGTAAGAACAACATTTTTCGATTACGTTGATTAGTCTAGCATTAAATTGATCAGTCTATTCCATGTAATTAATTTGTTTTTCTACAAAAATACACTGAGATAAGAGAGAAGGGGTACAGCATTGATAGTTAATTGCATTTGATGGTGCTTATTAAGAGGTTTTTCAACTGTTTTAGAAGCATTTTATTGTTGCGCCATTTGTGACCTACAAGCAAGCCTACAGTATTTGCCATTCACAGAAATACTATTCAGTGTGATTGAGCTCGGTTTCGATTTTGTTTTGCAACGTCTTTTGTTTTGTTCTCAGTTTTATTCAAATGAGATCATATTTTGCTAAAAATCAATTTAATACAAAATTGAAAACGAATGGTCAAGGTCATATTTGCAATTGATATTTACTTGTCAAAAATGTTAAATGAAAATTGAACTAAATCAACGGAAATTAAAATTCGATGTATTCAAATCATTTGAAAAAGTTCCATGGTGATTCATTTATTCATGAGAATAGCAATCATTGTCTGAGCTCTTACTCAAAAAAAAGAAAGAATCGACAACAAAAGAACTTGGTGAGACCATCGCACATTTCTGCCGACATTCAGGCGTTTAGTTTCGTCGTAAAAAATAACGAATTTAATTATTTGGATGGATCTAAATCGGTGACGTTTTGGTGGCATAAGAAATCTATTTTCGTATTTGTCAAAATGAAATCATTTCGATTATCCGTATGCAAATGGCCAGTTTTCATGCAAACTTAATAGAAATAATCCTTTAGTTTCATTAAAACACGAACAGTCCTCAGAGGTCATTTTGTGACAGATACATAACTTTTGCACGCATAGAAAATGCACATATCACTTCGCAATAAAAAAAAATTATTTTAACATAATGAATTATGAGAGAGTGAAACTAAATGACTCACAAACATATATTGTCTTAGTCCATAATGAAATCACGCTATAAGAGACTATGTCTATGCAATAATTGAATTCGTGAGGTCACACTCAATAAGAAGAAGCAACCCCATAGATAACATAAAATGACTGAAATTCACTTTTTTTTAGGTATAATGTCTTATTTTCTTTTCGCTCCAACATAAATTACATAATCAAATATCATGAGAATGGTTTTATCCGCATCGAAAAATGAATATGGAACATTAGACCCATTGACTTCGACAGTGTACAATTTATTGATTGAAAGAATATACGTGTGACATAGTTTAATTAACATCGTGTCACAGTGACTCTGAACACGATATGAATGTATCTCTTTATTATTATTTAAAGAAAAATATTTTTTCATTAACATTTTCAGGTATTAGTTTACCGCACCTCTGTTATATAAACCAAAATTTTTATGATAGTCAGACATAATCTAATTTTCTAGCATTTCTTAATGATTTTCTGTAATTTCAGAACCAGCAGAAAATGATGCCCCACTATTAAAACCGTATCCAAGTTGGCAATCACATCAAACAACGAATCCGAATGACGTCTTGGATATTGTGTCTCCATTTCATATAAAAGTCGATCGTTGCAATCATCTTTGGATCATCGACACTGGCATTGATGACATGTTGAATGCAACTAAAATGAAACGTGTGGCCCCGGCTCGTGTTACAGTTATTAACCTTCGTGATGATAATATTCTTCAAAGATATGAATTGCCACATACAACTCTGGATGGTTCGATATTTTCTAACATTGTTGTTGATGATAACGATTGTGATAATATATTTGCTTATATTGCTGATGCTGCAACGCCGCCCACTTTAACGGTATACTCATTTAAAGAGAAGGCCTCTTGGCAGGTGAAACACAATTTCTTCCATTTTGATCCATTGGCCGGAAACTTTTCCTTATTGGGCACTAAATTTCAAACAAATGATGGTTTATATGGATTGGCATTGACTGAACAAAAAGAAAATGGTTATCCTGATTTATTCTTTCATGCATTAACATCACGCAATGAATTCAATGTATCAACAAAAATTTTGCGCGACAAAAACATTTTTGAAAATGATAAACTTAAAACGGAACACTACAAAGACTTCAAAATCATTGGATCACGAAAAACCAATGAACAGGCAGGCGCAGCTGTGTACGATCCAAAGGAGAAAGTCATCTTTTATACTTTACCAAATAATAATGAGATCGCATGCTGGCGCACAACTAAAAATTATAGTGTTTCCAATGTATTTACCAGTCCGGTTGAAATGGTGTATCCCATTTCGGTAACAATCGATACGAATCACCAACTTTGGATTTTATCAAATAATATGCAAGATTTCATTTACGCAAAATTAGATGTGCACAAGATTAATTTCTATATTCATATGACGTCCGTATCAGAAGCAATTAAAAATACACCATGCGAATTGAATTTCGTTGAAAAGGTTTTCAACAAATTCAGCGACAACGGTTCAAATGGAACCAAACCAATTGCCATTTTGACACTCATTGCATCGGTTTTGGTATTATTCAAACAGATATTTTAAGTAAAATATCAATCACCATGTCAACAAATACATTCAATGTATCCCAAAATATATAAAAATAAATTATGCGCATTTGATCAGGCATCTCTTTTATAGTTTTTAATTATAATTAAATAATCGTGTGCTTATATTTAATTTATAAACAAAATTTGAGTCATCAAAATGAAACAAACAATACCATTAATAAAAATACATTTATGTATGTCATTATTATTAGAAATCTTTGTCACAAATAACGCAAAACAAGCAAATTAAATTCCAGCAAAGCGAATAGAAATTGACATTAAACCCGAATTAGTATTGATCGCATTGTTTATTTTTGTGAATAAGCAATTTATCAAACCGATTCTGTCAACAACAACAAAAATCTATTTAAACTCACGAAATATTATATGTGTGCTAATGGTGTTTCTTTACAATTTTTTTTAATTATACACACCAATTTAGTAATAATTATTATTGCAGTAGGAAACATTTAGCTTTATTTCAGACAATTTTCCAACCCTCTGTCCAGTATTAGAGAAAATAAAAAATGTCAAGTGAATGAACTTGTAATTGCTTCACGGTTTCTTATTTCGTCATAAAATACTTGTATTCAGGTGTTCACATCCAAAAGAGTAAGACAGACGATGTGTCGATTCGAACTATTCAACAGAAGATGGCGTTTGAGTGATGTTTCTTATGTTCAACGAATATTTTTTGCTTGTAAATTTCATTTTTTTCCCACTTCATTATGTATCATTTGGTAAGTATTTGAGATCAACATCTAAGATTTTATGCAACGTCGGCGTCTTGAAATCGATTCATTGAAATGTAAATAAGTAATTCACAAATTTATGAGAGGTGCGACAAAAGTGGTAAAAAATCATATACAAAAACAAAATTAATCTTTGAATGTATTTTCAGTGAGAGCATATAGGACAATGGTGCTCGATAGCAAAGTGTGTTTTTTTTTGGGGGAATAGAAAATGTGAAGCATTCCTGGCCGAATATGGGTTGGCAAAGCAAACAAATATATTTATTTTTTACTCTCATATTTAAATTTTACACAGCGCACACATTCGAACCACATTTTACACACATCGGAACGATGTTTGCCGTGAAGGTGTTAGTCAAAATGAACAAAAACAACAACTCTTGTCGTGCATTGAAAACACTTTACGGAATTTTCGAAAGAAAATAATAATAAATGTTTCGGAATCATTTCGTATGTTTTTTTTTTTCACTCTCTCGTCGTCTTTCGCTCATTCTTCTTCTTCATTTTTCTTTACGTCAGTTCATTGTCGGTGGTATAGTGCTGCAGGAATATTTATTTATAAAACACATTTTTATCTCGTCATTGATTTTTGTCGTAAATTTTTTTTTTGTTGCTCTTGTTCTTTGCACAGACTATATGGGAAATTTAAAATGATGACATATGTAATCAGATTTACACACATTGAAAGAATTGAGAACAATATTTTTCATTCGTTTGATAAGCTCCACAATCGTCTTTGTAACACCCATGATGAAATTGATGAGCCGTTGGTTTTCAACGACGACGAAAGGAATGTATTGGTCTTACATTGAATAATGTAATGTCAACCCGGAACATGTCAAACAGACGATAGCAAAGCATTTGATTATTTTGATAGAGAATGATTTTGAAAAAATCATTTTCGAAAAAAAAATCACGATTCTTTTTTTACACGGGGAAAACTTACAAATGTAAATTGAAACATTATAGACAATAAGTGTATAATAAAAAAAAACGTGAATAGGGGAAATAAAAGCGAGTGGCGGCGACGGCGGCACAGAAATTAACATTAAGACAAATTAGCGGCTACTTCCTTTGCGAAACATTTTCATAACAATCAACGGCACACAGACAATGTTCGTTGCCAAAAATCAATTCTGTTGGTATATTTGTAAGATGCTCAGTTTTTTCTCTGTAAATTCTATTTAGATTATTTGAGAAAGAATTACATGAAATATGAATCGCGGTATGAGTCATTCAAGTGCATATCATATTCGAACACCACCTTTATGATGTTTTTCTTCGGTTATGCATTGAATTTTGGAATTGGATGAATTAAATAAGAAAGATAAAAAAACGTCGGCGACATACACAATACGCTTAGTTTTTATTTTTAGTTAGTATTTGGTGTAGCCGTACCTTGAATTTCAATCCTTATGTGAAATGAGGTTGTTTTTAATTTCGTTGACCGTGAACAACTCAAAATAAAATGATTTGTCGAACTTATGCTAGCGCGCAAAGTGTATCAATATGCATTTTTTTTCTTTTATTGAGATCTTGATTGAGGTATTGAAATAATTTGAATACGAACATTCGCAATGTCTACTAAATTGTATAGGTCTATCTAATGATGAGAAGAAAAAAAAAACATTCCTACAAATTGTAATCAAAATTATGACACACTTTTGACGGTTTCATTTCATTAGTATCTGTTATTGTAAAAGTAAACACTAAATGATATTTTTAGCCAGAGATTGGGCGATTTGGTACTGAATGAATGGATTCTTTTCTCTTCTTCTAAAATATGCTGAATGGAAAATTACGCTAAGCCATTAAATATCTAATTGAATGATAAAAAATGACTTTTTTGCTGCAGAAGAAAAGAAAAACGGAAATTTTATGTCATTATTTTAGTACAGTACAAATACGCTCTGTAATGATTTCCTTTCATTCCGATTGGCAACTAGCTAATAAACGTTTTACGATTGCGATTTCAATTTGTGGTTTTTAAGATATCCCTCTCTATTTCCATCTCTTTCGATCCCCTGAAAACGGTTTCGAATCACCAAATCACCGACCGAACAGTTTAATTTACTCTATAGTTTATCGTCACTGGGTTTTTTTTCCTTTGGGTTTCTAAATTTAAAGAATGAAAACTAGACGCAACGAATTTTAAGGAGGACATATGATGAATTTCTTCTGTATGAGTTTTAGAGAAGGCAATTCTTTGCACAAAGGCCATACATCATAAAGTTACTGAAATGCACAAAAATGTTCAGTAAAACAAAAAGTCTTGACCGCTTTCAAAAATGTTCGACGCGTAAATTGTAAGTGAAAATTATTCATTCATTTATCTCTAAAAGCCACTGAAAAAATGATGATTGACAATCATACTCCCATTTTGCATTTGAAGCGTTGAAATGTACTCGTTTTCAATATTATCTAGCATCGAGTAGTTCCAAAAATGAAGAAGAATATTGGCAAATGTACTGAACGGTGCGAGAGATGGAGATAGAGACAGAGAAGGAAACGATTACAAAAACAAAATCGGTATTAGAAAAATAATGTGTTTTACAGAAGAAAATCGGCGAATCGTGGCGAACGATATCACCTCATACTGTTTGCTCGATTTCTCGCTGAGTGTAAGATGGTGCAATGCATAGGCGGATAGGCGGATTTGCTCCGCTTTATTTTTAGCAAGCGATCATTTTCCTTCTCAAACATATCTTTATGCTCTCTCGACAAAGCAAATCAACTCTAAAATTAAAGATAAAAAAGAAAAGAAAAAGAAAAGATAAAATCATCTACATATATTTTGAATTTCCATGAATGTGTATTCGTTGTCAAAATTTTGTTATTTTTTTTCTGTTGCTCATGATGCGAAAGTGAGCGATTAAATGTTCACATTTCACAAAATGATGAATATAAAATAGTTGAGAAGAATTATAATTGAATGTGTCGTGCATTCTTTACTGTCGCAGTACAACCAAAATACGATATGCATAATATACGAGCCAATGAGAGTGTATATATCACTTTAATTCTTGAAACAATTGTCGTTTGTTGCCTGTGTCTTTCGTGTAACATTTTTGTTTTTCGTTGTTTCTCTGCTTCTTTTCGTGCTGTCGGACGGGAAAAATATTTCACTTTGAAATATACAGGCTACTGACGTTGTTTGCTTCAAATATATATCGATTAGAAAAATACGCAACCGATTCATATGCAAAAGAATCCGTATATCGCAAGGTAGCATACAGAAATAAATGGTGGTTATATTTGTCGGAAAACTATTCGTAGATGCTTCACTTCAGCAAACGAGCAAAAATAAAATAAAAGAAAATAGCGAAAAAAGCGATTGAAATGTGGGTGAACGATGTGAACCGATTTTGAATTTACTGAAAATAGCAGCGCACATACATATATTGAAAAAGAAGATCACGAAAGGAAAACAACAAACTAAGCCGATGTGAAAGAGACAACAACAACATCATTATGTTATGTGTGACTGATCTCATAGGCATGCTTTAAGCTGTACGTTCTTTTCTTCTCTCGATTCATTTCAGTTTTTTATTTCTTTTGTTATACATGTTGCTTTGGCTATATTCAATGGCTAAACCGATCAAAATACTCGAAAAAACGACAGAATTTTCGATTTGGCTTTATTTTCGGTTCTCTGCTTTCATTTCATCGAGCTGTATGGCAGTGCGTGCTCACTTTACTCTATTGGATTCTTCCCCTGTTTAATGTATCAAACAAAATTTAATTTAATGCAAACAAACGTGCCAAATTGTTGAAAAAAAAAGTTACGCAATTGTTGCGCGTAAGACCTTAGCAAAACACATTTTTGATTCAAGACACACTCTCGAACATAATCACATATTTATCATTGCTAATAAAAACATTTTATAATTTGGCAGTGTTGCACTATCTGATTCGGTCTGTCATTCTCCTCTGTCTCGTCAGGCGCCTGTGGCACTTATTGGATTACATTTACCGCAAATGTGATATGCCAAAAATGCATTTTCTATTTGACTCGATCATTAAGTTATGGCAACGTTCATTAAAATCGTTTAAAAAAAACGTGTCATTTATTCAAAACCAAAATATGATTGAAACGAAACGAAAATGTGAAATTGAACATGCGAAAAATGTGCCTGTTGAAATGTGCAACGCAGTTAAATGTTTTCGTATCCATTGATTTATTCGATGGTGTCGCCCATTAATTGCAACACAAACAAAACAGCAATATGGCCGGCGTATATACATAGATTAATACATGAATAGCTTTTTTTATTATATCGATTGGTTTACACGAAATGTTGTTTGTTTCGTCCAACTGCATGTCATATTTCGTATTTTCAAAACAAATATCGTGAGACGTGAAAATAAGTCACCGACCGCTTAACGAAAACAGATGCGATGTGCATCGAAAATGAGCCACCATCACCGGATTAAGGAACATTTAAAAGTGATCTATGAATTTCCCGTATGAGAAATATCTTCATCGATGTACCGAATGCAACTGAGTTTTTACTAAATAACCATTGAAAGAAATGTTTCCAAGCGGGATATTAACATTTATTGCGTATTGTATTTTTCGATTCGGGATATATTTAGTCAATTTCGGTGAAAAACAATTGTATTCTTAAAGATGTTGTTTTGCATTTTGTCAAAATGATCCATATGTGAGAGAGGTTTATTTTGCATCGATTGCGTATGTTACGTGTATGTGTACAAACACACCTTTATTTGGCCTGAAGACTCCATCCTATTTATACTTGTTTTTCATTTAAAAATGACCGATTTGCTCTTGACTTGACCATTTATTATGTATTTTTAGCTGATAACCAATCGCACTTTTTTCAAATATCAAAAATAAACGCTGGTACAGTTTAATTGAAAATAGCAAAAATGCATATTTTTCGACCATTTTTACGATTCAGATCACCAAACAAACACATAAATTTTAAATGAAATAAAAACAAAAATTATTTGAAACGTAGATCGTCCAATCAATTGTTCATCAAACAGGTATCTAAAAATTTCTACGCAAATGTTAATACACAGAACGATGTTGTTGATGCGAGAAATGCGAGTCTAGAATGTTCGATATGTATGAGTACAACACTTTCTCTCTCATTTCATAGAAAGCAATTCGACATGTATTTAGAAAAAAAAAAAACGCTTCAAAGCAATTAAAAATGCCAAATTACATTTACGTTCAAAAAATTTTGATAGATTTTTTCGAAATTTATTCATTATTTTTTATTGCATTTGATGAGGAATATTATGATTCATATACCATCAAATTGATCATACCAACAATATATAGGAAATTTGAAGATTTTTCAAATTTATCGATTGAAAGTAAATGGTAATTCTCACTCATTTAATTCATACTTCTTCTTTTTTGTTGAATTTTCACGAATCTCTGCGTAAATTAAGCAAAGAATTCATGTCTGACAAATTGAAAAATACTTGAAAGAGATGTGAGTCTCATCACGTTACCAATACACTCAACATCATTGTGATCGTAATTTCATCACATTTCGATGTATTTTACTGAGTGACAGATCGTACGGTGAAACTTGACGGTTTGAGAATGTATTCGAGCAAAGTATATAAGCGGCTCACACAACATCGCTTATGTACATTGTACTATTGATTATATTTAATTTCAAAAAAGGAAAGCCAATCCGGGCGACAGGAGTTTAACGCTTACGTTAATATTAGTGACGAATTGGCTGGTATAAAAGCGAGCTTACCGGTTTTAGCGGTCAGAACGTCTTTCGAACGTGTAAGTGAAAACATCGTCTTTTTGGCTAGCCTTTTAAAAAATCTTCTTTTTTTCATCTTCTGTTCAGTGCATTCATAGTGGCTTATCAATCTTGCCTTGCTATCGGATTGCGTATTCAAGGATTACAGTGTGAACAATAATTGAAAGAATTTTGAGTGATCGTGAAAAGTCAGTGCTTTTTATGTGATTTTTTCTTCGAATATTCTCCCTTCATTTCGTTCAATTCGAACACTGGATTAATCAGCTTGAAAGCTATTTCCACATTTCCAATGACATTTTTTTTTATTGGTTCCAATGAAGAAGAGTGATGTGAATTCAACATTTTCAAAGGGTGCCTATTACACTCGATATTGTGTTTATAGTGATCAGAAAATATGAAATTTAAGAAAAAAAAATTGATCAATCGCCACTTTCAAGACAAATAATTCAAGTGTGATGGGTGCCTTTAAAATGTTTGTTTTCAGTATGAATGAAAAATTAAGAAAAAAATCTCAAGTCACAAACTATACTCTCTTTTGGACTATAAAAAGAAAATTTCGTATCAAAATGTTATATAACGCTCCTCGCATAAAAATGTCAAAGAAAACGTTGGCCTGTATGAGCAACGTATAAATGGAACGAGTGTGAATTGTTTTTGTTTTAAAGAACATTTTCCACCTACGCAAATTTGCAGGCGAAAATCTATGAGCGACCGATTCTCCGATTATTTTCAGCATATATATTTTTCTATTTAGTTAATTTTTCCATGAAAATCACAATTTGATTGCGATATTATGTTGCATAGTAAATTAATGATTGATTGAAATAAAATAATAATCAATATACGTAATCCTTTTGCAGACTGGCGACAAATTCGAAAGTTATCGGTGTATGTGTATGTGTGAAAATATTTTGTATTTGGTAACACTGTTCTGAATGTGTTTTCAAATTGGTCAAATAGCTATGTTACGCAAATAGAATTCCTCAGATCCCAGAAATAAAAAAAGAACCGCTCACCGTTGCGAACGAAACCAACGAAACTTGAATACAACAGCGACTTATATTGCATTGAAGATTTTTTATTTTTCTTTTTCTTATTCATTTTCTTTATTCTCGTTCGGTGCGCGCATTCCCAAAATAAATCTCTTGCCCACCACCACACACCAAACGATCTCGACCGAAAATCGACACATCACTGCGATTTCGCATCTCGACCGTGCTGCATCGCGTTAATGTTGGGCTCTTTTAATTTTTGCGTGTAGAGTTTTTTAAGCTAACTTTTTCTCGACTTTTTTTTAAATTTTCAATTCAGGTATATTCAAGAATTTTTTTTTTCTTCAAAGTTGATAAGTTTTTATTCAAAAGTGTGTCAGTGTACAATTAAGTGACACTTTTTTACGATTTTACAAAGTGCTATTGAGTTATTTCATCGATTCACATTTGCAACCTTATATTTCGGCGAACATTTGTATTCGAATTTTCATTTAAACAATTGCGCGTGAAGTTTTTTTTTTATTTAGAAAAAGAAAATAATTTGAGTTCGAAAGTTGAATGGTTCTTTTTGTGTAAGCACACTTGTTAAATTTATGTGATAACTGTGGACAATTTTACAAGCTCATCAATTGTAATTGCAATCCAATTTCGAAATAATATTTCGACGATGTGAAAATGTGTTCAAAAATAATACATCACAAGCATAAATTACGCAAATATTTCAAATGGTTGTTTTTTTTTCTTGACGAAAAAAAAGAAAAAAAAAGAAATAATTTCCTCAATTTTTTTTTTCATAGCTGATCGTTTTCAACATCAGGTCCAACCTACTTTTACATCTCAGACATATATTTCTCATACGAATACCGCTCGCCGCGAATTTGTTACGTAAACATAAAAATAGCTCACTTTTTCATAACAAGTGAGTCATACATTTTCACGCAACCACGTAAATAATTAACGTATTCGATTCAAATTTTGCTTCGGACTTTCAACATTTATTTTTAAATGGTATAAAAAAAAAAACAAAATACGATAATTTGGAAAAAAATCAAAATCTCAAAAAAAATTAGGCGAGAATCCGAATTTTGATTTTCTCTAACAAAATATCCAGCTTTTTTATATTTTTGACTGATTTTTTTTTAACATTCGTTTCAAAAAAAAAAAAAAAATATCGTCCGAATAAAATATTTCGTAAATTGGTCAGCGCACATACATTATGTTGACTGGTGATCACGGTACAGTTTTTCAAGCTCCGAAATTTACACTCATCGATTTGACTTCGGTGGCTATTTATAGCCGAAAATCAAATCACATCGCCACACGGAATGAAAAACTTTATAAGTGGAAGGCAAATTTATCGCCTATCTATATTTAGGACTAGCGGAGGCAACAAGAAATTTTCGCGCATATGCTAAGACATATTCAGAATGATTTTATGTGAAATGAATTTAAAAAAAAAAGGAGAGCAAATCCTCCGAACAAATGTTTTTCTCGTCGAATCAACATTCCAATGTATATACTGCAAAACATTTAACGTTCAACTGTACTTGTTTACGCAATCTGTTGATTTTCTTTCATTTTTTAATTTAAATGTCGATCAATCCTCCTGTACAGCAAAGAACATATTTAATTCATATATATTTTTTTCAACGATTTTTTTTTTCAGGGAGGCGATTGGGCTCAAACTGGATTAACGAAATACAAAATTATTCTCAAAAGAAAAACGCACACGTGTCTTTAGTTTTTTTTCTCTGTGTATACATTGTTGAACCGTTAGTTTATCGAAAATGGGCAAGCCACCGCCAAATCAAGAAAACGAAGATCCAACCCCATACCTTTTCGTTTCTCTCGAACAAAAGCGTATCGATCAATCGAAACCATACGATTCGAAGAAAGCATGTTGGGTGCCAGACGAGAAGGATGGTTATGTCTTGGGTGAGATCAAGGCCACCAAGGGAGACATCGTTTCCGTCGGAATTCCAGGTGGAGAGGTATGCAAAATCGTACACAAACAAAAATCATTTTCTCTAGTGATTTATTATCATTTCCTTGTTCGACCTTTTTTTATTTATAAAACCTCATCATGAACACATCCATTAAAAAAAAATGTTATCCATTTAAAATCAATTTCACTTCTCATGAGTTTAGACTAGAAATGTTAAGAAAGAGGACGTTGGTCAAGTCAATCCACCAAAATTCGAAAAAGTCGAAGATATGGCCGATTTGACCTATCTCAACGAAGGTGCAGTTTTGCACAATTTGAAACAACGTTATTACTACAAACTCATCTATGTAAGTATCAATGATCAAACTTAACTAATTTATTTCTTCTTTTCTCTTCCACTTGTCTGTCATCTGCGTCGATATGTAATACAAAATATATCTTGAACTTGGAAAATCTATGACAAAACGCGTATTTTTTATTTCTCTGGTGATTTTGAACATAAAAAAAGACCAAAGATTTCAAGAAAGATTTGGTTACACAAGTCAATCCACCAAAATATGAGAAGGCTGAAGATATGTCAAACTTGACATATCTTAACGATGCTTCTGTCCTTTACAACTTGAAGCAACGTTACTACCATAAACTTATCTACGTAAGTTGCACGATAAAAGATCAGTGTTTGGCACCGTTTCTGTTTCGTGTTATGTGCAATGACTTCGTTTTCTCCTATTCATGAAGTACAGACAAATTCATGATTGTGTAAAACCAAAGTACCGCACTCAATGTACCCCACCTTTTTTATCGTTTCATTTTACATTAGAATACACCATATTAGAAATAACTAACAATCTCCATTGATCGTTTGAAAAAACTACAAATTTTACAAAATTAAATTGAAATTTAATGGACACGATTTTGAATCTTAGCCTTAAGTAGATTTATTTAACATATTTCTCAAAAAAAGAAACCTCACTAACAAATTTCATTGATTTTTACAAATATTTAATCACCAGCTGGACAAATGACATTGCCGGTTTTCAAAAGAAAAAAAATTACTTCAACTTGCATCTTTTGTTACCCCTTTTATCCACTTAGATTAGATCTGTTTTGTGATCTCATTTCCGTAGTTTTATTAAAAGAGTCAAACTCCAATAATTGACCAATAGGAGTACGACTTTTTTTTAAAGATAGAAAATCCATTTCGTTACTGACAGTGAACGATTACTTAAACTGTCCAGAAAAATCACCACGATTCCTTGCATAAAAGTGTGACCAAAATAAATACTTCCCCTCGGACGCACGATTTTCCATTCTCCGATATCATATTTAAATAAAATCTAAATATGTGAAAAATGGTTCGCCTACAAAAGATATAAAAATTATCATGTAGCGAACGTGATACCCTTTTTTTACTGTTTGTCATAGATTCGTTTTTCGTATTTTTCTTTTTCTTCAAGAAAAAACGTCAGTCACGTTTTCATTTCATACGAATCGCATTTTATAATGCGTTTTCTATTAAATGAGCGCCGAATGATTGGGTTATTGACGAAAAATCATATCAATTGCCCATAAATTCAATGACTGTACTGTTTTCTTTGCATCACATTGTAAAACAATTTACTAATTTGATTTCTTTATCACAAATACCAAATGTCTATTTCGACCTTAAAACAGACTTACTCCGGTCTTTTCTGCGTTGCTATCAATCCATACAAACGCTACCCAGTCTATACCAACCGTTGTGCCAAGATGTACCGTGGTAAACGTCGTAATGAAGTTCCACCACATATTTTCGCCATTTCTGATGGTGCCTACGTCAACATGTTGACCAACCATGAAAATCAATCTATGTTGATTACTGGTGAATCTGGTGCAGGTAAAACTGAAAACACCAAAAAGGTCATTGCCTACTTCGCCACCGTTGGTGCATCGCAAAAGAAGGATGCCGTTCAAGAAAGCAAGGGCTCATTGGAAGATCAAGTCGTCCAAACCAATCCTGTACTTGAAGCTTTCGGTAACGCCAAGACCGTCCGTAACGATAACTCGTCACGTTTCGTAAGTATTTAAAACAAAAAAATGAGACAACATACGTCACAACATATGGCTAAATTGTTGTTTTCGAATAATCAACAGGGTAAATTCATCCGTATTCATTTCGGTCCATCTGGTAAATTGGCTGGTGCTGATATCGAAACCTACTTGTTGGAAAAAGCTCGTGTCATCTCCCAACAATCTTTGGAACGTTCATACCACATCTTCTACCAAATCATGTCTGGTTCAGTTCCAGGAGTTAAAGGTATACAAATCGGAACTTTTTATTCCTTTCGAATTCAAATGCACCAATTCAAAAATATACAGCACACATATGTTAGGAACTTATTTTAAATTGTTGATTAGTTTTGCGAAGGGAACTTTTTTTTTTTAATTTTTGTTTTTTAAATATAAAAATTTGCTGATGAGTCATAGTCTGCAGAGCAATTGACAGCCATATATGTAAATAATAATCAACGTATTTTATTAGCATCATTCGTTTACAGAATTGTTTTTTTCCCTTAGAACAGTACTAGACCTTAGTATCATTTGAAATGACTAACCAAAACAAACAGAGATATCTCCTCAATATTTCGAAAAACGAAACAATTTCTAATGGAATTTTTTTTCATGCACTTATATTTTCCGTTGTATACTATGTTTTCCCAAATTTGATCATCAACTCCTGACACCTATGTACTACTTTTACCAAATCCACAACAAACAAAATACACATCACATTTGTCCATGAATAATGTAGAGTATTGTTTGCTCTCCAACAACGTCATGGACTATCATGTTGTGTCACAAGGAAAAACCAGCATTCCAAACGTTGATGATGGCGAAGAATTCTCATTAACCGACGTAAGACATCGGCTCGTTTTTTCCACTTCCCCACGTTTTTTTCGAGTTTTACTTATAATGTTAACTTTAAAACCCAATGGTCTTCTCGCACACGACATGGCTGACCACAAATAATTTTAGGCATTTTCCCATGGCACAAACTCAAGACATGATGCCAGATGTTATTTTAATGAAATCACTAATTTAGATTTAGTTGAGTTAGTTTTTTTTTTTACTGAATAACATTATCATAAAGATTTAACACCACCACCAACACAAAGACCTATGTAACGGTTTTATTTCCCTAATATAATACTCAGAGTATTTGATGCTGTCTAACAACATAAACGACTATCGTATTGTGTCACAAGGCATGACAAAAATACCTGGCGTTGATGATGCAGCAGAATGGCTTGAGATTGATGTAAGACACAGCCCAGTTTCAGTCTTATTTTATTTTAACAACATAAATACTATAAAACTTTATCTACATTTTAGTGTTTTTGTCATTTTTTTTATTATGCATGCCGCTTTAGAAAAAGACAATTTATTTTTGTTCTCAATCAGCAAAATTTAGTTGATAAGGTCAAATGAAAACAAAAAAATTAGTTCAGGAATGTGATTGATTATTTTATTTATGCACTAATGTTATATTGTGATGAATGTGAAAAAAAAAAATACACAACAGAACTGTGCTTTTTGGGAACACACATTTCCACTTATCCTACTATAAGCCAAGGTAAAACAAGGATTCCTGGTGTCAACGATGGTGACGAATTTGAATTGGTTCATGTAAGTCAGTCGAATTGTTCATCCATCTGCAATGCTAAATAAATATGCCAAAATGTGTAAATATTTTCCCAAAACAATAATGAATTGTACAGTATTCATAGCTGGGAGCTGGAACGTTTGATTCGAATAAATTAAATTCAATACAATTAGCATATTTAAAATCGAAAAAGAAGAGCATGACACCAGGAATTCGTTTAACCAGAATGTAGAACGATTGGATAGCTTGAACATCTCCTGCTCCTGGCTATCGGGCGTTTTTTTTTTGTGAAAAATTTTTACATTCCCCGAAACCCATGTATAAAGTGTAAATAGTACATACCAAAACAGTTCTTTATCAAATGAACTCATTAGAATAATAACGAATCTTTGTTTTACAAAATAATTGTTTGTTATTATTCTAAAGGGCGTAAATATCGTGACGAACAATCTTTCTAAAGAAAAACATTTTTTACGCTAAATTAGGAGGAAAGATGAAAGTATACATCGAGACAGAAACCATTCCATACTCACATAGACAATCAAAAATCAAGCAAATTGTGGGCGAAATTATGTTGATCACAATTTTTTAATCATCGATTTTTTTTTTGTTTTCTTTCGTTTTCGTTTTTATGATTCTGTCATTCAACAACAGCTCTGTGCTATTTAAGCGACAATATCTACGACTATTACAATGTGTCTCAAGGAAAAGTCACTATTCCAAGTATGGATGATGGTGAAGAATTTTCGCTCACCGATGTAAGTTTTGTGTATTGTGTATACATGTTGATTTGACTCAACTTACCACATGCATCGTGTTTAATTTGTATCCACCTCTTGGACCCAAAACCAATACGGTATTCGAATTTAGTACACACACCAAACTCAAAAAAAACAACAACTCAAACGTTTAACAACAGATCGAAAGACAAAATATCGTTATCCACGTTCGGAAATGAAACATCAAACTAGAACGAAACAAAATTCGAACGAAGTAGCTAATAAATGAGTAGCATTACATTTTAGCAGCGATACCACCATCAATTTTACCCATATATGTAAAAACAGATATCCCACAACCATCGATTTACTTTATGATGAATATCCACCAAATATGAAAATCTGTATTAAACAGAAATCTACTTGAACTTATCGTCGGTGCATTCAATCTGCAATTAGATCTGCAATTTCTGCGTGCATTCCCTTTGAACTGATCCAGACGAAGTTTAAAACAATATATTTTTTTTCATTTAAAAGTAACAATGGATATAAGTAGTTAATTTACCAACAGTCGATTACCTCAATTCCACTTTCATATCAAACCTCCTTTTCCATTTGTATATGAACCCGATCAATGTCGTTGAATCGATATTGATAATAATCATAGTGCATTAGTTTATTAGACACACTATTCTGAATAGACAAAAATGAGCATTTTAATGTTGAAAAAAGGCTAATTTTTGTCTTTATTTGCCGGAAAAATAATCAAAATGAACAAAACTAACTAATTTTTATAATCCACATCAAAACACTTTGACCCTGTTCGCATGCATTTGACTACCTTGATTTTATCTCGATGATTTTCTTTTTTCTTACTAAAATGTTTAACAAAACAGATTTTTTTTAATAAAAATAAACAGATTAATAATTCATATTTATCGCATATTTCATCATCGAAAAAAATATAGCAAGCCTTCGATATCTTGGGCTTCACCAAAGACGAAAAGCAAGATGTCTACAAAATCACTGCCGCTGTCATGCACATGGGTGGTATGAAATTCAAGCAACGTGGTCGCGAAGAACAAGCCGAAGCTGATGGTATGGAAGAAGGTGAACGTGTCGCCAAATTGCTCGGCTGCGACACCCAAGATTTGTACAAGAACTTGTTGAAACCACGTATCAAGGTCGGTAACGAATTCGTCACCCAAGGTCGTAACGTTGTTCAAGTCAACAACTCCATTGGTGCCTTGTGTAAAGGTGTTTTCGATCGTCTCTTCAAATGGTTGGTCAAGAAATGTAACGAAACTCTTGACACCAAACAAAAACGTCAACACTTCATCGGTGTATTGGATATTGCTGGTTTCGAAATCTTCGACGTGAGTATTTAAATGCGAACAATTGGCTCGCAATTTGGATTTAAAAAAACAAAATTTATGGTTTTGATGGAAGTAAATGAGAATGAAAGTGGACATTTTTACACTGTAAACAGACACATGCTCATTCACTTCCGCAGCCAAATATCATTATTATTATTTTTACTTTAGGCATCTCTCACATTTTGCATTCCAATAGTTTCTGATTTAAATTTGATTTGTCTTTCTGATACAAAGAACGGTCGCATAGGATGGTCCACTTTTCAAATTTTATTTCCCCAAAATTGATATTTCAATAGGTTGCAATCACAAACGAAATTTTCCAATAAATTTTCATTTTAATTGCTTCAAATTATAGTATAATGGTTTCGAACAAATTTGTATCAACTTTACGAATGAAAAATTGCAACAATTTTTCAACCATCACATGTTTGTGTTGGAACAAGAAGAATACACACGTGAAGGTATTCATTGGGAATTCATTGATTTCGGTATGGATCTCTTGGCCTGCATTGATCTGATTGAAAAGGTGCTTAGCAAACGTATAATGCAAAAGATTTTATTTTGCGCGTTCCCTGTGAATTTGATCGTTTTATATCCATGTCTATAGTTTAGTTCTGTATGTTATGTTGTTTTTTAAATACTCAGAAAATCAATGTGAAGGAAAATACGAGTTGCGATGGAGTAAAGTAGGTAACTCACTTCGTTTTTGTTAATCGTCAATCGATCTATGTTTCATATTCCTTTGGTAGACCTTCAGTAGATGTAAATTTTTAATCTATTTGTGTATTATATTCCACAGATAATTTTAGTCAATTTTGGATTCATTTTTGAAATCGCATTGTAGCTGTAGCCTTTGGTAGTTGTTGGTAAAAAAAAATATTTTAGTACATGTCTCCTTTCGATAGAAACTGAAAACTCATATCATATTTTGTCCCTCCATTGTCCATGTAAAAAAAATAGTCTTAAAATGTCCAATCTATCAATTTATTTATTCTGTTATGTTTAAACAAACTTAAAACTTTTGACATCCCATGAATTTGTAGTACAATGGTTTCGAACAAATTTGCATCAATTTCACCAACGAAAAATTGCAACAATTCTTCAACCATCACATGTTTGTGTTGGAACAAGAGGAATACAAAAAAGAGGGTATCGATTGGGCATTCATTGATTTCGGAATGGATTTATTAGCCTGTATCGATTTAATCGAAAAGGTATTATTGATTTTCCCATAGTTACACATTCTGCACGAATGTTTCTTCAATTGACGGAACAAATATACGAAAATATTCACCAACTGATGCACAAACATCGAATTTGAATTGTTGAATGTTTGGCCGAGAAAAAAATAGTCGGAAGATAAAAATCGGTGTGCATCAGAACCTGTCAATTGTTGCATGTTTCTGTCATACGTTTTCTTCATTGACGATGCATTGATGGACTTCATACAAAAATCTCCCTACCACAATCAGCATTAAGAATGGACTTTTTATTGATCTACTGGTTATTCATGAGCATAAACTCCATCGAATGGGAATGCTACCGTTTGATTTCCCATCAAATTCTTGTCACTATTATTATTTATTTCCCAATTACCTATAGTTTCTAACTCATCCCAATCATTTATTAATTTCAATACTTTTTTTTTAAAACAACTTTTCGGTTTCGATATTCCATTTTTGTGACATCCTGGAAAAAAAAACAACACACATACATAAACAAAAAAACACGCTATTTTCTCCCATATTGATGACTACACATTTTAATTGGCTTGATTCTTCAAAATCTGATCGGAATGAAAAATTCTGCGGAATCGTTGTGCTCGTAAAAAAAAAATTGACAAATAACAGTACAACGGTTTCGAACAATTGTGTATCAATTTCACCAACGAAAAATTGCAACAATTCTTCAACCATCACATGTTCGTGTTGGAACAAGAAGAATACAAACGTGAAGGTATTGAATGGACCTTCATCGATTTCGGAATGGATCTTCAACAATGTATTGAACTTATTGAAAAGGTATTGAGATCGCTTCTGGGAATAGCTGAAAACACACACAATTACACGCTCCTAACACTTATACTGTGTGACAATCGGTTTTTATCCAATAATCCGTTTAATTTAAGATAATTAAGTTAAGCTACTAATACTATTTATTGCATTTTATGATGAACAATAATCGTTTAGCGTTTTCCCAAAACGAAATGTGACTCCAAAGGGGAAACAATGAACCGGTACTAGATCAATTTCAAAAACAGAAACGTTGTTTTACATTTATTCTGGTACAGTTGAATGGTTTTAATCAGCTATGCATAAATTATACGAACGAACGGCTCCAACAATATTTTAATCATACAATGTTTATATTGGAACAAGAAGAATACGAACGCGAAGGTATTCCATGGACATTTATTGATTTTGGAATGGACCTTCAAGCGTGCATCGATCTTATCGAAAAGGTGCGATGATGATGATGACATCAATATATTTCAGTAGAAATTCCATTAAACAATCATTTTTTTTTCTAGAAAAAAAAGTTTTCACAGTTTTCTCTAAACTCTTAAAAAAAATTTCTAATCAGAGAATTTTGAAACAAACAAAAAATATCGAATTGGAAGGACAACGTTTTATTTTAGTAATTTTGTATTGAGTAATTGAATTTTGTAATTTCAAATTGTATTAGTAGTTCCGTAAATTGTAATTTCAGTTGGACATTTATGCGTAGCATTGAAAATACGAACGAATTTTTCGTTGAAATGTAGCTATATTGTATTAAAACCATAGTACTGTACACTGTTTAATTAATGTGCAAAAACCTACTAATCAAAATTTGTAATCGTGATAATGCCTAACATCAACGCTATTTCGCTTGAGCAAGGTAAGCCAAATGAAAATAAAAATGCACTTATATGTAGTTCACCGTTTGTGGTGAAAATGGCTTTTATACATAGATATTGCTTGCAGTTTGTTTGTGAACATTGTTTTTGTTTAAATCTGGAAAGTTGTTTTCGAAGTATTCTAATGCAATTGTTTTGTCTCTTTCCTGTCAATTGATACAAACAGCCAATGGGTATCTTGTCAATTCTTGAAGAAGAATCTATGTTCCCGAAAGCCACCGATCAAACCTTTGCTGAAAAATTGAACACCAACCATTTGGGTAAATCAGCTCCATTCCGTAAACCAGCACCTCCAAAGGCTGGCCAACAAGCCGCTCACTTTGCAATTGCCCATTATGCTGGTACTGTCGGTTATAACATCACCGGTTGGTTGGAAAAGAACAAGGATCCATTGAACGACACCGTTGTCGATCAATTCAAGAAATCATCAAACAAATTGTTGATTGAAATCTTCGCTGACCATCCAGGACAATCAGGTGGCGGTGAACAAGCTAAGGGCGGTCGTGGTAAGAAGGGTGGTGGTTTCGCCACTGTCTCATCATCATACCGTGAACAATTGAACAACTTGATGAACACATTGCGTGCCACTCAACCTCATTTCGTCCGTTGTATTATTCCAAATGAATTGAAACAGCCCGGTGTTATCGATTCTCACTTGGTCATGCATCAATTGACATGTAACGGTGTGTTGGAAGGTATCCGTATTTGCCGTAAAGGTTTCCCCAACAGAATGGTCTACCCAGACTTCAAACTTCGGTAAGTTTTTGCTTCCATTCCGCATATACAAATCTCGATCAATTCATTCTATCGTTCAATTTTTATTAAATTAAAAACATTTTTTTTTTGGATTAAGTAGATTATTTTTTGAAGACTTAAGACATTTTTGTTTTGTTTTTGAGAAAACTTTTTTTTATTATTACGGTTTATCATGTCCATTGTCGAATATATCTCTCTAAGAGAGAGACAAATGGAAAACAAACAAGCACAACTGATAAAATGAACTTTTTGTAGTTATATGATTATTGCACCGGCTATCATGACCGCAGAAAAAGACCAGAAGAAAGCCGCACAAAAATGTTTCGATTCGGTTGGTTTGGATCCAGACATGTATCGTATTGGTCATACAAAGGCGAGATATTTTGAAATTCTCTATCCCCACTATGTCTTTATTTGTTTATTGGTTATACCATCTATGGTAATCACAGCCCTTTTCCAATCTGGACCACATATGAACCAATCTATCAATATCTCTCTGTGTCAATGTTTCGCATGACTTCTCAAATCGTTTGTAAACATTTTTGATACGAACATTTTTTATATCCCTCGTATTTCGAAACATGATTTTTTTTACACTTTTTGATATTTTTGATTTTTTTTTTTTCCAATAACAACGAATATTTTTGTTTTGTTATGTCGATCCACCCAAATTTTTCATACATCTTTTTTGAATGAAACGATTCATTTTTGTTTTCATGAACATTTACATTTATTTGTTGTTTTACTGTTCCTGTTTGTGAACAAATGTCCTATTACTGTTAATTGCATTTAAAACATAAAACAACCACACTTCATACGAAATAGATATAAGATTCTTGCTGCTCAAGCAATCGCTGGAGTTACAGATCAAGTGAAAGTGGCAAAAATTATTTTGGAGTCGACCGGTTTGGATCCAGAATCGTATCGTCTTGGAAATTCAAAGGCATGACTATTACTATTATTGCCTATTCCTCAAATTTTTAAGCATTTCTTGAAACAAATTTTGTTTGTTAAATTTCTGTTAAGCAAGTAGTCACTAGTTTTTGCTCTCCCTTTCCGTATACACACTTTTTTCTGCACCCCACCAATTCATTCTACAAGTTAATGTTCATACGAAGAAAACAAACAATCAGGTTGATTCATTGAAATATGAACTAGGTTAAGCCACACTGGCTCGTTGGACTTGTTTCTTATTATTTTATTTTTGTTTCGTTTTCGTTATGTTTTTTTAATTATGAAAAAAAATCCTTTTTTTGGCATTTTTCCCTTTCCCCTACACCAGCTACCAAATTCTCTGCCCAAAACAATTGGTCGGTGTTTCAGATCCTAAGAAGGCTGCTGACATTATTTTGCAATCCACTGGATTGCCAGATGACGCTTTCCGTCTTGGAGCAACAAAGGCACGGATTATGTTTTCAATTATTTTATTTTTTTTTTGTGTATCTCAATTCGCGCTGCTGCTACACAGTTTTTTTTAAGTTGTTATTTAATTGAGATTGTGATTCTTTTCTAACGACGATTTGTAAATAGGTGTTGTGGCCATCTCTCTCAATATTTCTAATCGACTGATCAACTGAAGCAAGTTCAATCACAGTTCTCAAATCGCATTTCAACAACATTCACTTGAGACTGCAATCAATGCGATTTGTAGACTTGAACTATCTTCGTGTATAGATTACATACATCATGCTCACAAATATGCCACCAAAACAATCTCATCTTCGTGTTGCATTCGAATGACAATTGCAACACATAAAAAGATTTAAAAATCGTGAAATCTGTGTCGTAAAAAGGAAAATACTCCCAAGACATCGTCTACACATACCATGAATATGACTCAACTTGTGTACACCATTCATTTATCACATTTGTTTGTTTCACTCAAAGCCTTTTTGATAGTGTTTTTTTAGATGTTTGACGGTTGTTGTAGTTTTATTATTATTATTATTTTTTTCGAGTTTGTAAAAAAAGGAACGCTGCGTATTTCCAGCACCTTTATGTAATTGTAGTTAGTCGTTTTATTTAATGTAAGACATATTCCTTAGTTCAACACCAACGGTTTATCCAAAAAAAGACATTGATAAACCATCGTTTTTAATTTTAGCTTCCACACTCGCATTGAACAGAACATGTTTTATACAGACCACAAAAACGTGCTGTTCGTATTGATGCGGTTTAGATCATAAGCCCAGTTTTCCCACGTAGTTAACTCATAAGTTGTAATTTTAACAATCACATATTTGATCTCATCTTTCTTTTCCATTTACATAAATGTTTGTTTAAATCCAATCATACCACACACAAAATAAACACAGATACTCAATTCTGTGCGCCAATAAACTAAAACCGCCAATAACTCCTGAAAAGGCTGCTAGAATTATTTTGGAGCACCTTGATCTTGATCCTGAACAATTTCGATTTGGTAACACCAAGGTACTGAAACGCCATATCGTAGTTCAAATTGCACGCTATACTTTATCATTTTTTATTTGTTTACTATTTCGTATGATCAACCACAAAAAAAAAAAAGAAACCAAATGCTTAACACGCTCCATGCCACATTTCAACCCGCTTTAACCGAAAAAAAAAGAATATTGAAAAAATCATACCAAATGAGCTCAGCTCTCACTTGGGTGGATTTTTTCGTTGCTTTGACATTGTTACACTTAGCTATGAACATAATTTAATCGGTATACTATTTTTCGGTGTTTGTCCCTGTTCTGCGCTCTCTTTCGTCTGTTGAAAATCAATTGCAAACGTATAGGTATTCTTCCGTGCCGGTGTCTTGGGTCAAATGGAAGAATTCCGTGATGAACGTCTCGGTAAAATCATGTCATGGATGCAAGCCTGGGTCCGTGGTTACTTGTCACGTAAAGAATACAAGAAAATCCAAGACCAACGTCTTGCCCTCCAAGTTGTCCAACGCAACTTGCGCAAATACATGCAATTGCGTACCTGGCCATGGTGGAAATTGTGGCAAAAGGTCAAGCCTTTGCTCAATGTTTCACGTGTTGAAGACGAAATTGCTGTAAGTATAAAATCATATAATATTGTGCAATGTTGTTGATATGACGAAAGCTTAAAACGAATTCGGATTTATGCCACACATCCCATTCAGTTGCATAATGACTCGATATTCAAACTACCGTTTAAAATTTTCAACATACCGTAACATATTAAACTGTGAAATCAACTCAATTCTAGCCATAAATTTATTCGCGCCATTACAAAATCGGTTGCTAGTTTTATAAATTTAGAATTTTGATGTTGCTTCTTGATTTGTGCAGGTGAATTAATTTATTTTAAGCGCGTAGGATGTGTATCATATGATGATTTTCAATGGGAGAAAAAAAAGTATTTGGAGAAAACGATCGAATATGTTCAGTTCAGTTTCGACATTCATCAAATTCAGGTCGAAAGCCGAGTTTTTTGAATTCGTTTTAAGCAAATCGACTGATTTTTGTCATTTTGAAATTGTGAATGAAAAAAAATCCGTCTATTATGGATTTCATTGACGATAATTCTATATTGCTGCAGAAATTGGAAGAGAAAGCCCGTAAAGCTGAAGAAGCCTTCGCCGCTGAAGAGAAATTGCGTAAAGAATTGGAAGGACTTAACTCAAAATTGTTAGCCGAAAAGACAGCTCTTTTGGATTCATTGGCTGGCGAAAAGGGTTCATTGCAAGAATACCAAGAAAAATCTGCTAAATTGCAAGCCCAAAAGAACGATCTCGACAACCAACTTCGTGTAATTATTTCTTTTATTATTGAAACCATTTTTATCTGTCAATTTAATATTTCAACTGATTTATAAACAGGACACACAAGATCGTTTGTCACAAGAAGAAGATGCCCGCAACCAAGTGTTCCAACAAAAGAAAAAATTGGAACAAGAATGCTCAGGTTTGAAGAAGGACATCGAAGATTTGGAACTTAGCGTTCAAAAGATTGAACAAGATAAGGCCACCAAAGATCATCAAATCCGGAATTTGAACGATGAAATCGCCCACCAAGATGAGCTCATCAACAAATTGAACAAAGAAAAGAAATTGCAAGGCGAAACCAACCAAAAGACCGGCGAAGAATTACAAGCTGCCGAAGACAAAATCAATCACTTGAACAAAGTGAAAGCCAAACTAGAACAAACATTGGACGAACTTGAAGACTCATTGGAACGCGAAAAGAAATTGCGCGGTGATGTTGAAAAGGCCAAACGCAAGGTTGAAGGTGACTTGAAATTGACACAAGAAGCCGTTTCCGATTTGGAACGTAACAAAAAAGAACTCGAACAAACCATTGCCCGCAAAGACAAAGAATTGTCATCTCTCACCGCCAAATTGGAAGATGAACAATCCGTTGTTAGCAAGAGCCAAAAACAAATCAAAGAATTGCAATCGCGCATCGAAGAACTCGAAGAAGAAGTTGAAGCCGAACGTCAAGCTCGCGCCAAGGCCGAAAAACAACGTGCCGATTTGGCTCGTGAATTGGAAGAATTGGGCGAACGTTTGGAAGAAGCCGGTGGTGCAACATCAGCACAAATTGAACTCAACAAAAAACGTGAAGCCGAACTCAGCAAACTCCGTCGTGACTTGGAAGAAGCTAACATTCAACATGAAGGTACATTGGCCAATCTCCGCAAAAAGCACAATGATGCTGTTGCTGAAATGGCCGAACAAGTCGATCAACTCAACAAATTGAAGGCTAAGTAAGTACAGTTTTATTTTGGAAATTATCTTTCTATATATTTGTTAAATTTTAATGATTCATTCGAGAGAGAGAAAAATTTCATGGACTAAAATCTTGTGTCTATTGAAATAAATTGAAATTAAAATTTAGAGCTGAGCACGATCGTCAAAGCGCACACAATGAACTCGTTAATACTCGTACCGCTTGTGACCAACTATCACGCGAGAAGGTAATTACTTGTTTGCATCTTTTTTATGAGAATACAAACAAGATGAACACTTTCGACATCTACAAAGTACAAACACAAAAAACCATCCTTTCGGTATATGTTATCCTTCGTGCTCCAGCCAAATATTCATATTATTTTTATTTTATGAAAACAAACCCCTTTGAATTTAAACCAAACAAACCAACCAAACAACCAAACAAATAAATCCTTGATCCGCATTAAATCTAAACCATCACCTTATTTATTGTAACATAGAGCTGAAAAGGAAAAATCCCAATACTTCGGTGAATTGACTGATCTTCGTGGAAGTGTTGACCACCTTGCCAACGAAAAGGTATATTCTGACGACTGACAAACATGCTTCTAAATGCCTACGCAATTCTATCGAAATTTCTTTATATCCTAATCCACAATTCTTTCCTATGCTGAACTTGTATTAACACATATACTGAAATACGCACCACACATATACATTTATAGATACATACACACACAAACACACACATATTTAGCTAAATGCAATGCGATGCAAATTTTATTTTGTAATTTACAATGATTTTCTATACTAATCGGTATTTTAAATGTATGACGTGCACGTACATATAGGCTGCCCAAGAAAAGATCGCCAAACAACTCCAACACACCTTGAACGAAGTACAAAGCAAACTCGATGAAACCAACCGCACTCTCAACGACTTCGATGCCCAAAAGAAGAAGCTTTCAATTGAAAACTCAGACCTCCTCCGTCAACTCGAAGAAGCTGAATCACAAGTTTCACAATTGTCGAAGATCAAGATTTCGCTCACCACACAACTCGAAGACACCAAACGTTTGGCCGATGAAGAATCACGTGAACGTGCCACTTTGTTGGGTAAATTCCGTAATTTGGAACACGATTTGGACAACCTTCGTGAACAAGTTGAAGAAGAAGGTGAAGGCAAAGCCGATTTGCAACGTCAACTCAGCAAAGCCAACGCTGAAGCTCAAGTATGGCGTACCAAATACGAATCGGACGGTGTTGCTCGTTCAGAAGAACTTGAAGAAGCCAAGAGAAAGTTGCAAGCACGTTTGGCCGAAGCCGAAGAAACCATCGAATCACTCAACCAAAAATGCATTGCATTGGAAAAGACCAAACAACGTTTGTCAACCGAAGTCGAAGACTTGCAATTGGAAGTCGACCGTGCCAATGCTATTGCCAATGCTGCCGAAAAGAGACAAAAGGCATTCGACAAAATTATTGGCGAATGGAAACTCAAAGTCGACGATTTGGCTGCTGAACTTGATGCATCACAAAAAGAATGCCGCAATTACTCAACCGAATTGTTCCGTCTCAAGGGTGCATACGAAGAAGGACAAGAACAATTGGAAGCTGTCCGTCGTGAAAACAAAAATCTCGCCGATGAAGTTAAAGATCTTCTTGACCAAATTGGTGAAGGTGGTCGCAACATTCACGAAATCGAAAAGGCACGCAAACGCTTGGAAGCCGAAAAGGATGAACTTCAAGCCGCTCTTGAAGAGGCTGAAGCCGCTTTGGAACAAGAAGAGAACAAAGTATTACGTGCTCAACTTGAATTGTCGCAAGTACGTCAAGAAATTGACCGTCGCATCCAAGAGAAAGAAGAAGAATTCGAAAACACACGCAAGAACCACCAACGTGCCCTCGACTCAATGCAAGCTTCACTTGAAGCCGAAGCTAAAGGAAAGGCTGAGGCGTTGCGCATGAAGAAGAAGTTGGAAGCCGACATCAACGAACTCGAAATTGCTTTGGATCACGCCAACAAGGTAAATGAATTTTTATTTTAATTACTACGCAACGTAGAATAAATTGTATTCAAAAATTTCTTTAATTTTGTAATGTATTTTCAATAATGAATGTAATTTCTTTTTATAATTTTGTTATAGGCTAACGCTGAAGCCCAAAAGAACATCAAACGCTACCAACAACAACTCAAAGACTTGCAAACCGCTTTGGAAGAAGAACAACGTGCCCGCGACGATGCTCGTGAACAACTTGGCATCTCTGAACGTCGTGCCAACGCACTCCAAAACGAACTCGAAGAATCACGTACATTGCTCGAACAAGCCGACCGTGCCCGTCGTCAAGCCGAACAAGAATTGGGTGATGCTCACGAACAACTCAACGAAATCTCTGCCCAAAATGCATCGATTTCAGCTGCCAAACGCAAGTTGGAATCAGAACTTCAAACATTGCATTCAGATTTGGATGAATTGTTGAATGAAGCCAAGAATTCTGAAGAAAAAGCCAAGAAAGCCATGGTTGATGCTGCCCGTCTTGCCGATGAACTCCGTGCCGAACAAGACCATGCCCAAACACAAGAAAAATTACGCAAAGCCCTTGAACAACAAATCAAAGAATTGCAAGTTCGTTTGGATGAAGCCGAAGCCAATGCACTTAAAGGTGGCAAGAAAGCAATCCAAAAATTGGAACAACGTGTCCGTGAACTCGAAAATGAATTGGATGGTGAACAACGACGACATGCCGATGCCCAAAAGAATCTCCGCAAATCAGAACGTCGCATCAAGGAATTGACCTTCCAATCAGAAGAAGACCGCAAGAACCACGAACGTATGCAAGACTTGGTCGACAAACTTCAACAAAAGATCAAGACATACAAGAGACAAATCGAAGAAGCCGAAGAAATTGCCGCTCTCAATTTGGCCAAATTCCGCAAAGCCCAACAAGAACTCGAGGAAGCTGAAGAGCGCGCTGACTTGGCTGAACAAGCCATCAGCAAATTCCGTGCCAAAGGACGTGGTGGTTCAGTTGCACGTGGTGGAAGCCCAGGCGTAAGTATCTCTTCTATTTGATTCAATGAATAGTTTTACATTTATTTTGATTTCCACAAACCAAAAATTTAAACCGCGATTACTCACCAAAAAAAAACATGAACGCGAACGAAACTGTAAAATCGATTTCATTTTTGATTATATAGCAAACAGCAAGTAAAGCCGTACCACTGGTACGCAAGAGTGCGCTGGAATAATTAGTTAATCAGCATTTGTAAGTGAATTTGAAAAAGAATGAAAAACCAAAGCCATCAAAATTCCTTCCCCACACACACACAAATGACTGTTTTAAATGTTGTTGAATGTGCTGCTTAAAAATATCTCTCTCTCTTTTCTCATACATAGTATACCCACATAAAATTTTGTATTTATATTGATTATTATTGTTATTTCATATCTCAAACAATTGTTTTTTTTCTAATCGATGCACACACACACACACATTTTCTGTGACGAATTTTTTATTTCTCACCAAATTCGATATATTTTATAGTCTCACTCTTGCACACCATTCTTATTACACTTACAAAACAATTCAGATTCAGAACAAAATAATTGAAAAGTGCACCACAAAACGTGCTCCTTTTTGTAGTATTTACACACGTCGTACAAATCTAATACTAAAGAAACAGATGCAACCAAACAAAAATTTAAAACAACAGAAAACAAACAACAATTACTACATAAAACTGTTAGGTATACAACGTCACTTCATATCGTATTGAGTTAATTGTTCAGCAATAAATATTACCCCGATGCTTTAAAATATTCCTATAGGGTGTATAGAATATTCATTTATTCATTCGTTGAATCATTTTGTACATTATTGTTTTTTTTTTTTTTTGTAAAATTTCAATTAAATGCCAGAATTTCTAATCGAACTATTTGTTTACTCTTTTACAGCCACGAGCACAATCTGTAAGACCAGATG
This sequence comes from Contarinia nasturtii, assembly GCF_009176525.2. Taxonomy (NCBI): domain Eukaryota; kingdom Metazoa; phylum Arthropoda; class Insecta; order Diptera; family Cecidomyiidae; genus Contarinia; species Contarinia nasturtii. The sequence continues at coordinate 4,967,686 of NW_022198046.1, read as the reverse complement.
GATTTGGCACCTTCCCACCAAGATTCGACCTTGCACCTGAAAACGATTTCTTCGCTTAAATTATTAACTTAATTTTTTAAAATAATCCAAAGAAAAAAAAAATTTCATATACGCAGAATTTAAAAAAAATGATACATTACAAAGAAAAAAAAAACTAGAGACATCATCGAACGGGCGAAAATCGAAACGAGCTGCATACGTCAAACGTATCGTCCCAACAAATATTCTAATTTTTACTTTTTAAAAATCGAAATTTTTATGTTTTTTCATCATTTCTAATATACACATACAGACAGAAAAAACAAATGCCGACACACATATTTATGATTTATAAACAGAAATGCCAACTTCATTTCCATATCATTATCGCATCAAAAGTATAGAATGGATTCAATTGATTTGTTATCTATCTAAACCAAGAATAAAATACACATCGATGAATAATGTTTAAATTTAAAAAAAGCAAACTTGTATTTAGTTTTACAACGTTTTACATTCGAGTAGTTCGATTTTGATCGGAAAATTTCATCAAATAAAAACATAAAATCTAAAGACACACGTGCAAATAAAGAAGCCCAAAATACCACGAACCGATCTAGATCGCTATTTCGACTGTCGAAACAGTATAATCCATTTATATGTGTGACACTTGAGAAAATAAAAAAAATATTTAATTTACAAGAAAAAAATATATCTGTTTTTTTATTTTCCACATACTAACTAAAACTACTAAATTTAATAAAAAAGATTTATCGAAATTATTTTTCAGTGATTAAATATCTTATTTTCCGTCTGACAATTGGTTTAGTTCTTCGGAAGAACTTCTTCCTGAATAATAAATAATATAATAAACACACTATTTGATTTTGAAACTAATTTTACATATTACGGAGCCACAGAATTCAATAGTACGAGTACAAGCCTTTTTTGCAATTGATTCGAGAGATAATCGATATTTAAATTCAAAGGGAATTATATTCAATTTTTTTTCCGTAATTAATTGTCAAACATTTATTTTGCCGCTAAAAATTAATGTTCAGCACCTTTCACGTTATTCCGGTTTTCATACGAAAATTAATATTTTTGGCAACTCTTGATTAATCTCAAAAACTCGGGCCTAATAAATTTAATTTCAATTAACACTTTTAGTTCATTTCTGCATATCTTTCACAAAAAAAAGCAGTTGAATTTCATATTGAAATTAAATACATTTGACTCAAACTTAAATTGTTTTCAATCTGTTTTTGTTCATTTTATTGCGGAATTGTTCATTCATTTTTTTTTTGTATCTGTTTCTTGTGTGTCAAAGCGATTTGATTAAATAGCTTGGATTACAAGATTGCACTTTCCGGTAAATTTTTTGAAAATCGATGGATTACACATAATACAATTGCAAACAAAGCCCCAACTTTTCTCAATAATCTCTCGCCTGCTATGTGGATCTTTATGATTTTCAACGATAATGTAAGATATGTAAAGTTGATCCCCTTTATCCATCTTTTTACTTGTGTAGTAAAATTGCTCGTTCGCAATTTGATCGTGTTGAATATTTGGTGAACAATGATTGAATAAGGATTGAACCTGGTTTTAATACCAAAAAAAAATATTATTTTTTAAAAACTTAATAGTCTTTCGAAGAAGTATTTCTTACCAGTCCTACACACTGTGATTCATCATCAACGAAACAGTTGGTCTTGATAACTAGAATGTGGTGGGCGATCAAATGCATGAGAAAACGGCGTTTATTTTCATCTGAATTCTTTGTATTTTCATTAGCAACGAAAAGATTACGAAATTCATTTCCGACGATTTTAATTCGATGTACGGTCCATTGTATCCAAACGAACGAGCTGACAATAGCAAATTAAAGAAGAATTGGTACCTCGATTTCGAGTTAAGCGTTGATTCGAGTCATTGTTTACTGATCAACATTTGTTCTACGCATTTAATAAGCCCGGCCACATTTGTCATACCATTTGTTGTAAATGCTTCGATGGCCATTAAAATTGAATAAATAACGATTTCCAGACGAAAGTCCAGTTTTGTTATGAATGTATTACACTCCCATTTGTGTAATTTGTTACGATTCTGACAGTCCTTATCGCAAAACAATGCCTCTGTACAGTGTACATCCTCCACACGAAATGAAATCGTTATCTTCTTCAAAACAAGTCGAGCATGTACGAAGTTTTCTAAGGCTAATTACATATAGGTAATCTTCTTCAATCAAAATGATTTGTTTAGCTGGAAGGTCATACTTTGAAACTATATATCGACCGTATAGTTCACTCTCTTTGATCTCCACCACATGGGCCATGGATGGGTGTTGTATGCTGGCCTCGTAGCTCAGTTGGGGTCTCTTCCTCAATTTTTTCTGTATTCTTATTCAATACTTCTGTCCATGTTTCTTTGTCAATTTTCACTTTCATTTCCTCTTCAACTTTCATTTTAATCTGTTCTACCAGTTTTGCAAGTTTTTCCATAAAAAATTTAGGAAGATTTTCACTTCGTTTTACCATTCTGATGTTATTCAATGCTTGTTGGTACTCTTCCAATTAAAAAAAAAACATGCTGCTCTATTTGCGTATGCTAAAGCGACATGTATTGAATCGACTTCTGCGAATCGTAAACTTTCATTGCATGTAGTAGTCCAGTGCAACTAATGGACAAATAATCGAGTTTCCAATCTGAGGTTTCGTTGTTGATAATTTCATTATCTTTGCCATCTGGAACTTCACTAAACGATTCAACTTCTCGACTGGGCCGATTTCTATGATTATTGCCGAATGCAGAGTCAAAAAGATCAACATAACATTTTTTCCCTCTTTTTGTTGTTTCTGTTTTCCACAAATTTTTACTTATATTTTTCATTTGCCTCTCTCCTTCTTCATAATCTTCCAACAATATTTGTAATTGTTGCTGTTCGATCCTTTCATATTCGATTCTCTGTTCATCTTCCATTGTAATTGCATGCAAGACTTGGGACTATACGATAAACATAGAACATGTCACACTATGATTTTAAGGTTATTTGTTGTGGTTATTCATTGGCAGTGCTGTTCTAACTGTTGTTCTAAATTACTCTCATATGTTGTCGCATGCAAATGGGCTCTTCAAATTGAATAGCCTTATATTTACATTTTGTGCTGTTTCGCCATAACATTATATAGTACAATTTATGGATTACAAAAAATGAAAAACAGCACTCAGGATGTAAACGTTATGTCTACTCAATTCAATCATTTCGTTACACTGAAACAAATTTGTAAAGAGAGTCCAATTTATATGTTATCTATTATGATTGAATGAAATCAAACGGATCATTTTAAGCATATCTTTTATATGAAACAACTGAATTTCACATTGAAATCAAATAATTTTTATTAAGTTTTAAATCATCTTTTGTTTTAAATAATTTCGAACCCATTTTATGCTTTATAATAATCGTCTCATGAATTTGTTATATCTTTTGTTGTATTTTTGGTGATTTTTTTAGTGCCTTTTTTGGCGGTGAATCTCGTGATGATGATTATAACGCATCATAACTTTCGCTTGTATCGTCTTCTCTATCCATCGTATTCTGTTCAGTTAACGACATCGCCTTATATTCAAGTATTACAGCTTCTTTCTTTTTTTCGGCCTTAATCCGCCAATTCATCATTTCAATTTGTTTAGGAATAATTTCTAACGCAGTTCTGACTAAATTGATGTCGCTTGCATGCGATGACATGTCAGGAGTACTATGTGCTCCATCTTCGGATGATAGTACATATTCAATTGAACAAGAAGAGGCAATAGATATATCATCAGGCCAGTAGTCTTTTGGCATTCTACGATAATTACGTTTGACTATTTCGAACTCTGTTAGTAAATCGGCAAATAATGCTACACTACTTTCTTTTTCTCTTCGTGACTGTTCAGTCAGCTGCCTTGAAAGAATTGAGTCTGATAATGTTGATATTATGTCTTCACTTCTTAATGGAATGCTTAATGGTCTGAAATCAAATTCACTTTCTTCTTTTATATTGTCACGGGTACTCATTCTTTCACATTGTTGGCGTATCTCTGATGTTACTAGTGGAGTTATATCAAATGTCTTACTTGTTGTTGTATCTCCTTTTTGTTGTGGTATTCTTGGTAGCTTTTTTCTCGCACCTTCTGTTTGTGGTATTGTTGGTAGATTTCTTCTTATTGCACCCTCTGTTTGTGGTATTGTTGGTAGATTTCTTCTCATTGCAGCTTCTGTTCGTCGCCAATATCCAAACCTCACATAGTAATATATCGAATCGATTTCCTCATATATCATTTCGATTTCACCATCTGTTGGTGTAGGTAATACATCGTCAGGTATAACTTCATATATTGTATCTTTTTGTTCTTCTGACATATCGTCTCCAAAACGTGTATCTGTTAGAATTGGTATAAATTTATCAATGGCCTTAACTGTTGGTACTGGTGTTTGTGGTAGCTTTCTTCTTATTGCAACTTCTGTTTGTGGCCAATATCCAAACCTCTTATAGTAATATATCGAATCGATTTCCTCATATATCATTTCGATTTCCTCTTTTTTCGGTTTAGGTAATACATCGTCAGGTATAACTTCATATATATGTTCGCTTGTATCTTTTTGTTCATCTGACATATCGTCTCCAAAACGTGTATCTGTTAGAATTGGTATAAATTTATCAATGGCCTTAACTATTGGTACTGGTGTTTGTGGTAGCTTTCTTCTTATTGCAACTTCTGTTTGTGGCCAATATCCAAACCTCTTATAGTAATATATCGAATCGATTTCCTCATATATCAATTCGATTTCCTTTTTTTTCGGTTTAGGTAATACATCGTCAGGTATAACTTCATATATATGTTCGCTTGTATCTGTTTGTTCATCTGACATATCGTCTCCAAAACGTGTATCTGTTAGAATTGGTATAAATGTTGGTACTGGTGTTTGTGGTAGCTTTCTTCTTGTTGCATATTTTTTGTGTAGCAAAAAGTCTTCTGGCATATGAATTGTACGTGTTGGTATATGTGTACGGTTAATTTTAGGTTTTTTCCTTGCTAATATACGTTCTCTTAGCTTGATGAATGCTGAATCTGATGAATCTGAGGTATCTTCTTCATTTGGTGTTTGTGGTAGCTTTCTTCTTGTTACAATTTTTTCTTTATATTGCTTGCGTGTATCTAATAATTTTATTCTGTGGTTAAAATCGTCTGTTTGTGGCAAAAAGTATTTTGCATATAAACTTTTGATTATCTGATTTCGTGGTGTATGTGTTGGTATTGGTGGTAGCTTTCTTCTTCTTGCATCTTGTTTTTTTAGCCTAAAGTCTTCTGGTATACGGTGATCAAATAACCTTTTTACTTGGTATTCTTCTACTGTTGATATACGTTCTTTTTCCTCGATGATGAAAGCTTCTTGTGTACGGTGTACTGTAGGTGTTGTTAAACGTTCCGATATATGATCATGTAAACTTTTGATTTTGATGTCTGTTACTTCTGATAAATCTGAGATATCTTCCTCATCATGTGTACGGTGCACTATAGCTATTGTTATACGTTCTGAATCGGATGATGAATGTTCCGGTATACGTAGACAAGTAGCTTTTGATGTATCCGAGATGTCTTTTTCATCTTGTGTAC
>NW_022198046.1:4955539-4962033 GCF_009176525.2 Contarinia nasturtii | reverse complement strand
TCTTCATCATGATCTTCATCATCTATATCTTCCGTTGGTGTATCAAAACGATAAAATAAAAATTCCATAAGTGCCTTATCACACTTATCCAGTATTGATAACTTTTTTGGATCACATATTTCACATGTACAAACAAAACCCCATGCTTTCACAAGAGCCTCTTTCCTCTTATAATTATTTGGAAAGTCACCAGCGTCAATATAACTGATATAAAGTTGTTTTTTACGTTTCACCTTTTCACCAGTATAAAAGAATTGCTGGTTTTCATGATGCTCATGATAGACATTTGGTGCACATGAATGGTTAAATAACGATTCAACCTGAAAAGAAACACCAAAGAAAAACATTGAATTTAAAAGACTCTGTTTGAATCGTCTCTGATCAGAATAAAAAAAAACTATTATTTTGATAAATTCTTACCAGACCCAAAGTTTGTGAGTATTCTGTGCCAAACGAATTGGTTCTGATAACAATAGAGTGGTGAGCGATCAAATGCATGAGAAAACGGCATTTATTTTCAGCGTCAAAAATCCTTCTAATTTTCGGCATCTTCATTAACAATGAAAAAATAACGTAAATCATCTCTGTCGATTTTAATTCCATTTGCGTATTAATGTATCCGATTGTAGTAGATGACGTTGCCAATTTGAAAAAGAATTGATACCTAGAAATGATTGGAAAAAGAATGCCAACTTCAGTAACTTAAATAATTCAGTTATTAGAACTTATATACTTTGACATTGAGTCAAGGGTGGTTGCTGGTAATTTCTCCTTGCCCTTTCGCTTTTCTTTCAACATTCCTGCCACACATCTCATGAGTCCGTCCACGTCTACTGCGCGATTTGTTGTGAATGCATCAAGAGCCAAGAAAATTGAATGAATTGCGATTTTTATTTGATAGTCCATGCATGCTACGAGGTTATTACATTCCCATTTATGTACTTCATTTCGATTCTTACAAGTTGGACCGCAAAACATTGCCCCTGAACAATTTTCGCATGCAATGAAATTTTGATCTTCTTTCAAACAATTCAAACATACATTGAGACTTCCTACGTCTGATGTGTTTAGGTAATCTTCTTCTGCTAAAATAAGTTGGTTTTCAGGCAGTTTATACTTAGTAACTATATATCGACCATATTTTGTGCTCTCCTTAATTTTCACCACATCGGCCAAACATGGATGTTCTATTTTGGCTTTGTAATCCAATTTGGATATCTCTTCTTCTATTTGTTCGTTAATCCCGTTATTCCATGCTGATGCCCATCTTGTTTCCGAAATTTCTTCTGTTTTCTTTGTAATCCTCTTTTCTAACGATGCTAATTTTCCCGTCAAATGATCAGGAAAATTATTATTTCGTTTTGCAAATCTGATATTTAACAATGCTTCTTTGTACACTTCCATTTTAAAAAAACATGATGCTCTATTTGCATACGCTAAACTTTCGTTTATCGAACCGCTTTTTGCGAATCGTAAACTATCATTGTACATATCAAGTGCAGCTAATGGGCACTTCGAATTATTTCCCTTCTTTCGGGCCTTTACTGATAGTTTATAATGTTTGGGATATGGATGTGGTATCTGATTAAACGATTCAACTGCTAGATCGGGTTTATTTATTGAATTAATATCGAAATATTTAAAAAAATCAACATAACATTCGGTTCCGTCTGTACTTCTTTCCGTTTTCCATAGATTTTTCTTTATATTTTGCATTTGTTTTTGCCTTTCAAATGATCCTTGCAGTGCTTCCAATGCTCTTTGCTCTACAACTCTTTCTAAGTAATCCCTTCTCGGTCCATTATTTTTTCCTCCTTGAGCCATTTTTATTTGATTTGTTATAGTAATAAAATTAAATTCTCGTTCGTCGTTTTGTGTGCGAACACTTGCAACTTTTTACAATAAATATGCACTGTCATTTACTTTGATTTAAAGGTTGTGTTCGTTATGCAATCGAATCAATAGGGTTAAATGTTGTTCTAAATTATCTTTGCGTGTTGCCGCATGCAACAGAATCCTAATGGAAAAAAATCCCAATGGCAAATTGAATAGTTACGTTTTTCGTCATCAAGACGGTATACATATTGAACTCTTTTTGAAAATGATTGAACATGAATCAAAACAGCGATGCAATAGGTCTAAAAACAAGTATGATATATTTAGACAAATAATATTTAATCAAATACATTAAATCCATATTTAAATTACAATCAATGTTGAATTCCATTTAATGTTATTGACATATTGTACGTTATCTAATTTGAAATTAATTAATGACGATGAACATTTTTTTTATGAGAAACGATAACATGAAGAAACTATACCGAATGGATCACAAGTTGCCTTCTTCTTCAATTCAACATCTGTTGGTTCACATAAACCACATGTGCAAAGAAAACCCCAGATTTTTTTAATTTTAGCTCGACGCTCTTCAGTTGTATCGAAGAAGTTGATATAAGAGATGTACAGTTGATCGCCTTTTTTCACATCTTCCAGATATGAATAAAATACGTGTTCGTTTGCAATGTGCTTGTTACAAAGATTCGGATCACATGAATGATTGAATAATGATTGAACCTGGAAAAAGAAAGCATTGAATTTAAACGACTTTATTTGAATCGTATCTGTCATATAAAAAGATTCTATTATTTTGAAAAATTATTACCAGTCCCAAAGTTGTTGAACTATCGTCACCGAAGCAGTTGGTTTTAATGACATAAATATGATGTATGATCAAATGCTGTAGAAATATGCGTTGTGATTCATATAGAAATGACTTATTAATTTTCGGTATTTTCATTAGCATCTTATAAACAAGATAAACAACTTCTAATGGTGTTAATGTGGTACTGTAAAAATCATCACTTGGAGAGTTCGATGCCAAATTAAAAAAGAATTCATACTTCGACTTAGAATCGTCTATAGTTTTGGGGAATTTTTGGGTTCTTTTCAATTGTTCAATAAATTCGATTAGCTCGTTTACGTCCGTTGTATTTCCTGTAGTGAATAAGTGAAGGACGCGTAAAATCGAATGGATGATAAATTTGTGATCATAATCCATGGTTGAAATGAAATTATTGCATTCCCATATGTGTGTTTCATTATGTTCCTTACATTCTTGATTACAAAACATTGCGTCTGCACATTTTTCGCATGCAATGAAACATACATCTTCGGTGAAGCAAGTAGTGCATGTACGGAGTCTACATTCATTAAGATCAATTGTTTTTAAGTAGTCTTCTTCAATTAAAAGGATTCTTTTTTTTGGAATGTTACACTTTGCAACTGCATATCGACCAAATTCTTTGCTCTCCTTTATTTGCACTACATTGGCCACACATGGATAGTCTTCATTCGGTCTATAATCCAATACGCTCCGACCTTTCGGATAAAGTTCTTCTATTCGGTCATTTTCAATGAGGATTTTTTCCATGGATTGTATACATATACAGGCCTTTTTGAGATCCAAAAGTTTTCGGTCTAAATGATCAGGAAAGATATCGTATTCCATCGCTAATTCAATGTTTTTCAATGCTTCATCAAAATCATGCAGTTCATAAAAACATGCCGCTCTATTTGCATATGCCAATGGAACATGCATAGAACCGGCTGTTGCGTATCGTAAACTTTCATTGTGGACGTCTAAGGCTGTCTGGGGGCAAATAATCAAATTTCCGAACACTCGTTTCATTGTTGCCCTTTTATTATTTTTCCCACCCAAGTTTAACTTTAACGATGCAACTTTAGCATTGATTTGTTTTCTTTTCTCTTCAGTTAATGTGGATTTGGATGCAAAATAATCAACATATAATCCATTATTACTTATGTACTTCCACAGACATTCCCTTAGATCATCCGAATTCGATCCCTATAAAAAAATGTTATTATTAAAATAAACTCTATATCGAACAAAAAAAAGTTGACTTACCCTAACATCTGCAAACTCTTCTTCGATTTTTTCATTTGTACTTGTTGTTGTTGTTGTTGGCCACAGAAAATTCCATAATTTTTCCATTATTGATTCCTTTAAGAAAGTGATTTTATACAATTAAATTCGTTAGGTATTGGGTAATAAAAATAAATTCATTTTTCTATACCGTTTTTGCCTTTTTTCTTCTTCGTCTTCTGAACAGTGGAGACAGTGGCATTTCTATCCACTCTTCCCCGTCACCTTTCACATTCTGATTGGGTACAGCTTTTTTTTCAACTGTATTAACATCAATGTCAATTTCAATATAATCTTTGACGCGCACCGCCATTGTTGATACCTAGGCAAACTGGTTTTATAAAACCGAATTGTTTGTATAATAAAAATAAACTCTTTTAGATATACCGATTGTGTGCTCGACTTGTTGCTTCTTTCAATAAATGTGCAATTCAATTTGATTTAAAGGTTATGTTAGTTGTTTGTTGTGCCATCGATTCAACTGCCGAGTGGTAAATGTTGTTCTAAATAACTCTCATTTGTTGCCACATGCAAATGAACTCTTATCTGTCAAAACAAATTAAAAAAAAATGATCGCCCAAAAACCTTTCAAGTGCATATTGTTTTCTATTTGGAAAAATAAATACAATGATTTCTTTTCAAATGTTTGTTTAGCAATAGACATAAAATAGACTCAACGTGAGATTTACTGATGATAATCAAAATCATTTGATATCAATTCAATAATTAAAAGACATACATTTCAATTGAAATTAAATGAGTATGTATTTATTGTTGTCTGTGGAAAAAAAAAACATAACAATTATCACTTTTAATTTTTATGAATGTTCACATTAAGTGATTATAAATTCCTTACACTATTTCATTAACTAAATCTTCTATTCCCAAAAAATAATCGTCTGTTTTATTAAAACGTAAAAATAAAAAATTAATGATTGCAAGATTGCATTTGTCCGTCATTGATTTTTCTTTTGGTGCACATCTACTACATTTGCAAACAAAACCCCAACCTTTTTTGAGGATTTGTTGTCTATAATTTAAATCGTCAACGTCATAAAGGTCACCGTAACTGATGAAAAATTGATCGCCTCTTCCGATATGTGACAAAGTGTTGTTCGTTTCTAACATGGTCATGATGAAGATTTGGTTCACATGAATGATTAAATAACGATTGAATGAGACCCAGTGACTGATATTCCTTACCACCAAACGAGTTTATGTTAATAATGAGAAAATGATGTATAATCAAATGCATAAGAAAGCATCTTTGTTTTTTGGCAGCAAACATAGCTTCGATTTTCGGTATTTTCATCAGCAGCGAATAAATGATATAAATGAGAATAGTCGGTAGAAATCTTGATTTAGACCCTACTGTCGCATCCGATTGTAGCCTCAAAAAGAACATGTAACGAAATTTGGGGGTATCCAACGATTTGGGGAATATTTTTGGATTTTCTTTCAACATTTCTTGAACACATTCCATGAAGGCGTCACGTCTGTTCCGTTGTTGTCTGTAAATGCATCAATAGCCAATATAATCGAATTAATGATATTTTTCAATTCAAGTTCCATATCTGTTATGAAGGTGTCACATTCCCATTTGTGTATTTGGTTACGTTTCTGACATTCCTCGTCGCAAAACATTGCCCCTGTACATCCATTGCATGCAATAAAATTTTTATCTTCTGCAAAACAAGTGGCACATGTACGGAGTTTTTCAGTATTTATTGTTCTTATGTAGTCACCTTCATGCAAAATGATTTGGTTAGTTTTGAGTTTGTACTTTGATATTACATGTCGACCAAAATTTTTGCTGTTTTTTACTTTCACCACATCGGCCAAACACGGCATATTCTTATTATTTGAGTAACTCAATTCGAACCTTTCTACCGGTCGTTGTTCAACTTTTGCCTGTGCGTCATTTTTAATTTTCCTTTCAAGTTGGTGAAGTTCCAACAGCAAACCTTTTGGAAAATGTTCATTTCGTTTGGCCAGTTCGATATTCAACAACGCTTGACTGTACAATTCTACTGATTAAAACTCAATGATTTTTTTTATATTTTTTCAGAGCTATTTGATTTTAAATTATATTAGAGTGAGACTAAAAATATAATGTTTCAGTTTTAATATTCCAAAATATTTTCGTGCAAATTACCTTTATAAAATAATGAAAAAATAACTACTCTCATACTTTGAAATATTTATAGCAATGATTTCCATTCGATTAAAAGAAATATTTTTGCATATTTGCTTATTTTTATTTATACAAAAATAACTCTTTTTATCCAGATTTAAATCATCTTCAATGTGTTTTTGTTTTAGGTAATCTCGAATCCATTTTATACATGTATCTGTTTATAATCGTCTGATAAATCTGACATATCTGACATATCTTCTGTGGTAGGTGTTCCGGTATCAAAATTTAATGAATTTGGTGGTGTTCCTGGTAATGGTGATACTATTTGTAAACCTTCTGCTGAACTTAATGATGTATTTTCACCCTCGACAGCCGATGTGCTATCGACTGCTATTTCACCCTCGACAGCCG
>NW_022198046.1:4955144-4955529 GCF_009176525.2 Contarinia nasturtii | reverse complement strand
CTATCGACTGCTATTTCACCCTCGACAGCCGATGCGCTATCGACTGATTTTTCACTCTCAACAGCTGGTGCACTATCGGCTGGTTTTTCATCTAATGAATTTTCCGCTGATGAATATTCTCTTGTGTCATCTGATCTATGGATTGTAGCAATTGTTACACGTTCAACCACTTCTGGTGTAGATGTGTCTTCTGATGTACTTTCTAAAGATCGAGCAGATTGATATTCTCTTGTGTCATCTGATCTATGTATTGTAGCAATTGTTACACGTTCAACCACTTCTGGTGTAGTTGTATCTTCTGATGTACTTTCCAAGGATGGAGCAGATGGATATTCTCTTGTGTCATCCGATCTATGTATTGTAGCTATTGTTACACGTTCAACCA
>NW_022198046.1:4918591-4955134 GCF_009176525.2 Contarinia nasturtii | reverse complement strand
TGTGTCATCCGATCTATGTATTGTAGCTATTGTTACACGTTCAACCAATTCTGGTGTAGATGTATCTTCTGATGTACTTTCTAAAGATGGAGCACCTGATGGAGGTTTATATCCTAGTACATATTCGGGTTCATAACCAGGTTTTCTCCTAAATATTTGATCATCTGCATCTCCCAATCTAGATTTTATCGAAACTTCCTTTTGTTCTGATGCATCTGATGATGTGTTATCTGCACTTGTAGAAGGTTTATATCCAAGTACACATTCAGGTTCATAACCAGGTTTTCTCCTAAATATTTGATCATCTGCATCTCCCAATCTAGATTTTATCGAAACTTCCCTTTGTTCTGATGAATCTGATGATGTGTTATCTGCACTTGTAGAAGGTTTATATCCAAGTACACATTCAGGTTCATAACCAGGTTTTCTTATATTTCCAACTATATCTGCATCTCCCAATCTAGATTTTATCGAAACATTCTTTTTTTCTGATGAATCTGATGATGTGTTATCTGATGTATCTTCTATAGGTGTGGCTTTATGTTCTGGTGTGAATGGTATAAAATCTGGTGTATATCCTTGTTTAAAATCAGGCAAAAACTTCGGTATATTAGTTATCTTTGATGCAGGTTGTTTTTGTGTGCTTCCTAATACAGATTCCATTAAATTAGTTCGTTCTGATGTATATTCTGTTGCACCTTCTATTGCATCTTCTGTTCCATCTTCTGTTACATCAAAACGATTATATAAAATGGTCTTGATTGCATCATTCAATTTGTCGCTTATCGATAGCCTTTTTGGCTCACACAGAATACAATTGCAAATAAAGCCCCAGCTTCTTTCAATCACTTCTCGGCGACGGTATCGGCATTCAATGTCTTTAACTTCAATGTAACTGATGAAAAGTTGTTCTTTTCTTTTCACTTTTTTACCTGCGAAAAAATAATGCTCTTTTGCAATTTTGCGGTGAAAAATATTCGGTTTACATGAATGATTAAATAACGATTGAAGCAGTCCCAATGACTGTGAATCGTCATCGCCGAACGAGTTGTTGTTGATTACAAAAATATGATGGGCGATCAAATGCTGCAGAAAACGGCGCTTCTTTTCACCTGCAAATATTGCCTCGATTTTTGGTATTTTCATGAGCAATGAATAAATTGTGTAAACTATCTGTATGGATTTTAATTTCATGTACGATTCAGTATATTCGAATAGCTTCATAGACGATGTCAATTTAAAAAAGAATTGGTATCTAGAAATTATTTGAAAGAGAATGTCAACTTCAGTAAATTAAATAATTAACTCCAATAATTCAGTTATGAAAAAAAGAATTGGTACCTCGATTTCGGGTCAAGCGTCGAGCTTGGAAATGTTGTGGTTTTATTGCGTTTTTCATCCAGCATATCTTCCACACACTTCATAAGCCCGCCCACATTCGCCATACCATCGACTGTGAATGCATCAATGGCCATTAGAATTGATTGAATGAAAAGCCTTAGACGAAATTCCAGTTTTGTTACGAATGTATTACATTCCCATTTGTGTACTGAGTTAACATTCTTACAGTGTTCGTTACAAAACATTGCACCTGCACATCCATCGCATGGAATGAAATCTTTGTCTTCTTCGTAGCAAGTCGCACATGAACGGACTTTTTCAGTATTCATTGCTGCTATGTAATCCCTTTCAATCAAAATGACGTCCAATTTTTTAAGTTTATATTTTGCACGTAAGTATCGACCAAAGATTGGGCTCGTTTTGATACTCAATACAGCGGACATACAGGGATGTTGTTCGTTGGCTACATAACTCAGCTGAGACTTTTCTGCCGCCTTTCTTTCTATATAATATGATTCTGCCCAATGTTGCATGCCATTCAGTTTTTGCAATAAATGTTTGGGAAATTTTTTATCTCGTTTTGCCAATTTGATGTTCTCTAACGCTTGACCATAGTATTGCATCGTATAATAACAGGCCGCTCTATTTGCATACGCCAAAGTGGCATGTAGCGAACCGACTTCTGCGTATCGTAGACTCTTATTGTACATATCCAGTGCAACCGATGGACAAACAATCTGGTTTCCTTTCTTTCGCATTTCTCTTGATGTTTCGTTGTCTTTGCCTTCTGATTCCTTACTTAACATTTCAACTTCACGATCGGGTCTATTTGAACGATTAGCACCGAGGGCTGCATCAAAAATATCAATGTACAATTCTTTTCCCCTTTTTGTTGTTTCTTTTTGCCACAAATTTTTGTTTAGACTTTCCAATTGCTTTTCATTTTCTTTTCTCTCTTCTTTCAATTCTTCCAATAGCTGTGCCTGTTCCTTTCTGCGTCGTTCATCTATCTCCATCATTTTTATCCAATCATATGGATCTGCCGTTGTTTGTTTCTAGGAAAAGGTGATTTTTTAAAACCCAATTGTTTGAACAGTAAAAATAAATCCTTTTGGTTATACCATTTGTTTCTTTTTCGTTTTCGGTAGTTTGAACATCTCTATCGCAGCGGTTTCCACCATATCATGGCTCTCCATTAATTCAATCGCACCATGGTCTATCAATGCCATTGTTGATGCCTAGGAAAATGTTGTTTTATAAAACCGAGTTCTTTGATCAATAAAAATAAATTCTTTTGGTTTTACCGTTTGTGTGCTCGACTTGCTGCTTCTTTCAATAAATGTAAAAATAAACTTTGATTTTGGAGTTTGTTTGTTGTATGATCAATTCAATAGCAATCTGTCAAATGCAGTTTAACATTATGTTCGTGTGTTGTCGCATGCAAATTAGCCCTTTTCTGTCAAAACAAAATCGAAAAAAAAAAGTATTGGCGAATTTCTTTTAACTGTCATCAAAATTGAATACATTATACACAATGATATTTCAAGATTTTTTTATTGCTCAATTCTCCTTTACATAATACTTCATTCTTCTAAACTGAACTTCATTCTTGAATTGTCATCAGCTGTAACCTCTAGCATTTCAATTGCTTCATTTTCAGATCTATCTACTGCTGAGTCTTCAAATGTGTCTACAACTGTGTCTACATGTGAAACATTTTCAAATTCTCTCTCAAACTGATTATACAATATGGTCATAAGTGCAGAATTACACTTGTCAGCTAGCGAAGGCTCTTTTGGTGCACATACAATACAATTACAGTCAAAACACCAATTTTCTCTTAGCTTTTTTTGACGAACAGATTTATCCTTATAGGCTTCAAGGTTAAGGTATGTGATGAACAGTTGAACTCCTTCTTGCACCTTTTTGCCTGTGTAATAATATTGCTCGTTTGAAATAAGTTCACGATTAATACTTGGTGCGCAGGAATGGTTGAATAACGATTCAACCTGGAAAAAGAAAGCATTGAGTTTAAACGACTTGGTTTGAATTGTATGTTATCTGAATTAAAAAAAAAATACTATTAATTTGAAAAATTATTACCAGTCCCAAAGTTGTTGAATTCTCTTCACCAAATGAGTTGGTATTGATAACACAAATATGATGAGTAATCAGATGCTGGAGAAAACGACGACTTTTTTCATCTACAAACAAAGATTGATTTTTTGGTATTTTCAGCACCATCAAAAAAATCATATAAATTATTCGGATGACCAATTCAGCTCGTTCGGGATCAAGACCTGAAATAGCTAATTTAAAGAAGAATTGATATTTTGATTTCGAGTCAAGCGTTGATTCGGGGTATTGTTTTTTTTCTTTTTCTTTGTACAGTTTTTCCACGCCTTGAATGAGTTCGTTCACGTCTGTTTCGCCATTTGTTGTGAATGCATCAATGGCCAATAGAATTGAATAAATGGCAATTCTAATTTGATGAATAACGCTTGTTAAAAAGGTATTACATTCCCATTTGTGTAATTCGTTACGAGCCTGACACTCCTTGTTGCAAAACATTGTCTCTGTGCATCCTTCGCATGCAATAAAATTTACATCTTCCGTTAAGCAAGTGCCACATGAACGGAGACTTTCAGTATCAAACGCATGTAAGTAGGCTTCTTCAATCAAAATTATTTGGTCAGCTGGAAGTTTATACTTAGAAACTATGTATCGACCATATTGTTTGCTCTCTTTGATTTTCACCACATCAGACAAACATGGATGTTTTTTGTTGGCCGCGTAAGCCAATTCGCGTCTCACTTCCGTTGGATCTCCCACCTCTTCAATCTCCTTTTCATGCTTCTCTCTGAATCTTGCTTTAATATTCTCTTCTAATTCTGCAAGTTTTGCCAGCAAAAATGTCGGAAAATGTACATCTTCTTTCGCCATATTAATGCTCACGAACGCTTTTTTGTATTCTGTCAATTCATAAAAACACGATGCTCTATTTGCATATGCCAAAGAGACATGTCTCGAACCGATTTCTGCGTATCGTAAACTCTTATTGTAAGTATTCAATGCAACAAATGGGTCAACTATAGTGTGTCCAATATCTCGATAATTTTTTGATTTTGCATTTTCTTTGCGATCTGGGTTCTGGGTTAACTCTTCGAATTCTTCCTCGACTTCATTTTTTACCTCATCTTCTAATGCGATACTAAAAAGATCAATATATTGATCACTGTCTTTGTCCTTTTCCCATAGATATTTTGATGGATCTTTAACTGGAAATTCCTTTCAGAAAGTAATTTTATGGAATACAATTTTATTAGAAAAAAAAATTTATTTGGAAATACCTCAGTTTCAACAGTTTTTTTCTTTCTTGTCCACATTAAATTCCGCATACTTTCCATTGTTGCTACCTGTCAGGGATTGCGGCTTGTGAATTGATTATTGAAAATAAATTCTGTTAGACCGTTTTTCGTGCACGACCTGCTACTTATTTCAATGAATGTTCAACGTCATACAGTTGGATTTTACAGGTTATGTTCGTTGTTTATTGTACAACAAATGCAATTAAGGGTGATAAATATTGTTCTAAATTATCTTCTGCAAATTGAATAGTCTCGTTTGGCGTTATA
The DNA here is from genome assembly GCF_009176525.2 of Contarinia nasturtii. Taxonomy (NCBI): domain Eukaryota; kingdom Metazoa; phylum Arthropoda; class Insecta; order Diptera; family Cecidomyiidae; genus Contarinia; species Contarinia nasturtii. Next base: position 4,950,158 of record NW_022198046.1, on the reverse strand, counting down.
GGCCGTGTACATTTCGCGCAATTTTGCCAATGAGCTCATCTACTTTGTTCATAATAAAAATGAATAACAACAATGTAAAAGATGTGAAGAAATGTCACTATTCCAAAATATTACTCATATAAAAGATAACAATATTTTTAATAAATCATAATGAAATTCAGAGAAGACTCTTGACCGCATACGATTTCGTACTACAAAATTGATAGTTTTTTTACTGTTTGTGCCACGCAAAGCTGCTATCAAAAACAAAGTTGAATAGGCCTGAAATCACGGGTAAACCGTGGCTCACTGAGTTAAGCTGTATAGGCTTTGGTCATTGTTTGAATGGGTGACCGATAGAATATCGTATGTAAGTTACTATGCATTGATAAAAAAATGCAAACGGAGTTCTAGCTCTTTAGTAGGGATTTCATTACTGAACAAATACATTTTATTCAAACTTAAATTCTTTTTAATGTATTATTGTTTCAAATGATGTTGAATCCATTTTATACATGACGTATCTTATTTTATTTATAATAATTCATGAATCTCATTAATTTCTTCTTGAGTACAAAATCGATTGACTAAGATATTAAAGACTTTACGATTACACTTATCGAATATCGTTGGAACTTTGGGAGCACAAATAATACAATTGCAAATGAAACCAAAACCTCGAAATAAAATCTGCCGTCTGTTAGTTGAACTGGTTTTAAGCGCTTCAGTATTAAGATAACTGATGAAAAGTTGAACTCCTTTTCCCACCTTATTTGCTATGAAATAATATTGCTTGTTTAAAAATTGTTTGCGATCAATATTTGGTTTACATGAATGATTAAATAATGATTCAATGAGTCCTAGTGACAGTTTATCCTCATCCCCAAACGCATTTGTAGAAATAACTAGAATATGGTGACCTATCAAATGCATAAGAAAATTACGCTCTTTCTCACTTTTGAATGCAGCTTCAATTTTCGGTACACTCATCAAAAGTGAAAAAGTCACATAAATTAGACTAGTGAACGTTTCTTTTAGTTCAGATTGAAGATCGCATATTGCCAATTTTAAAAAGAATTGATATCTAGAAATTATTTGAAAAAGAATGACAAATCCAGTAACTTAAATAATTAACTTCAATAATAATAACTTACTTTGACTTTGAGTCAAGCGTTGATTCTGGTAGTTTATCCGTTCCATTTTTCCTTTTGTCTAACATTTCTTTCACATATTCCATGAGCTCGTTCACGTTGATTCTGCCGTTTTCTGTGTATGCCTCAATGGCTAACAAAATTGAATAAATGATTGTTCTCGCACGATTATATATGCTAGTTATAAACGTATTGCATTCCCATTTATGTAATTCGTTACGATTCTGACAAGTTTTATCGCAAAACATTGCCCCCGTACAATGTTCGCATGCAATGAAATTGTTGTCTTCTTTTGAGCAAGTGGCGCATGAACGAAGTTTTTTAACATCAGCCGCATTCAAGTAGTATTCTTCAATCAAAATGATTTGGTCAGCTGGAAGTTCATACTTTGAAACAATATATCGACCATATTGTGCACTCTCTTTGATTTCCACCACATCAGCCAAACATGGATGTTTTTTGCTGGCTAAGTAACTCAATTGGGGTTCCCTTCCGATTGCCCGTTTTACCCATGCTGCAAATGCTTCTTCATAAGTTTCCTCTTGTCCAACGTTTTTTTTGATCGAATCTGCCGTTTTCTTAAGTTCCATAATTTTTGGCAACAGATACTTAGGAAAAGTTTCATCACTTGTCGCAAGTACAATGTTCACTGCCATTTGATCGTACAATTCCAATTCAAAAAAACACGATGCTCTATTTGCATACGCTAAAGCGACATGTATCGAACCGATTTCTGCGTATCGTAAACTTTCATTGTGGAAATCTAGTGCAGCATATGGACAAAGCACCAGATTTCCAAACCTTCTTTTCATTGTTGAAAGTTTATTATTTTTTTCAACTGGTTTCTCAATTAATTCTTGAAATTCTTCATTAAATTCATTTACTTCGATTAATGAACCACAAATATCAACATATTCTCCAACCTCATCCGTTTTCCATATGATCGCTGTTGGATCTTCAACCGGTTGTTCCTTTGAGAAAATTGTTTTATGAAGAAAGATAAGAAATAATATATATTTTTGGTCGTACCACAAGATCAATGTATTCTGCTGCGCTTCTTGGCCACAGGAAATTCCGTATCCGTTCCATTCTTGGTGCCTATAACAAAACGTAAAATACATTAAATAAAATTCTCTTCATTTTCGAAAAAAAAAAAAAAATAACAGACCGTTTTTCGGACGCAGTTTGCTGCTTATTTCAATATATGTTTAATGCCATTTAGTTTGATTTATAGGTTGTGTTCGTTGTTTGTTGTACAATCGAGTCTTGAGTAGTCATGTCAAGTACGGTTCTAATTTTTTTATTGTGTGGTCGCATGCAAATGTGCCCTTATCTGTCAAAATGAAATTGAATAAAAAAAACTCTTGGCAAATTGAATAGCTTCGTTTTCCGTTATAGGAATGCTTGAATGGCATTCAATGAATGCTTTGTATATCGAAATATTAACTCGGAATTTTTTTTTTCATATGTTTTTGTTATTGATTGTTTATTTTTTGACGTGTTTAAAAAATTCGGAGAAATGTCACTATAATGACGCTTAAAATACCACGAACTGATCTGAAAATATGCTTTTTGGATTTTTTTTTCAATTCGCGATTCACAACGTTCAAGTAAATAAACACTCACAGAAATGAAACAATTTATTTATGAACCACTAAAATTGGTTTGTGAACAACATGAACAAAGTATGTCCGACATACAACTTTTAAAAATAGAATTGTTTGAGTAATTAAATTAAATTCTTTTCGACATACATCAAGTTCTCTTATTATTCCTTGGCCACAGAAACTTCCTCTTATATTCTTCATCGTTGACACCTATCAGAAAAGGTTTTCGTGCGCGGCATTTGCTGACACAAAAATCAAATTCCTTTTATACCCATGAATCTTGTATACAATAATATTATAATAGTTCTTGTGGTGGTTCTTCTGGTGTTTGTTCTGGTGTATTTTCTTCTGTATCAAAACGATTATGTAAAATCGTCATGATGGCAAGCTGGCACTTGTCGTTCAACGATAGTTCTTTTGGTGCACATATAATACAATTGCAAATAAATCCCCAGCCTCTTTTGAGGATGCGACGTCTTTGCTTTGTACTATCATTGAGGTCAATGTAACTAATGAAAAGCTGAACTCCTTTTTTCACTTTTTCAGCTGTATAAAAGTATTGCTCGTTTCCAATTTGCTCGTGATGAATATTCGGTGCACATGAATGATTGAATAGCGATTCAACCTGGAAAGGAAAAGCATCGAATTTGTTTGAATCGTATCTGATAAGATGAAAGTTTTTCTATTATTTTGAAAAATTATTACCAGACCCAAAGACTGTGACCTATCATCACCAAATGCGTTTGTGTCGATAACGAGACAATGATGAGTGATTAAATGCTTGAGAAAATTGCGTTTTTCTACAGAATCAAAGGCAGCATGAATTCTCGGTATTTTCATCAGCAGTGAAAAAATTACGTAAATTTGCTCGAGTGCTTCCAATTGGATGAGCACACCATTATATCCAATAGCAGGAACGTTTGATGCCAATTTAAAAAAGAATTGATATCTAGAAATGATTTGAAAAAGAATGCCAACTTCAGTAAATAATAATTAACTTCAATATTAATAACTTACTTTGATTTTGAGTCAACCGTCGACTTTGGAAATTTATTGAGACTCTTTAGCATTCCTTCAATGCATCCGATAAGTTCGGTCACGTTTGTTTTGCCATTTGTTGTAAATGCTTCACAGGCCAATAGAATTGAATGAATAATGATTTTTATTTGAAAGTCAATCTTTGTTATGAAAGTATTGCATTCCCATTCGTGTATTTGGTTGCGATTCTGACAAGTTTCATTGCAAAACATTGCCTCTGTACAATGTTCACATGGAATAAAATTTTGATCTTCTGCAAAGCAAGTTGAGCACGCACGTAATTTATCAATGTTAATTGTTGTGAGGTATTCTTCTTCAATCAATATGGTTTTTTCAGCAGGAATTTTATACTTTGAAACCATATATCGACCATATTGTTCGCTCAATTTGATTTTCACCACATCGGCCATACATGGATGATTTTTGCTGGCTATGTAACTCAATACAGGCATCCTCTCTCTCGGTGCCCATATTTCCAATGATTCGTTTTCAATCTCCTTGCCACTTGCGGTTCTGGCATTCTGTTCTAGTTGTAAAAGTTTTGGTAGCAAATGTTGCGGAAAATGACCACATCCTTTTGCAAGTCTAATGTTCTGTAACGCTTGATCGTACAAATCCATTTCAAAAAAACACGCTGCTCTATTTGCATACGCTAAGCTCAAATTATACGAACCATTTTCTGCATATCGTAAACTCTCATTGTGGCAATCCAATGCAATAAATGGACAAATTATCAGGTTTCCACTCTTTCGTTTTCTTGATGATGTTGCATTATCTTTGAAATCTGGTTCCTCGCTCCACAATTTAACTGTTCGATCGAGGTCCCTTTTACATCTATAATCGAATGCGGATTCAAAAGGATCAATATATTTTATTCCATCGACGTTTTCTATTGTTTGCGTTTTCCACAGGTCGCTCCTTAATTTGTTCATTATCTCTTGCAATCCCAATGATATTTCATCTTCGCTAATCTCTTTGTCTGGTAATTCCTTTATATGAAGTAAATTTCTTTGAGGGATTCCATTCTTCTCAACCAGACAATGTATTGAGATATTTCAGCGCATCTAGCTGACAACATCCAATATTTATATGAAAGAGAAGACTTCGTAAAAATACGAAAAGCAATGCAGCTGACAATATCTCAATACATTGTGTGTCAACATACCTTAAGTTCGATATTTTCTTTTTTTCTTATTTTCTTCGGCCACAGGAAATTAAGTATTCTTTCCATTGTCAGTGCCTATGTTATATTATTTTATGAAAAAGTTAAGTCAAATACTTTTGAACCCTTTTGGGTATACCGCTTTTCGATATGCCGCTTATTTCAATAAATGTTAAATGTCATATGGTTTGATTTAAAGGTTGTGTTCGTTGTTTGTTGTGCAAACGGTTTGTCAAGTGTGTTGTCGCTTGCAAATGAGCCTTTATCTGTCAAAATGAAATCGAAAACATAATCGACTGCAAATTGAATAGCTCCGTTTTTCGTTAGATTGGATAAATTACGAATAGATTTTATTTCAAAACTAAACACAATGAAATTTTCGTACGTTTCAGTGGTATAGATTCTCAGAGACGGGATTTCAAAAATTCAGGGAAAAAATACAAATTTTTTTTCATTTAAAATTTTGTAAGTTTTATTTTTATCTGATGTCGAATTTATATTTGAATGCCTTAGAAAAATCTATATCGCTTTTGTTGTCATTTTTAATTATTCAGGCGAATAGATTTTACTTCATTATATGTATTTTGTTTTTCGTCTTTGCTCTAAATGTCATACTTGTGCCCTTTTTAAATTGTATAATATTTTTCCTGATAAACGTTCATTTGAGCCTCAGCTGCATTTTCACCCTCGACATCTGATGCGCTATCGGCTGCATTTTCAACCTCAACAGCACTATCGGCTGGTTTTTCATCGAATAAATTTTCCGCTGATGGATTTTCTGGAAATTCAGCAGCTGATATACTTACGTCTTCTTGTATATGTTCTGTTGTAACTTCTGATTTACTTTCTAAAGATGGACCACCTGGTGGATATTGTCTTGTGACAACTGGTGTATGTATTGTAGCTATTGTTACACGTTCAACCAGTTCTTGTGTAGATGTATCTTCTGATCTGTTTTCTGCTATATTTTCTAAAGATGAAGCACCTGATGGATATTCTATTATGTCATCTGGTCCATGCATTGTAGCTATTGTTAACTGTTCTGGTGTATTTTTTGTTGAACTTACAACTGTTGCTGCATCATTTTTGTGTGTATCTTTTGCTTCTATAGCTATTGTAGGTGTATTTTCTATTGTTTCAAAACGATTGGCTAAAATCATTTTGAGTTGATCATTAATTTTATGTGATAACGATAAATTCTTCGGTTTACATATTTCACACCCGCAAACGAAGCCCCAATTTCGCTGAATATATGCTCTACGCTGTTCCCTGTTAAGCTTGCCTTCCAAATCAATGTAACTTATGTAAAGTTGTTGACCTGGTTTTATTCTTGCATTCGCTATATAAAAATGTTTGTTTTGAATAAAGATGGAATCCAGATTTGGTTTACAGGCATGATTGAACAATGACTGAACCAGGCCTAAGCTTTGTGTTTTATTGCCACCGAATGAATTAGTGTCATTTACAAGATTATGGTGAACGATCAAATGCATGAGGAAACGGAGTTGTGGTAGCGTTTCAAAGAGATCCGAAATTTTCGGTATTTTCATCAGAAGTTGAAAAATGACATAAGCTAGACTCGCACCGCTAAAATCACCGCTGGATTTCATTTCTGGAGCACTTGTTGCTAATTTAAAATAGAATATGTACTTCGATAGTGGGTCAAGAGTTGAATTTGGTAATTTGGTGATATTCTTTTTCATTTTTTCGACACATTCCATAAGTTTATCTATGTCTGTTTGTTCGTCTTTTGTGAATGCTTGAAGTGCCAATAGAATCGAATGAATGATAAACTTAAGTTGATAGTTGATCTGTGTTATGAAGGTATTACATTCCCATTTGTGTATTTGGTTTTGAGCCTGACAGTTTATGTTGCAAAACATTGCATCTGTACAACCATCGCATGCAATAAAACTTTTATCTTCTGCGAAACACGTCGCGCATTCGCGTAGATTTTTAAGATCAATTGTTTTTATGTAGTCTTCTTCAATTAAAATGATATCTTTAGGTTCTAGCTTAAATCTTGCAATTACATTTCGGCCGTATGTATCAGTGTTGTCGATTTTCACTACTTTGGCCAAACATGGATGTTTTTCATGGGGTATGTAAGTCAATTCGGAATTTCGCGTTGGTCTTGGTTTGTCTTCCAATGGTGCGTTTTTACAAAACTCTTCTATTTCTAGAAGTTTTGGCAGCATATCTCTTGGAAATTTGTCATGTCGTTTTGCCATACTGATGTTCTCTAACGCTAGGCGGTATTCTTCCGCTTGATAATAGCACGATGCTCTATTTGCATATATTAAAGCGACATGCACCGAATTGGCTTTTGCGTATCGTAAACTTTTATTGTACACGTCCAGTGCAGTGAAGGCGCAAGCAATCTGGTTTCCTTTTCGTCTTTCTCTCATTGATACATCATCATTTTTGCCAGAAGGAGGTACACCCAACGATTCAATGCGTGCGTCTAGTTGAAACTTATCTTGGGGGGTGAGTTCAGCATCAAAAAGATCAACATATTGCTTTCCATGTTTGTTTCGTGTTTTTTCCTTTTTCCACAGATTTTTTCTTATGTATTCCATTATCTTTCGACTATATTCCTATTCGATTGTTGGTACCTATAAGAAAACGGAATTAAATATAAAGAAAAAAATTGTTGAAAAAAAAAATCTTCTGGAGATACCGTTTTGTGTGCTTGCTGCTTCTTTCAATAAACGTTTGACGCCATTTCAAATGTTTGTTCTAAATTATCTTCTTATGTGTTGTCACATGCAATTGAGCCTATATCAAAAATAAAAATAAAATTGAATAGCCCCGTTTTTCGTTATAAAGCCTCTTTTTAAACATGAGTAAAATAATTTTTTATACGCTGTATATATGATATTGAGTTTTATAGCAAAAATTGTGTTTCCAACTGGTATGATGTATGATGAAAATGCTAAATAAATAAATATGAAAAAAGATTCTCAAACAAAGTCGTATGATTTAGATTGAAATCAAATACATTTTATTAAAATTTAAGTCATGTTCAAATTGTTTTTGTTTATATCAGGAAAATTTTCGTAGTGAATCTTATTTATATTTAATCTATATCAAAACGGTTGGCTAAACTATGCATCGCTATTCGAACCCTGTTTAGCAACGAAAGTTTTTTTGGTGCACATCTTTCACATTTGCAAACAAAACCAAAACTTTTCCAAAGTTGCGCTTGTCGTTCGGAAGTGTATTGTTTGGAATCAATGTAACTAATGAAAAGTTGTGCATCTCTTTGCACCCGTCGACATGTTATAAAAAGGTTTTTATTCTCATCGATTACAGATATGATGTTCGGATCACACGAATGATTAAATATCGATCCAATCAGTCCCAACGATAATGTATCCATTCCATCGAAAGTGTTGGTGTCGTTAACAATACAATGATGAGTGATCAAATGCATGAGGAAACGTTGTTTTAATTCAGATTGAAAATGTTCAGAAATTCTCGGTATTTTCAACAGCAAATTATAAATAACATAAACTAGTTTCATGTCTCTTAAATGTCCGGATGGCGAGAGTTCAGGAATTGATGTTGATAGTTTAAAATAAAACTGATACATTGATTTTGAATCGTTAATTTTTGGTAATTTTTTGAGATTCTTTAACATTTTTTTAACACATTTCATCAGCTTGTCCGTCGTTCTAACGTCTGTTTTTCCGTCGTTTGTGAATGCTTGAAGTGCCAATAGAATCGAATGAATGATGAATCGAAGTTGATAGTCAATTCTTGTTATGAAAGTATTACATTCCCATCTGTGTATTTTGTTACGCTTCTCACAATTTTTATTGCAAAATAATGACGATGTACAATTTTGGCACGAAATGAAATTCCGATTTTCTGCAAAGCATGTGGCGCATGAACGAATTCCTATGTTGTTTACTGTTTTCACGTAGTCTTCTTCGGTCAAAACTGTGTGCTTGGTTGGTAGAGAATATCTCGTTGTCAAATGTCGACCATATTTTTTATAGTTTTTTGAATTTTCGAGTTTCACAGCATTGGCCAACACTGGGTAAACTGAATTTTGTTTAACATTTTGACTGACATCCACCATTGGTAAGAGTTCACTGAAAGCTCTAATTAGTTCAAGTTTTGGCATCAAATGTTGAGGAAAATTTTGATTTAATTTTGCCATTCTGATGTCTGCCAGCGCTTGTTTGAATGCTTTCATTTCAAAAAAGCACACCGATCTATTTGCATACGCCAAAGCGGCATGTACCGAACCAGGTATCGCGTACCGTAAACTACTATTGTAATCGAGCATTGCAGTGTGTGCGCAAACAATTTCGTTACCACGTCTTCGATAAACTGTTGATATTTCGTTACATTTTTCATCTTGATTCGGACTCAACCATCTAATGCGTTCATTTAGAAGAAATTCATCATTTCCGTTAATTTCCCCATCAAAAAGATTGATATATTTTGTTTTTCTTTCTCCGGGTTGTAAAGTATCCTTTTTCCACAAACGTTTTTTTATTTTTCTTAACGTTTCCTTATTTCGCTCTGTTATTTCTTCGGCGAGTGTTTTTTTGTGTGTTTTCTTCAGCCATAAAAAACTTTGTGCCCATTCCATTGTTGATTTCTCTAAAAATGTAATATCATGAAATAAAATACGGTTGAGCAGTAAAATTAAATTCTTTTTGGCGTACCGTTTGGTGTGCTCCACTAGCTGCTTCTTTCAATTATTGTGCAATTTTTTTGAGTTTGATTTGAGGTTGTGTTCGTTGTTTGCTGTGCAATCGATTCAACTGCCGAGTGACAAATATTGTTCTAAATTCTTTTTGTGTATTGTCGCATGCAAATGAGCTCTTTTCTGTCAAATCGAGATGGAAAATAAAATTGTATATACCATGGAATTCGTTATGTATTGAAACAATTTTTTCGTATTTGTCAGCGATGGTTGATTTTAAACTATATCAGTGTGAAATGGTTTATTGAACATGTTTCAAGACATCGATGGACCATAAAATGTAGTTGTTATTGTTTCTTTATGCATGGTCGCGACACATTAAAATGCATGTTATTGAATTGAAATTGAACATAAATACGTCGGCGACACTCTTTGCTTATTTTCGCGAGAAACACAACAACGACATCGCAATATAAAACCAAAATCTCAATCAACTAATTTCAAGTTCATAAACATCAAATATTTATTCGCTGTATGTGCGTCAATTTTATAAACATTTATTTTGCATACTTGTTTGTAACGAGAGTCTTTCGACGAAAAATTCAGAGAAAAAACAAAGTTATTATAACAATCTTTGCAAAACGATAAAATTTCTTTTTTAATCAAATGATCTTTTTCAATGCAAGGTTTTCTTGCTTTCCAATTAAATGAGGAAGTAATGTAGTCGTTTGCCTCTTTATAAAATTCTGTTTTTTATTATAAGACAAAAAAAATAGAACAGTTTAATAAAAAAATGTACATAAGCAATTTAATTTCATATTTCAACATTTGTTTCGAGCTAAAACATTTTTAGAGCGCAAACATACCCCAACAAGGATCACATATCACTCTCTTTGGAATTATTTATGAAAAAATGTGATATAATTTATTGGCGAATGGTTTGAATTGCACGTGGATACAGTAAAAGCAAAGTAATAAAACAGATTTGTTGAATCAATACTATTCTTTATTTAATCCTAATTAAGGTTATTTATTCTTCAATATCATCTTTTACTTCTTTTTATCACTGATAGATAAGCGTTCGTTTTTAGAGAATTATCTAAAATTTCAAGAAAAAAAGTGTGTATAAATCTATTTAAAGCTATTCTATTGGAATATTTTGATGTCAGGCGCTGAAATGTAATGAAAATAATAAAAGTGATTGTAAAAATACTTCCATTGTAAGAATATCTCAATACAATGTCTGTTTAGAGCTCATTATCAAAACATGCGAACGTTTGTTTATCTAATGACAACCTTACGCTATTCTTTGATGTTGATTTTTAAAGTTAAATAAACAATTTGCTTTGCGTAAAACAAGATAAAATAAAATTTACGTGAGCAGAATTGGTCCTATATAAGCAAATGGCTTTGATCGACATCCAACAGTTCCCTTGATTGCTTTTCTTGAGAAAAGCAGAAACATTTTTTTGTACTTTTATTCAATTTTTGAAAGTTATTTATTAATATTGCCACTCGGCTGTTATAAAAATGTGGAAATTCTTGGTTATTTTTGATTTATGTGCTCACATAGTCTTGGGACAAAAGTGAGTGTGACTTTTATTTTGATTCACGTTTAATGGGAAAGTTTTGTGCAATTTAAATTGTGTGTTATTCTCTCTGGATTCATCGACAATTCATGAAAATTATTAGAAAAGATTTGGAAGTTAAATTGATTTCTCTGAATTTATATGTAACGCTAAGAATCTCAAACGACACCATTATAGATTTTTAGAAATGTGTTATTTTCTGTAAATATTAATTTTCATTTTTTGATTTCTTTTTTTAACTTTAGAACAACTACCACAACAACCACAACTCCAGGGAGTACTTCATCAACTTGTAAAACCAACTCATACATATTACATTCAAAAATGAGCTGTGTATCGAATCAGCAGTGTAGTTATACATGCAGCGACAATTACGAATTTAAAACCGGCGAAAAAACAACCAATTCGATCTGTTCGAATGGTCAATGGATTTGGCCAAGCTTTAATTCGTCTGTTGAAAAACCATCTTGCCACCGTAAGATAATGCTTGAACATTTAATATTATTTCTATTGAAAATATCGAGAGGAGAGTATGTTTTCATTCAGACATTACTCAGCCATAAGCGCTGAATAACATACTCTCTCGATATATTCAATAGATTTATATAGATACATTTTTCAAAAAATATTTACAGCAATTTGCATTCCGCCTTGCGAAAACAATGGCTTTTGCATTGCACCGAATAAATGTGCATGCAAAGAAGATTATGCCGGATCACTATGCGAAACCGAAGTTTCCATTCAATATAGATGGGGATTCGTATCCATATACTTGTTTAGACCAGCTCACAATCAATGCAAACAAATCGGGTGAATTGGTATCGATTGTATTATTCAATGATTCCATGCACAGCGTTGAAATTAATGGAGTTGATAAAACGTAAAATCTGCCACTGAATCTTTTGGAAAACACAATAATCGTTCGAAAAGCGAGCGAAGAATTGGTATCCATTTCATTTGTGGACGATTTGTTAATTGATTGGGATCGATGTACTGCGTCAATTTTGGCACCTACCACATACAAAGGTCGAACCAGTGGTCTGTGTGGACCTTATGACGGAGATAAATCGAATGATTTACAAACACCAGACGGAACTGTCGAAATCAATGCTAGTTCTTTCGTATCTCCTGGCGTGTTATGGAAATTTGTGACGATTCCACAATCGTTGATGACATACCACATCCTTGCGAATTGAATGCAACACACAAAAAGCGAGCAGAAGAATCATGCTCCTATCTTAATAGTGACATTTTTGCAAATTGTACCATTAATACCAGAGCATACTACGAAAGTTGTATATTCTATTTGTGTTCAGCGACTGCGCAAACCTATAAAACCATGATGGAAACGTCATACGCAACATATGCAAAGCGGTGCAGTCAAAATGGTGCAATTATTGTGTATTTTTTCGCTATCAAAAAAAAAAAAATAAAGTCGTTATTATATCTTTGTAGAGGTTCGGTGCCCAAATGGTCAAGTGTATGAAGAGTGCTCAAAAATATGCTATCGAAGCTGCGATGAAGTATCAACAACATCAAAAAATTGCTCTAGATGATAACAACCAATGTGTCCCAATTGAAAAATGTCCGTGCAAATTCAATGGTGTCACATACAATAATGGTTGGACTGGATTACGGCGTGAAACTAGCAATCTGCTGCAAATATGGTTTGTTTGAAACAACTTCATTGTTTCTTCAATATTCAAAACTTGTACTGTTTTCTATTTTTCAGTGAATGCAAAGGAAGCTGGGAATGTATGAATGCTGCTGAAAGCAATAACACAAACTTCATTTCATTCAACTATTCGTTGGTTAATTGGCGCAGTCAGTGTTCAGGAAGCAATTTGAATTCGATGTTGTGCCAAATGAATGGGCCAGAAGTTTGTCAACTATATCCCGAACGATGTGCATGTGATTATGACGAAAAGAAGTATGGAGATAGTAACTACGTCAATCAAGGCTACAGTTTATGCTTGTGCATGAGTAGAAATTGGTTCTGCTCCCCTTCACAAGGATCACAAGGATCCCCTTCACAAGGACTTGAAAACGGAATCAATGTCACAGTTAACAAATTAACACAAACGATTGTTTCGATTCAATGTCAAGGTGGTGATCACGCACAGGGCCAAATTACACTTCCAAATACATGCATAATTGCACAAAATGCATCTGTATCTCTGCCGAGCAATTCGACAATTCAAGTTCCGCTAATAATTCGATCAATAAATCTACAAAAAAGCCGGGAATTTTTAATTGGGGCGATATTTTTGACATTTTGAGAATTCTGTTTGGTCAGAATTGAATTATTCGTCATAACTATGCTCCAATACAGAATGTCAAAATCAAAAAACATATTTGAAACAAATGCAAAAATATTATAATTCATTTTTTTAGTAACAAACGCTGTAAAACACTTCTGTTCCCCCGGTGGTATTCTTCGAATATTTTTGTTTTTGCGAGTTAATATATGCTTGAGATATCCGTGGTCCCAACAAAGCGAAAACGTTTTTAAACCTTGATGAAACATCAAGCAAAACATCATCGTTCTGATTTCCATTCATATCATCCTTATCCAGCTTTGGTTTACGAAACGTCGTCTAATTTTATTACAGCATTGAAATTCCAAATGTTCAGCTTCTTGTGCGAAAGTTAAAATTAAACGCTCATTTGTTTTTATTTATCTCTCTTATAGTCTCTCCATAAATTCCCATGTTATTCTGTATCTCTGTGTGTTTTTCGGTCGCAAATAAAATGAATTGCTTGGTTGCATTTACAACATTGCAACGGTGCTCAGCACTGTTATAAACAGTATTGAACATTCTTTACCTGTGATGCATAAGCTTATAAACGATCCAAAAGTGTTACGCGGATACCTGGAGTGTATATTGCTGAATGGCATTCAGTAACATGCAAAAGTAAGTAAAATGTAGTTTATGTAAATGTGTGCAAGGGACATTGAAATCGTTCAACAGTATGCGCTGTGAAGAATCGGCAAATCCATATGAATAATTAAACGACGACACATACAATGTTTACTCAACGGGCTAAAATTCAGACTCCAAATAAAAGACAATTAAAATCAGTAAACCTGACATGTGTATCTATTCACCCTGATGTTTGAAGCGCATTTTCGATATGAAAATAGTTCCATTCATTTCAACACAAATCCAAGTGACCTGGATTTTACATTCAACAATACATGTAAAAAGCAAAAGTATTTATAAAACAATGGAAATGCATGTAGTCTCGAATTGAACTTTAAAATTCATTCATAAAATAAATCTTGGGCAATATATTCATTATAATGGGGAATTCTATTAAAACATACAGTTTAATTTGATTAGCAGTTACAGTAGTTTCGAAAGTTTGCTGCTTTAAAACAAAAACCTGTAAAAGTTTCGACGGAGACGCCACACATTGTTTAACCAAAATAATACCGTAGACCTGTTTTGTTTGACTATGATGGTAAGATATGAAATTAAAAAAAATTCCATCTGATTTTTAACATAATGTTGTTGTACTTGTATCGGAGTAGATGGGTATTAACCGAAAACTCGATGAATCAAATTCGAAAATATGCCGAATAAGATATGTATCGAATAAGTTTGTGGCAAGTAAGCAATCAACTAAATTGCTTTTACACATTGAAAAGCACTTCGGGTTGTACAATGTACATTCATCATATCATTCAAGCAAAACATAACATGCACATAAACTAATTCATCTAACTGTACCATCCGAAGAGATTTATTCTGTGATTAGATGCAATCGTATTGAATGTACTTCTTAACTTATTCATCAAAAATTGATGGTAGTCAAATCGGTTTCCTCGTTGAACTTGTGTACAGAGAAATTACAAGACATATGTAATGCTTCGTCGTCGTCATCATCACTAAAACACGTACCATCGCATACAAACGTATATGCAAACATTGAGTATTAGCCTGCGGCAATATTAAATTTATAAACAAAACGCTCGTCGTTAGACTAAACACCGTTACAGACATTCAATAGCTACACCACTGGCGTTCAAACAATTTACATACAAAACATTCAAGCACACATATACAGATGCCGATGTATATTGGCCTGACATAAACACACAGTTCCGACAAGTATATCATGTGTTGCTCATTTCCAATTTCTGTATGCTGCTGTGTTTGGCCGCAATGGAATGGAGCACATGCACAAATTGCAAAGCTACAGTTTGTTATGCGTTGCGTGTGCGTCTGTGTGTGTGCGTCATACCTATCGCCTATGGCAATGGCAATGGCAACAGCAAAAGCGTTGTCTAACGTGATTTGGTATGGTGTGGTTTTGTTTTGATTTCGTTTTCCGTGCTGTTGCCGCCGCATGTCGGTAAGTCCAATTTGACGTTTCTTGTATGCATGAGTCGAGAGTTTATGTGAATTCAGTTCGCGTTCGAACATCCAACAGCATGGATGCTTTATCAATTTGAAAACGAAAAAAAAATACTCTATCACTCGGTTCCATCGAAGGTTTATTGAACGCGAAGCGTGTAAGCTGTGCTCGGATGATAATTTTTAATTATTGTTGTTATTATTTCGTATATATATACATTTTTTTCCTTCAGTAAAACCGTTATTACTCTAGAAATTCCAAAAATATTTTTAAAACACATATTAACAAAGAAATGAGTGATGTCACATGTGAATGATATGTGTACCAAGTTTTTGAAGTGAGAGATTCTGAATATGTATGAAATATTCGGCGATATACCGTATTATAACCGTGGTTATGGATCATTTAATCTATAAAATAAAATGATGAATTTAATGTGAGTCATACAGCTCGAAGGATTATTTCATAAAATTCAATTTTAAACCGAATTCTTTGCCAACAAAAAGTTCGCGATTTTGTTTTTGATTTTTCTCTTTTTGCTCAAGACAAACATAACTTTTAACAAATATATTTCAAGTGAAATCATTGAATGTTCGTTGAAATTGTATTTATTTATGTAAATGTGATGTGTCATTTGGTGTTGGTGGTTGAATTTAGTGTACTCGATCATTTTGACGCAATCAACGTACGAGTGCAAAATCTTGCGTAAATATTTACAATCTGTTTGTTCGATATGCCTATGTGCTCATTTGCCTATGTCATATGAAAAAGTTGGACGAATTATTGAATTCAAGCGAAAAGTGAGTGACGAACAATAAATGAGATTTACAATCTCGCGCGCAATGATATGATCAATTAAAAGGCAAATTTATATATGTGCGTAAGATGTGCGGGTTTTTTTAGACTTCTCTTAATGCTTGTTGTTACTGTTGCTGCTGCTGCTGAAATAAACTCGCCTTAAAACGATTATCGCCTTTTTCTATAACGTATGATATCATCGTTGAATACTTTAGCCGTTGAATACAAAACGGAAATCTTTCATTAAATCATTGCTCTGAAGTCATGTCGTCGTCGTTGTTGTCGCACGAATTACCACATCAATTGAACCGATCGTGCGCGTTTATTTGTGTGCAATGATGAATACGAATGTGTGAATACAAAATTGAAATTGACGCCTAAATCTTATTCTTATATTTGAATAAAAAAAATCCCAGTAAAAAATACGCCAAAATGACATCAACCTCTTTGACATTTTATTTGTTATTACACCATTGTCAGTTATAGTAAATGTGGTTTTTCCACTTTTGGCTTTCTTTCAAAATTCATTGCACAAAACATACAGCATCGAAATGAAAATAATCGAAATGAAAATATGTACTAATTTTAGACGATCTGACCCACAATGCGTACTTATTATTTTAAGTCGCTTTCACAAAGCAAACTGTTTATTTATAGTCGTATTTATAGAATCTGACCAAAAAAATAATATATATCGCGTTTCAGTCGCTCAAAGAAAGTGCTTTGATTTATACAAACATAATTCCTATGCATTTTAATTGTGTATGCTTTTTTTTGCTGTGCAATTGAATAAATATTGGCCAACATATGAAAATATTTGTGATCAAAAGATTGCATTTTCATCAGAATTTTGATGTGTTCCACCAATTGATTAAATTAAACCAAGTGAAGCGTTCTTCTACCAAAAACACTATCCTTCGGATATTGTACACTCAAGCCAAATAGATTTTTTTTTGTAAATGTTATTACTTTTTGAACGGCTCACGATGAACATCGATAGATTTTATTCAGTCGAATGTTCAAGTTGAATCGCCACACATACATTCCGCTGAAATTTAATTATAATCGAAAATAATTATTTATCCCAGACGAAGGTTAAAACATCAACGAACACAAAAAAAAATTACATGATATATATAGCTGGCAGGTTTACATAAACTGATTAACACAGCCATGGTGGCAATTATTTTTTTTTTATAGAATTCAATCATTTTCATATTAAGCCAATGAACACTTTAAATATATTCACGATCATACAAGTATTTTAAAATAAATTATTGCCGATAATGAAGTGCGTTGCTATTTTATACGTACAAAAAAATATTGCTCACTTACTCTTTTTTTGCGGTTTTGCCGTTGTGGATTTTAATATTTGCATCGAATTGGAAATGTTTTAATCACATTCAACTAGAGTTGAGAGTGTGAAATTGGATATTACTCGATGTTGAAAATCAAACCAATACGAAATCTGTCAGAATCATGTTGTATGCTCTAAAAATCGCAATTTTAATTCATACACATTCAAAATGATCGAAATTCATGTATCAAAATAGAGTCATTTTTTCATTTCGAGCATTTCATTCGGGTTTTTTCATTGATTTTATATCATAGTAACAATGCATTTTCAACTCTTCTCATTTCTCGCATTTTTTTCCGCTGTCATTCTCATGTTCTTCCTCATCATTTAGCATCATTTTTAAACAATACGAATATTGGATTTTTTTTTTACAAATGTAAATAGAACATCAAATGAATTCAATCGTAAAACCAAAACAAACAGAATGATAAAAAAGTGAAGCGCCTGCCCCTTGCTATTTATTCAGCTTTTTCTATCGATAAAGTCAATAGAAACGAGGAAGTGTAGAAAATATGGCAAATATTTTCGAAAATAGTAGTATGAATGATCTAAGTAGTAATCATGAGCAACAAAAGCATGTAAATTAGATACAAGTTGATGTTTAAATAAGGAACAAATTCATTTTTATTTTTCAATTTAACAATGAATTTGTTTTGTGTACATTAAAATCAGCAAAGTTGGATGTGAACATTGCTCATTCGAATCCGTTGAGACGAAGAGAGAGGCAGATAGATAAAGAGAGAGCGAGAGAGAGAGAGCCTGTACTTTATCTGATATTTCTGTCGGTCTAAGAATGACAAAGTTTGTAAAAAATGATGTTTAAAATAACTTTCAACGTTCATGTCAGTCAATCAACGAATGTGACAGCACCAAAGTCTACAATTCCCATGCAACTCTCTAGTGTGACACAAGAAAATGAAATGTAAAAAAAACTGCACAATTTCTATACAAAATGCAATCATTTATTCGCAATTGGTTTATATACGTGCTCATGTTGTGATTTATGGCAAATATAGAATCGTCCATTGCATCTGTTGCCGAGTTTGTTTGCTTTTGTAAAAAAAATTGTGTTAAATGAAAGTGTGAAGTTGGTGAGCCATTATGCGTAAAGCGGATATTTAAAATAGATTTTTCACTTAGGAGAAATCATTACCACTCACACATACACATATGCAATTGTGTTTGAAAATCAAGCGGAAATTCATTTTCCCCATAATTCACATTCAATAAATGTACATTATTGCTTGTATATGTACATCAAGCAAATAGCTACGGAAGCTGAACTAATGTAACTCAATCTCACATCTCGACCGAAAGTAGTAACATTTTTCGTCTATTCAGATGTCGAATGACATGTAAACAAAAAAAAAAGGCAAACGATAAAATGCACTGAAGCGTATGCCACACGCTCTATAGAGAGTAAAGTGTCTGCATCCATCCAGCCAATGAGTTATTATGAAAAATTCAGAGATTTTTTTTGCGAAAGAAAAAAATGAAAACAAATTACTAAAATGGTTTGGGATGAATACTTGAAAATATTGCGCAGATGTGATATATGGACAAAATAGAATGAGTTTCCGATGATTAATGGCCGGAGATAAATTATATCGCATTTCAAGTGAAGCAGAAAAATTAATACATTATCAATGGCTTTCGGCACTTTAAAGTTGAATTAATCTCCTTAATCCATTGCTCTCAAATCTAAATCGGAAATCATGGCGTTTAATGCAGCCCCCGATTTATTCATGAAACAATTGTCATTTGGTGACAGATGTGCGCTGTGCGACAAAAAAAAAACTTCAATTGAAAACGAATAAATTGAAATGTGAATTTTTATTGATGGAAAACAATATGCTTGCTATATTTGATTTATTTTCATTTTAATGTTTTCTGTTTATTGTTACTGAAACGCATACGTAAACACACAATTCCATTTTAATGTTAGTACGAGACCTGGATTCGGTTCTCCACGCTGTCACAATCGATCCAAGGAATCGAAACGCGAAGAAAACTCAAAGAACATACAAGAGTTTCATTGAATTTTAATGGAAAATATTGTGCTGCAAAGTTTGGAAACACTATATGCTTGCAAAGTTATAATATACAAACAAAAACGAAACCGCCACCTAGGACAGTCAAAACTGCTTTTAAACTGGTTGCCAGTTTGGTTTGAGTATTGAAATGTTCTAGGTGGCGTTTTCGTTATTGGTTGAAAATAAATCAGATCATTTACTTATATTGCGCTGCTGTTGTTCTTTTTCATTTTCCTAATGCACTTTATTGGTTGCACAGCACGTCGATAAGACATAAAACTACAATAGAACTATGCATTACTGTGCACTATACACTGTATTACTAATACAGAACTGTGCATTAAATCGTTTGTTTTGTTTGATATTTTTTTATTATGTTC
The DNA here is from genome assembly GCF_009176525.2 of Contarinia nasturtii. Lineage (NCBI taxonomy): Eukaryota > Metazoa > Arthropoda > Insecta > Diptera > Cecidomyiidae > Contarinia > Contarinia nasturtii. The sequence goes on along the minus strand of NW_022198046.1, from coordinate 4,930,039 downwards.
AATCACAATGGAACTGCAAACTGAATATAAAATATACTTCTCTTTGCTTCAATACATATTTCATCATGCATCATGCGCAATTGTAAATGATTTTAAAAAGATTAAATAAAGTTTTACTAAAAAGCACTGTATGTTGTGTTTGTTTGTATAAAAGGAAAGTAGATAAATTCCGAATCATTTACAGAAGTAAATATTTCCAAAATTCACTCAGAATTTATGTGGAATGTTTTGCGTTTTTTCGAATTTTCTTACACTCGTATAATAAAACGTTGAGTTAAGTTTTTCACGTGTGCACGAAGAAAATGGGTATTCTGTGTCGTAAATTGAATACGTTGGCAGAACACTGGGTGTATATTTAGTAGAGTTTATAATTGTTGGTAAAAAGTTTTAAGAAAACTTCATTGCAAATTCTATAGAAATTCATTCGGCAATTGGTTTTCTTGAGCAATCTTCTTACCATTCCCGACCATGGCCATATTCTACTTGGTATGTTTGTGTTTCACGTGTTTTTTGTGTGTGAGCTATTTATAGATTTCATACGAGTGTATTCAATGTAAATCAATCAATCTGACATAAGCATTGATAACGATAAGAGGCCGATCCGATCGAGAGGAGAATTTGTTCACAAATTTGCTTTTTTCCAACTGATTTATTTGTTCATTTCATATTTATTAGGTCAAAATCGTCATTATCAAATTTAAATGTTTGTTTATTAATTCATCGAGAGATTCAAGCCTTGATTTCACCAATGTAAATAAAATATTATAATAATACATTGTGTATGCGTAAGCTGCGCCATTTGTAAATAAACGTTGTCTTTCGCCAGACAACGATGGGTTTGTTCTGTTGTCCAAAGATTGACAATCACCATATCAAATCGTTGCAGCCAAATTAAACGAACTGTCAAATGTGTGCGTTGAAAATGTATTTGAGTTGTTCAAGCGTTTCATTTAAACGTAGAAAAATGGCGACGTTATCGACAATTGAATGCATCGTTTGACATCTATTTGTTAAATGAAATGAATTTCAAACAACCCATTCTACCGGCCCAATAGAGCGTCGACATTTTCTCTCCTTCAAAATATTTCGAATATTTTCATATTGAAAACACACATGGTTCACATATCGCTGAATATTCAGCGAGACAAGTTCACAGGAATTTAATATATGTTCTTTTTTTTCGTGAATGCATTGAAATTGATTCGAAAAAATCCAGCAACAACAACAGCAGCATTTCCAAACATATGGTTTCAATTTTGCGTTGATTGCACGGAAAAAAAGAGACCTCGAAGAGAATTTACCTTACACACCACCACATTGGCATGCATGTAAAATATGTGCTGTATGTAAAGCGCTAAGTTTCTTGGTCTCTCATTAAAACTTGAATATTATTCACAACATTTTCTGAATTTATGATAAAATTATGAACATGAGAAAAAAATAACGTCAACAGACACGCAAACACTTCTAACGCAACTACGAAACTTTCGGTATGATAAACTTGCGGTAAATATGGTAAATTTTGTGGTGTCAAGGTGAATAAACGCACCATAAATAAATGCTAGGAAATAACATAATCACATAGGAAAAGAAATAGAAAATTCCGTTTATTCACCACAGAAATACTAATTTATCAACCAAAATGTTTGTTTCCAATAAAGTTAATTAAAAAGCCCTAAATAACTTTTGTCACGATCACTGAAAATGCTTGTCACAAGAATGTGTACGTGCATTTGTCGAAAATATTGATTTTTTTTCCCACTCGAGCATGTCGAGGTGCTTTTTAAAGTGTTGATAAAAATTGGTAATCTCATAAGTGATTATGTATATCGTTGGTGATACATCACAGGTGTTCATCAATTTCCATTTTCCGAAATTTTCTTCTTTTATGCAAATTTGATTAAAATATAAAATGTGTGTTCCAAGTGTGAATCATGTTCAGTATAAATTTAGAATTATAATATGAAGAAGAACAATGGAAAACAGTTTAAAAAAACTAATATTTTCTACCGTATGTGTCTCTTTGAATGTGATGAGGGAGTTCTACGCACGATTTTGCACAGGTTATGATTTATAAATAGGAATGTGCTTGTCATTCATTAGCCTTTTGCTAATGAAACGACCTTTTTTATCATTTTTTGCTTCACCAAATGCACACATATTGACAACATCATGCATACCTGTAGACTAACTAAACTGAATACACCCTGCGGCGGCATTCTAACATATGTTTGACGTTAATGAACGTCTATTAATAAAATAATACTGTGTAAAGCTGGCGATGACTATAAAATCCAAACAACAACTTAAGTTGGACCACGCATCACGTCTCTGCACAACAATAGACACAACAATGCCACTCATCAAAATCGATTGATCGATTTTTATATATTTGCTTGGCATTCTTTACTTCATTCAAAGCATCACGTTCCACATTATTATAATCGGTTAGCTCAGATGATGAGGTATCAATAACAACAATAATTTGAACTCTATTTTTGATTATGCCTTTGAATCAAATATTTTTTAACTAAATATTGTGGATTGGTTAGATGTTTTCTGCTAAGTGTATTCGACATAATAATCTATTGAGAGCTACACTTCAAATGTGAATAAATATAAATAAACCATTCGATATTTCTGTTTAATCAGGAGTAACGTGCATTTTATTCATTAAGTATCGAATTTCGACTTGTAAATGAACTTTTTTTTTGTTTGCAAAAGAAACAAAACAAATAAAACTTCAAGAACGTTCATGTCGATTTTGTGATTCACTCGATCTGAAATAACAATAGATACTAGATTGAATGACTGCATAAGTATTCATTAATACTTGAATTATACAAGATTATAATGGACGAGAGCGGGGAATATAAGCTTTGGACGAATTTTATGTATTTCGCAATAAATTAATACCAATTGACTTTCATCATGCGAAAATGAATGAGAATGCGTTAAGTCAAGCAAAAAGAAAAACATCGATAAATGTCAATCCTGGTGTCGTCCTTATGTTTAGCACGCCAAAAATGGCAACGAACTTGCAGAATTTTAGGACAAATTATTTTTTTTGGATGGATTTAAAAGAATCGTAGATGGAAAGTGTTAATGCACTCTATCTATGTATAGGTTTATTCAACAAATAGGCTCAGACGTTTCCAATAGATCATTCATGTCATTTTCAGTCCGATGAAAATCAATAAGATTGTTGATTCTCCAGCGTATACGTTTTTGTTTTGACATTGTTCAAACAAATTTTAAATGGATCACCAAGTTTTTTTTTCTACGCCAGACTAAACATTTTCACAGGCATTTAGCAACGAACCTGCACTATAACGTAACCTATTACGCTGACGCAAAATAAAAACGTTTTGCTTCAAATTTTATGCATCATTGTTGTTTTTTCATTCAACCTTTGTCAATATCCAATCACTATCAACAAATGACGATAAAAAAAAACTTTAATCAAGCCGATTTTTTTTCCAAAACTTTTTCTCCGGATGAATAATTCCATTAAATCATACTGTAAACGCATTTTTGCCATAGACCAGAAATCATAAAATGTTTCACAAACGGTGTTTGTTTAGCAAACTTTTGTATATTTTACCATTACCGGGATAGAAGATGAATTATTCAACGAATTGTTTTTGTGTGAATCTCGTAAAAATATCTAAAGTTTTTTTTTCAATTCAGCGTATATCACACTATGTGAATAAAAAACGAAAGTTCGATAGAAAAACCCGCCCCGTTAAAGTGTCCAAATTCAATTTAGAACGTGCAACGCCAAATATTTGGGTACAACTTTGTCAACATACATATTAATTTGGCAGAGTTACATTAATTTTGACGATGTTTATGTTGGTTTTTACAAATATTTGAGCGACGTTATTATTTTCCCGTAAAACATGATACATTGTTTCTTATAAATGCTGTCAATGACAACGCTATTTGATTAATTCAATAAAAACAAAAGTTGTACATTCAAAAAACAATGTTTTTGAATGTTATTCAACCAATTTTGTTTTGTGTAACTAATGCAGAGTCAGTAATGTGCCCGAGAATCTTCCATTATAATGAGAAATTCAATATTCAAGGATGAAAGTTGCAGCTAATAATAGCCACCTCTTTGAGATTTAAGCAAATTATTCATAAAAGGTGAAACTGTGTGACCAAAAGATTCTATGTTTACTTAAAATCAAAGTGTGTTCTTGACACTCTTTCTCTCTCTCTCTCGTTTTATTCTAATCATTTTCATAAATATTTTCTCAAATTAGTCCCCATATTTATCGATCGATCAAATGATTAATATATTCACTCCATTTGAACGCTGTTCGCCTTTCGTAAAAGTCACAATCTAAAAACCGAAAAACCTGAAGTGCTACAAATTTGGTTTTTGCTTAAAAAGCGTGCAAACAATTTAGTGTATGACACCTTCAGTATGCCCTCGATGATGGTAATTATTAATTTGGTTTTGACAGGCTATAACTAAAGTTATAGACCTATTGCGAACAATAAACGTACATAAATCATTGCGGCCCATTTATGATGTAATAAAAGTGTATACCTACATTCAACGGCAGCAACAACAACAAAAACAAATTCATTTGAATGATTTCGTATGACACATAGTTTTTGTGACAAATACGTATACTCATCAAATGAAAATGTCAATATTTAATGTTAAAACTGTTTTTCCCTGTAAATAATTCATTTTCATTCAATTTATTGATAATATGAAACCAAAATCTTATCAACAATTCCCAAACGTACATGTTTTTGCAAAATTGCAAACAATTCACTTCGAACCACAACACAGCAAATGAATCGAAATGCAAAAATACGTTCATTTCATAAAAAAATAATGAAATGTGAGCGCACGTGCAATCAATGTTCCAGATGAGATTTTCTAATAATGTACAATCGCATTCATTGAAAAACAATGGGAAACCATATTTTTTCATTCGCAGTCATTTGATCTTTGTTAAATATTCGAAAATGCAACCAGTAATTATACCATGCATAACAGATCAACAGTCGAAAGAATCGAAATGACTGTAATTTGAATGCCAACAACAACTATGATAATAATTATTGTTAACAATGTTTGCGGCTGCTTATTCATACCATTAAACCGCGGACACACACTCACTCGTCCAGCAATTACATAATAATGTCAAAATGATTGTGTATTGTGTATCATGGATATCAATGGCTGACGTATTAATGAAATGAGATTGTGACTTCGAGTAAAACAAACATAACGTGCGCCTATAACGTTCATTTCAATGTTTAGATTAAATGCCAACACTTGCTGTGGTTTTCATAGATTTAACGTTAAACTTGAGATAATCGAACTGCCGTGGTTAAATATTACTCTTTTAATTTTTTTCTCTTTCATTTCTGTCTGTAAAAGGTTCTAATCGCAGAAAATATTTTCTAAAGTTAATTACTGTACATGAAAAGCCACAGCAATTGACGTCACAATAATATGTTTGACATTATCCGTAAACATTGAATCAAACAATAAATTCATCCGAATAAAAATCAATTTTTTTGTGGCAGTTAATGTATGATGCGAAAAAGAACACAAATACAACAACAACAAAAAGTCACGAGAATAACCGTGGCTTTTGTGCGCACAGAGACACGAGATACAATGGCACACATATATATGCATATTGTGTGATGTTTTCAATTGAATTAGATAGGAGTTTCGTGTGATGTGTTCTTTTCATTCGCGCTGAACAATAGGCATTATTATTGCCAATGCAAAGAATGGTGAGTGGTGACGCAAAAAGTTCGTGACAATGATAACTGTAAGCTAAGAAGAATTATATTGTTATGAAGTAAGAAGTAGAAGAAGAAGTGAATCGCCTTTATTGAATTTGCCATTGTTCAAGTTCATGTTATTTTAAATGATGTTTTTATCCATGTTAAGTGAGTTTCTTAATTTAAAAATGTGCAACACTCACAGTGCCACTGAGCATAATAACCAACAATCATTAAACATAGACAAATCTATTTCGTGCGATAAACGCTTTTTATTTTGTCTTCGTAATATTATTATTGTTTTGCCATTTCAACTTGCTTTCAAAAACTTTTCAGTGTGTATTGATTATTTGTTTCAAATGCAGCCGTCAATGTCAAGAAAATGTTGTTCAAAGAAAAGTCATATGGAAGATAATCGATAACCTTCGATATATAATAATGGAACACGAACACATCGATTTATTCATCGATAACATAACGAAGTAAAAACGTGTAACTTCATTTTCGAACGAAAGCGTCCACGTCCACGAGCTCGTTGTTTGGCATTTGATTGATAATCTTTACTCAGTACATCCATTATTATTTGTATGTGTTGAGTTCTCAATTTGACATGCAACAAAATTAATTCGCTTGGTTCCACTAAAAAATTAGGCCTCATTGCTGTGCAACCAAAGAAAAACATCGCGGCCCAAGAAAATCTCATTTAACTTGGCGCGTTGATTGTTGAGCATGTGATTGACAGCATCGCTTGATTGTGCTTGTAATACGGATTGAGATCAAATAATAACAATAATAATAATGCAAACACGACGATGAAATTACTTGCAGATTGTTCATGGTCTGTGTTCTCAATTTTTGAGTCTGTACTTTGCGATGAAATATTCAAATTATGTAAAATAGAATCGAAGCCGACAATGTAAATGCTGATAACCTCGAATGAATATGACTATTTATCAAGGTAATTGTTAATGCCGGTTTTTCCACACAACCAAATACCAGGCGCAAATGCCTTTTTAAGCACCGAGCAACTGGGTGAATAGAAAAGTAAATCAATAATTGGATTGCCGCATAAATTTATACAGAAAATTACCGCTTAAAAATCAATAAAATTAACAGCACACCATGTATCACTACATGCCTTCAAAACCATTTACACATTGTTTTTTAAATACTTCCATCTTCTTTTTTTTACTAAAAATTAAATTTCCGTCGTATAACAATAATATGCAGTTATAAAATAACGATTTAGTCGCGTGAAGTAAAAATATGTGAAAATAACATAAAATTAAATGTGCAGTTATGTCGACGTTTAAAAAAAAATACTGAACATTTTTACTTTCCGTTTTGCGAATGGGCTTTTTCCATTTTCATTTTAAAAAAAGTGTCATCAGTAAATTTAACGTATATTCCTGTTTTTTTGTTTACAGTGAACTTTGATGCATCAAGTAAATAGCATCGTAATGTTTAAATAGAGCAACTTTTATGAAGCGCCACACAAATAATGGATAAAGATCATAAAATTTGTATAAAATAAATTTAAAGGGAGCAGAACGATAGCGAGAGACCGAAAAAAACAACGACCAGCAATATAGCACCCACAACGGCATTATAAAAAAATATTCAGGAAAAAAAGATACACCGAATTGGCGGCAACATGTTTCAAGGCATCGAACAAAATGATGACAGCTTATATTCCAGTAAAGAAAATGATGAATCAGACATTGAACCGGGTGAGTTTATTTTGATGGCAATGTTCATCGCTTTTTTTAATGTATCAATTTAAGTTAATTAGAAAGGAAAATATATTACATAAAATCCACAGTTGCAAGACTTCATGGCTAATTAGTAACTTAATTCTCTTTTATGGATCGAATTATCATCATTTAGCATACAATGTAGGTTTTTGAAAATGATTTAACAAATATTGTTGCAAACAAGCAGATAGTAGATTTGGCTTGTGTCGGTTTCATTCCTCGAAAGATAAGGAATACTGATTACAAATAAACTTTTGTTGTATCATTTGAACTATTCACAGCAACCCTTTTCGCGCGGGAGTCGCGATTAAAATTTGTGTTGAACACATAAAATTGAGAATCACGATTTTCTGTATACAAGTGGAAACTTCATTCATTAATGGAAAATCAAAGTAACAAAAGTAAACGATTAAATAGACATAAATTGTATGTAAAATTTATAAAGATGACTTTCCTATAAAACATAAGTTCCCGACTTTCAAGAAGCGATCGTTGAATATTAACTTACCTTCAAGTGTTATAATTCGAAAATTGTTCAAGTGAATATTATTTATTTTTCAATGAACTTCGCTTCACTTCAAACAACACATCAAACAAACGCATACATTTTGAACGAACTGAATAAGACAGTGAAAGCAATAAATTTGATGGGCGAGAGGTAGAAAAAATCTTCAAGAAAAGTCCATAGTCAGCAATTCAAAATTCAATATTACTTTTCCGCACACCCACTGTGTGCAGTAAAGTATTGCAATCACCCCAAAATTTTGAAATCGCTAATCGTTTTTCTATGCGTTTTGGGTATAGAAAATCTCAGAGCAACGGTTTTTTGGCCATGTTAACTATGGGGATGTGGTACACTGTACACAGTGTACAATACATGACATTAGTCTTAAGACATTGATACAGCCAAAAATATTGATAATTATTAATTGCCTTGTTGTGGAATAATTCCACCCTTTACTCATTCCAAAAGAACATGAATTGCAGAAAATATTGAAAAATTATTGGAAAAAATATGCAAAAAATAGACGAAAACAAAGTGAACTACGAGAGTCTTGCGAAATATCCAGTCTCAATTTGTTTTTAAGTGATGAGGCAACATTTTTTGGAAAAAAGAACGAATAAATTCATTACATGAACGTCAACTGGTGTAATTACTGTATCTCTTTAATTGTTTTTATTTAAGTACTTAAAAATTGATAAAACGACTAATTCCATAAAAAAATGAGCCAAGAATGATTTTGTCAAGATTGCTTGAAGCCTTGCAAATTTCCGAATAAAATACATTGCGAACACTGAAGTGACAACGATGCAATTGAAATTTGTGATTTTATTCTCGGCCATTGTGCTGTTTTCCGGCACCATTTCGGAAGAGGTGGACTTTGATTCGGATGGACAATACCGCAACTGGGTCATTAATCGAACAGATTCGAGCCTAAATTCACCGGGCTACTATATACTACACACAGAAATATTCTAGTACTACATTATGCTGAAAATAGTATTATAATTGGACATATCAGACCAGCTGATAAATATTACCACTACATACAATTTTTGGAATTATATAACTTGTCAAATTTCAATACATAACCTTAAATTGATGCTAGTGTTTTCATAGTACAATGCTATAAATCGCATGAATCTTTGACTTTTATCTGTAATTCTGAATATCTCTGTGTGTACCGGTTGACAAGACCGCTTTCCGAGTCAGCCAACTCCCTTATTTGTATCAGTTCCATTGGAAAAACCAATCCACGTTCGTGCAAGCATCATCGAATATTCGGAGTCCGAACAGTACGAAAAGGTTCTTTACGACGATAGAATCGTACTGTCTTCAAACCGTGAGGCCAGAGTCAGAGTGCGTTACAACGGACTTTCGGACGGTATTGAGACCACAATATTTCTATTGAATATATTGAGATACTCTCGAGAGGAGAGTATATTTTTATTCAGACATTACTCAGCCATAAGCGCTGAATAACATACCCTCTTGTTATTCAGCGCTTATGGCTGAGTAATGTCTGAATAAAAATATACTCTCCTCTCGATATTTTCAATAGATTTGTACCATATTCATTTGGATCTATCCGAAAACGTTCGACTTATGTACAATGACTTGCTCGAGATTAAAGAGTATAGCAAACTTGTATCCGACAATAAGTACATTCGTGTGAAATTCTATCAACATAATTCAGCCGCAAAACCACCCGGTCTTACCGATTATAGTCGTGTCCAATCACTTGGAATGGTAAAACGGATTCATTTGAAATATTCGGTTGTTTGAAATAGACATCACACCGGACTTTGGACATGAACAATTTGAATTATGGCAAAAAAACGGATTTTCTCTATGTTTTAACAATCAAATATTAACCAAATAAATACATATTGCGAGCAAATTTATCAACAGATTTTATTCATTTCGATATATAACAGCTGCATATAACCAAAATTGAGTAATATCTGGAAATGTTTGAAAAATTGAGAGAAATGATAGAATAAAAGCGCCTCCATGATGCCAGCAACAGCTCTGCTCATACGCTATGGAGAAGATTGCTAATTATTTAACATCACGTCATTTATGTGTTCTTTTTTTTGCTTTTTATTGCTATCAGCATTTCCCGATCTTACGATTTGCTTATGCGCTTCTTTTCGATCTTTCATGTAATCGTTGAAGTGATCGTAGATGCATTTTGAGAGTTGATTACCAAGACGAGTGTCAACTGGCGTATTCAATGGATCAATAATATTTTTTTCAACTTCAGATTTGTTGACAGCAACATTTTTTTCCACGCGAATCAATAAAGTTTGAATTTTACTTGTAATTTGTGGTAAAGTTCCATTCAGCATTTTATTGACCAATTTTAATTCACAATTTTCAACATTCTTTTTAAATGCATCCGCCGCCGAGGTCATCAAAGAGATTTTTTTGGATACATATGTCAACTTAAATTTACGTTCGATTAACGTATTATCACAGTCATTTTTTAAGCAACTCTTGGAAATCGTTTCTGAAATGTCTTCCAATATTGGTGTCTTGATTTCCTGGAATCTACTATTTAATTCTTTCATTGCTTTTTCAACTCGATGCAAAAGTGCTTGAAGCGGCTTTGAATGTTCCACGTCAGCTAGTAGGAAAATGGCTGTGTCTAATTCGGGGAAAAAATTCGTGTTCGGTATGAAACTTCTAAAAACGTCAGCAGAACGTAGTTTATTCTGTAATTTTCTAATACTTGATGCCGCGTCATCACCAGCTGTAGTCTGGAACATTCATAAATATTAACTCACAGTAAATAATTTTTAATATATAAAAAGTAAGTGATTGTATGAAAAATACCTCTTTGAAGACGAGAGCGCAAAGCAAAAAAATTATTATCTTCATTTTCGAAACTAAATTTCGTTTCTGAGCTACGTTTAAAAATTAATTGTTTCTCGCATTTGGCACAAGCTTATTTATACACAAAATTAAAATGAAGTTTTGTACTACGTATTTTAGTTGAATATTTGAAATATTTGTTTATATGAAACTCTAGAAAATTTCATCATCTTTACATGATAAGATCATTACACCTGTGTTTACTTGATATTTATTCATATTCTTATTTCTAAAATTTATACCATATTGGGTCTTATGACTACCATGTAGAGGTGTCAATGAACGTTAGTTTTCGTGTTCGTTCGCGTTCGTCACGAAAACGAACGAACACGAAACGAAATTTGTCTTTGCGAACGAACACGTTTACAGTTGGGCATTTTCGGTATCTTATTATTCATCTTATTATCTTATCATTCTAATAAGATCAAACTATATTATTACTTATTATTTTTTTGCACTAATAAGTATAGTAATAAGTATAGTTATTAGAATGTTACTAGTTAGAAGACTAATAAGATGCATGTATCTTATTAGTATAGTTTCTCATCA
>NW_022198046.1:4873039-4918191 GCF_009176525.2 Contarinia nasturtii | reverse complement strand
TGATGAGAAACTATACTAATAAGATACATGCATCTTATTAGTCTTCTGACTAGTAACATTCTAATAACTATACTTATTACTATACTTATTACACTAATAAGATGACATCTTATTACCAGTTATTAGAAATTATTAGTAATAAGTAATAACTATCTTACTAGTCTGATGTTATTAGTCCCAACTGTAAACACGTTCGTTCGTAGTGGCCATCTTTACGAACGCGAACGAACATGAAAAACAATTTCTACTCTGCGAACGAACGCGTTCGAACATAGTAGCCTTCTTTACGAACGTTAACCAACACGAATATAAAGGATCGAGTACTATCTGTCAAAATATTTCCCCCTTTGCCAAGCGAAATTAATTCGATATACGTGAATGAGAAAAATATCAATCCTAAGGTAATTTTGCATGCTGATTCTGAATTTCGGGGTTTCAGGTCAAAAAAATTACACCTTGAGGGTATTTGATCCCCGACCCCCTTAAGGGGTGACGCACGGTGCAAATGCCCCGGGTGAACGGTACAATTTGAGTGCTTGGGAGTAATTGCACTGCTGTGCATTTTCTTACACAATTGAAAATAAATGCAGTAAAGTTGGGATGAACGAATAATTTCATAAGCCAGCAAACCAGTTCGGTGAAGGAAGAAATTTGGGAACAGCGCGGAAAAGTTGGACTTACGGATGTAAGTTCCTATTTATTGATATTTTGGCATAAAAGGTACAGCATCAACTGGATATTCTATTGACATAGTTGCAAAGCAGAAAAATATCGCCCATCTCTCCGTTTACTTTGGAATTTCAAAACTCATAGCCATGAGCAATAAATCTTAGCGAGAGTATCGCGTTGAAATTCACAGCTTTTCGCTGTCACAAAGGATGAACACATTTTACACAGTGCAAAAGAAGGTAGCCGTATACTAGTTCAAATACAAAGTAATGAAAATGATTGCTTCACAGTTGGTGAACCGAATGCGAGAAAGAGAATCAAACTCATTTTATTATCGTTTTCAATGCGACAATCAAATTGTATGAAAATTGCTTAGCAATCAAAATGATCTTCCCATTCAATTGGTGTCGGAATATATTTCACCATCATAAACCCAATTCATACAGAGATGAACTGGCGCTTGCCAAACCAGCGGGATAGTAATAATATCAGCGATTTTATTTGTCAAAGTGTTCTATTACATTTTCAATATCATGCAGCCATTGTGACGCGTTTAAAACATCTAATTTCTATAAATAAAACGTAATGTACTCGAAACGAAGTGCAAACGCGATTCAACTGAGTCGCAAAAAAACGTGATGCTGATAATGACAATCATAAAAAATCACTTGGTTGTTGTGATGCAATAAATAATAAGGTTTTTATCGCTTTAATATTTGAAAGCATGCCGACTCCCGCATGCCGTTTTAGCAATATTAACAGATACTTAACCGTAATTTTTTTTACACGCGTGTATCTTAACATTTTCATTCATTGGAATAAATGGCAAACTCACATAATTAGCTGTATGGGAACCAAAGGTGACAGAATTTATGGCGAAATTTGAACAGGATCCATTCCACCATGCATACATAAACAACACTTTTACGCTCGTTGGAGAACATTTTAAAGAGATTTTCCGCAAACATTTTTCGACAAAATGAGTTTTAAATTTCCACTTAAAAAGCTCTTTAAATTAAAACAAAACTAGGCCATTTGAAACATGTATCAAGTAATTTGATGTATAAAAAAACCAGGGATTGTTCCTCTGAGGAGGAGGAATGGTGAGGTGGAAAATGAGGAGGAGGAGGAGAGCGAGGAGGATCCTCCTCCTCAACTGAGGAGGAAAAGTTTTTTTTGCTCAAAGGGCTATTTTTATCACAAAAATCTCATTTTTAGCTAAAAACATTTTCCTCCTCACCATTCCTCCTCCTCAGAGGAACAATCCCTGAAAAAAAACGCTATACATTGTGCCCCATTCAATTTCTTTCTTTTCTCACTTCAATCACAATTGTATCAAAATCTAAATAACATTTTATGGTTTTTTTATATTCCGTAAATGAGACTGGATAATTACTTTGTTGGCTTCCCAAGCGTAGCACACAATCGAATAAAAACCATTCGATAAACATTGTTGAATTTGAACTAGACCTTGGCATCAATCCAAACACCTGTTCCGCTTCACATATACATAAATAAACGTCGACTTATTTGCTGCCCTCTGAACCAGCAACAAATGCGATGGAAAGAAGCCACTGAAATATTTACGTGTGCAATGCACCAACCAAAACCATTCCATTTGCCGATTGTCTTGAGTTTTTGTGATTGTTGCCTGAATTAATGCCAATAGCATTTTGAAGCGAAAATATTCAAAAACGCAACTTTATCGTTTAAAAAAACGACTTTTTCCGATAAATACATTTACCGAATTTACAATTCATTTTGAAAAGAATGTCAAGAAAAGATGTGGCAATATGGAATAAATGGAAAAGCGGAATATATTTTCAATGATTTTTGTTATCGATTTCAGTCAAATACAATTTTATCCAATTAAATGTTGTTTGCCCTTGTTTTCTTTGCTGTTCAAGCACATTTAAAATGTCTGGTTCAAAGCAGAATTGTGAGAAATGAGAAAATGATAAGCATTTTTGATCGCCGGTTTATTTGCTCGTCGTAAACAAATGACCCCATCAGAGAAAAAACACAATCTTCTTAAGCCTGCGAGAAAATTCCCAATTGCTTAATTATTCTAATATTTATCGTAGCTAGATAAATACACCTCTGGGTGCATACACTTTATTTCGAGTATATTTATGTTTATACGAATCTAAACGATGTACGATCTAACTTTTTTTCTCTTGTTTTCGAATGCCTCATCATACCCAGCTCATTTGCTATTTTTGCAAACCCACATAGCTTACATGCTTCGTGATTTTACTTATTTTTCGCTTAACACAAGAACAATTGAACAACATACCAAGAGTACAATCAACATGAGCGGAAAAAACACACAAGTAACACTGTCAAATCAACCGTGGTTAAAAGTCTGAACTCAGCAAAACAAGACTCATTTTCATTCACAATTTTCGGTTCGTCGGACGATTTTGCTCCAATTTATGTGCGAGCGATGCATTTGTGCAAATTGTTTCATTATCGTGAGCAAAATAATGATTTTTTTGCTTTTTTCTTCGGTTTTTGTATTGGTAAATTATCCGCATCTATGTTGCGACCCCCTTCGGTGCGATAAATCAATCCATTTAAGTGTATAATCTACTGGTCAAGCAATGCACTGAGTGAACAATTTACTCATAGTAAACTAAAAATCCTAACTTGCTTTGAATATAATGTAGAAATCATTTATCACGGAATCGTTGTATCGTAAACGAGTGTGCAAACATTGCAAATACACTGTTGATGTGAACCACAGCCCAGACAAAATACCATTTTCGAAGTTTTTTTTCGCTTCTCTTTATCATTTTCTTCGGTAGATCTATTTGTATTTAGATTGGAAATGCAAACAAATGAGTTTTTTTACGTTTTGATTAGATTTTCTTTTATTGTCTGTTGTGGTAAGCACCGAAAGGGAAAACAAACGTTAAAAAACGTTGAATTGGCACACAGTTTTAAACGAATTGATGGAATTTTATATTCGTTTTTTCTTCACGATCGATTTCAATATTGAACGCTTTCATACGTATACATGATTCGGAAGCGTGTGTGTGTGTGTGCACCAGATTTTTGAATACGGGCTCTATTAGTCAAAGCGCCATACGCATTCTCATTTCGATTTTCGATTCGTCGAATTCAAGCAATATGGCACACAAGCAACGATTTCCAACGACTTATTGCTGTCACTTTAAATAAACGTATCACACGAATCTTGATTCACAATGCACGGTTTTTGTTCTGCATGCAAAATTATTCGGAAAAAGCGAATGAATTTTTTTCTATCTCTTAAAATGTTTTTTGCTCTCGAGTAAATTCATTCCGGCTGGAGGAAATGCAAAGAAATTTGGTGGAGATTTTGTGAGCGCAGTTCGGATATATACTTTCAAATATTTTAAATAATACAATGGCTTTGATACGGTTCACTGGAGATCAGTGGAGCAGAAAGAGCTGAATAGCCAAACAATTTACATAAATTATTTATATCCGATGTCAGCTCTTTAATGCCATTCAATTCAAGCAATTGCCTGCAGAATTAATAACAAAAAAAATCCAATTTGTTTTCTTTTTCTTAATGTTAATTCATAATTTATATGTCGTAAATGGGCGAAAATGCTTAAATAAGATGCAAAACAATGAAAGTTGGCATACCTCTGAAGAATGTTCCACCATTATTTTCCAAGCATTCATCAAATGAAATGTGAAAAGTTCACGTTACGAGCAAAACATTCCTGAACGATAAAGATAAGACTTTTGTTATATGGGCTATTTTTACGCGTGAAAAAGAAGAACACCGCCAAATATTTCATTTTCTCGTCGACAAATTTTATCATCATTTTATAGGCTTTACACAAAAATTCCCAGAATTTACAGAGGAATTGAGTGACTTGCATAAGTACCAGGCAAAGTATCTAGTCAAAAAAAAAGTCGCACTTGATTCTCTAGCAAATAGTCTTATAAAGATGTTGAAAAATACTATCAAACTGTGCTGTGATTGTGTATCGAGCGACTTTTGTTTTCAACACCCGAGAGCTATATCCATAGCATTGTGTGCTCAATTTGTGGTATTGTGTGAAGCAATCATTGACCATCTTCTAAAGCGATAGTGTTGATTTGGTTTTTCACATGAAGTATGCTTGTACACAGTTTGCAAAAATATATCCACAATTTTCCTCATTGTATATTTGCTTAAAACACATCGTGTTGACAAAATTCTGTTTTATCTCTCTTTCTCTCTCTCTCTCTCTCTCTCTCTCTCTCTCTCTCTCTCTCTCTCTCTTACTCTAAAAACCAGAGATGAATTTTCAATCTTGTAAAATCTAGAATATATAATCATTTTGCCTTGAAGCATTCGTCATTGCATGTAACACATATGCCAGCATTCTACGAGCACAAATGTTTAATCAAACAGAAAAAAAAACAAAAATAACAAAATTCTCTCGGTCTGTTTTCTTTTTCCCATCGTGGTGACATATAATGTAACCAAAATAAACTCGGCACTCAGAAAAATCACGCAGAATTTGGCGTGGAATAATAAAAATATATGAATATTTGTTCGTCATAAGTGAAAATGCATCTCATGTAGACACATTGAATTTGTCATTTGTTCGAATTCACATGTTTCGTGTTCAACACGATGCGATGCGCTCAGTGTGTTATTTCATCTCTTGGAACCAGACAATATATTTAGATTTTGTCATCTGGATATTTCAGCTCATCTGGATAACGTTGGCAATGATACGAAATGAAAACAATAGAAGTGATAGTTATGGTAGTATTTTTATACCTATACAATACAACAATCACTTCTATTGTTTTCATTTCGTATCATCGCCTAACGTTATCCAGATGACAAAATCTAAATATATTGTCTGCTTGGAACATAAAATAGTGTTTGTTATAGCTTGTATTTTATGCTTGTCTTCAGTCGGCTAACATTAGATGATTGGATAATAATGTAGGAGGTGTGCAAAGTACATATTCAACATTTACAAAATTTTTTTTTTTATTTTATATATACAGCAAATGGCACATAAAAACCACGTGCATTCTATGTTGAAAAATGTAAAAAAAAAATTCAATTTCACACTATCGTCAATGGAATGTCGTTATGTGTTTGGTGTTCATTCAGTCGATGATGGCAACGAATGTAATTTTCTACAAAAATTACCGATTAAATATTTACATAGAAATGGCATATTGTATCGTCCATTTCCATTTATGTTAAGCGTATTTGAATGGAAAATTCAATATTGTATATCGGTCCATTAGATAAACTATGCATTGGATGATGTTGAAATTGTTGCCTGCCGCCGTCAGTTTCAATTCGATGCGATTGAATGTAAACTTTGGCTTAGGAACTTGAACAAAATTAACACAAACTGCCGCATCCGTTAAAATGAAAATTGACATCTTCAATGGTTGAAGAAAAAAAAACACATACTCTTGGGTGTGAAAGTGCTTTCTAAGTGCTCAAGTATAGTTTTAAAGCGACTACAACATTCGTCGTTACTTGTGAATAATAACAAAGTTTGAATGTGGTGATAAACATCATTTCAGAGACCGGTTCCATTTTACCGAATTCGATGTTTGTTTGGCATGTTTTAGAGCGATTTTTTATTGACTTCAATTCCAAGGTAAATTTGAAATAATTCATTTATAAATAATAGCATTCAATAAAATGGCTACGCTTTTCTTGAGAGAGAAATTTCTTGAATGGCTTTCGGAATATATCGATTTGTCATAAGAATAAAATTAAATTAAAGTCGAGAAGCCCATTAAAATGTGTGACCTCATCAAATTCAACGTCTCGATGGAAATTTCGTTTGGATAGTGCTTGAATAAATCATAATTATTGAAGGAAATCGGAGATAGAATACGAAATTGGCAAAGAGAGGGAGTAAGAACGAAAATGAGTTACTTTTGACATTCCGTGCATTTCTCGTCCTTGAAACTTTCTATCTTAAGTAAAAAGATTGCATACGAATGCATTGGATCCAAACTCCCGGTTGGGTTAAAAACTCAAAATAATGCAATTATTATTAACTTCTCTTCTAAGAGAAACAATAAAGTTACTGTTGGATTATTTAGATTGGAAGCAATTCTCGGTTTACCAACAGCAAGTGTTCACTCGATGAATCACCTAAAAAAATATCCATTTGTAAATGGATCAAATTTGTTTTTTTACTAAACTGGAACTTTGCGTGGTGGTTTGCAATGAGATCTGCTCCAAAATGTAATGGTATGTTATTCATATTGTTGTGGCTACGTTATGATTAAAAACAAGATGGAAAACTTCATTTTCTTATTTTATCAAAACAGTCGAGAACTACTCGAAGTATACAAAAACATCCGAATATGTCAACGATAAGATAATCAAGGATGTTCGCCAATGAAGGTTCTTAACATTGCTTTCACTCGAAACGATATTTAAAGTGGTCGAACAACAAAGCCATTTATCAAAAGCTCATGGTCTGGCAATAGCATATTTCGGAGAATGGACTCACTCTCTCTTTCTTACTCTACACAATAGAGTATGAGTAATACTAGATGTTTATTTAAATCATAATATAAACGCTTATAAATATCTCGAAAACACAACGCAAAGGAATTATATTATTTTTCGGTTGAAAATGATATTGTTGCGATTATTTCGATTGTTTATACAAGTTTATACACGTACAATACACCAGTGTAGTATTAATACAATGATAATGAAAGCGCAGACACGGCTTCAAATAAATGCTCAAAGTTTATTCAGCATTTGTTTTTGAAGCCGTTTTGAGGATAATGCTTGTAATTTGTATTTCATATTTCCTTTCGAATGAACAATCGTTTATTTTGATGGGAAACAACAAAGCAGCCTATAAGTACATGACTTTGTAGCTGGAAAAAATGTGTGCGTTTATCCTCCTCCGCCATCGACCAAGGCCGAACAAATCACACTGTCTATTATAATATATGTGCATGGCATGATATTGCGAAACGATACACTTTGCCTTTTGCTTTTTTTATATAGCTTCCGACGTGGAAATGGATAGCTAAATGTAAACAATTATTGCAGGTTGCGTGTCCAACCGAGCAAACGAAATAATTACAACAAGACATAGACATATTATTGAGCCGTTGCAAAATGTATTCGTTGTGAATGAACTGTATGTAAAGTGGCGCATACCATGTTATTGGTGTATGTGAGTAGATCGTACAGTATGTATATCTGGTCAATAAATATTTCATCATTAACTTCCACTTTGTTCTTTAATCGAATTGTTGTCATACTTTGATAACAAAATTACATAAAAAAAGTATCCTATTCGGTGTGTGTGTGTTTGGTAAATTTTCAAACTCGATTGTAATTTAAAGCTTTGTCAAGTGAAATGCTGTTCTTCTACGAAAAAACACACACATAATATAGGAGAATATCGTTCATTATACACACGTGTTGAAGTAAACCTAATTTACCGACGGGAAACTCATTTTCCAACGCAAACAAACAACATTATATACATACATACATATATATATCATATAGATTTTATGATAAAAGGGCACATCGTGTGCCTAAATGAACAGTGCGCCGTTTGCATTCTATCATCGTGTGAAGGCAATCAAAATAAATGTACATGAAAACAATTTCATAAAATTGTTATATTTACACAGTTTCATGTAACCGTGAACGAGAAAAAGTGGCAGGGCACTGAAAGGGAAGCACTTTGGCTTATGTTTCTCATGTAAAATGGAACACTAACTTCTTAGACGTCAGCGTTGGTTTAAAGATACAACGAAAAAAGTGACAAAGTGCACCATCAAAGTAGAAAGAGAGAAAGTTCAAGTTCTAAGTCATTGCCGCAGAGAGAAATCAAGAGAGAGAGAGAGGGAGGGGGGTATGGTGAATTACCATCCTCAATGCCTTTTCATAACTACATTAGATGCTAAATGCGATTACACCGTTGCCTTCATGACAAAGTTAATAGTTGAAAAGCATGAATACAAATCCATTTTAAATATGACCTTTTACTTTAGTTACGCCAGCCATTCTGGTCGAAAACAGTAAACAAAATCATTTCCACAGCAACGTTTAATGGTGATAAGTCTGATATTATCAACTGCATTTATTTGATATTCAAATAAATAATTCATACCATTTATACAGTTTCACACGTTTATTACGGTTTTCACGTGTCGATTTTGATCGTTCATAAATACACACGTAAACAACTACTTAAATATACCCAATATTATTTTCATGAAGGCGGTGTTTTCAAAAACAGTGGCGTACTTTTGTACCGTTATTGATTGATTTATTTTCGCCAAACAAATTTTCAGTTGGCGGAGATTTATTTACATAAAACCATTGTTGAATTTATAATGGAAAGTTTTCTCTTGCGCTAAATTGATTTGAGATTATCGAGTAGACATTAAATTGAATTCTAAATTTGTCTGCTATATCGGCTTAATTTGATCAAAGCTTGTTAATTGAGTTTCATTTGAGATAAGCGAGAGCAATTAATTGCTATTTAATTAGTAGGAAAATAGGCGTTGGAGTACTCTTCAAGTCAAACTGAGTTTTCCATACAAGGGCGTTTTAAAACAATTTCCAAATCTCTCAGCGAGTCTCAACAAGGATGTTTAGCGTTTTACTTAAATGATAAGTTTGGATAAAATCCTTGAAACAAGTGAAATATAAAATTGTCGACTTCTCTCTCTCCTTCTGTCGTATCTTTGCAACGCGCAAATGATATTCCAATCATGCATATTCAATTCGATTTAGCATACATATGTATATGTAATACATTTAATATGGCTTATGCGAGTGAAAATCTCATTTCTATGGATACCACATTTTGTGTGAATGTAATACGACATTCAGCCATGCAAAATCAGAAATGATCTTGTGGTTTTATGGCATGTGCGAATTCAAGATGTTTTATGGAAATATTCCGTATATTTACTACATGCAAATTTGAATGCAATTTCTTGTTTTTCATTTTATTTTTATAACACAATGAGTTTGCGTGCAAACAAAAAAAAAATAATTTTTTAAAAAAATATGTTGGAGTCTGACAGAACATGAATAAAATACAGATTTCAATTTTGAATTTGGGATTTGTGACATGGCATATTACATCAAAAAGTCAATCAAATTTACACTAGTTGCAAGTTTTTGTGATTCGTGCAGGGATTTTGATTATTATCATTCCAACCATGCGACTCGGTTCACGATTCAGATGGATTATTTTGTCGTTGTTGCTTTAGTCTTTTTGCTCTATGTTTTTAAATCGGATAATGCTCCTCGTAATAATCAACGTGAAAATACTCTCATCGAGTCAACAGGGGCAAGAAAGAACAAAAGAGGGCAGGTCAAATATCAAGCAGACGTTGTCTGTCTGTTTGCACCGCTGAAGCAAAAATAAGCTATAAAATACTTGCAACAATGTGAATGTATTCCACAGAAAGTAAATTGTCCATTTGTTTCAAATGAAAACCTTTTTGACAACGTAAGAGATGTTCTCATAATGGTAATTTTCTTTAATGGCATGATTCCAATTATCCAAATGAAACGTAGAACACGTTTTAATCATTTCAATTTGTTGTGGAATTTCGTTTCATTAAACGATCATGTTAATTGCCGACGGCTTTTTAATTAAAAAAAATCGAGCTATGATAAATGCCAGAAACGGAATGGCATTCAAATCCATTTTTTTCTTCTTTGAAACAAGAAAAGCGCAAATTTAATCGTTGTAAATTATGTATCGGTTATGGCCTCGGTGTGCGGGATCTTTCTATCCTTCTCTCTACCTTTCTTCCCTTAGTTTGCTCTCTTTGGACCGCAAAAGTCTTAGTCTCTCTGGAGTCGGTTAGTTTGTGCTTCGCATAATCAAAAGAAATTCTTTGATGAAAAAAGTGGTTTATTTCCATTGGTAAAATGTCAACTGTCCTTAAGAAGTTTCTGCACATTAATAAATGGAAATGTTATCAACGACAGTATGTATCGCATGTGTTCAGTGTTTGTTCTTTGAATTCAATATTTGCCCAACATCATCAATCATATTGCATACGGAATTTGAAGTGGGATGCGGTGGTGGCTATTTCACAGCAGTAATTCATCGCATCTGCAGCGCAGAAAGTGTGATTCAAACGCATACTGTGCCAAACAAGTACGAAACATGAGAAACTCACGATCTACGGATTTGGACGCACGAATCAATTTCAACAATAGAGAAAATGCCATGCTCACAATTAAGAGACAATATCATGCACACACAAACCCGCAATAAGTTTTGATTGTGTTGACCTTTAATGTTTCGCTACGATTAACGTCTCTTTTATTTGCACAGACGCACAAATTCATTAAAGTAAACCAAGATTAATCTTGCACGATAAAACATAAACTCACAATATAAACAACAGCGACAAAAACTGAATGGGAATTAATTCTTATTATGTTTTCTCTCTCACACATACAGACATGAAATTCAGTGTGTGCTCTAAGTAGATCAATTTCCAAATGGGCACACACATAGTGCCAAAATATATTCACACAACGCCACCAAAAGTATAGAAAGCTGATATATGGCCATCATTATCAATTAGGGGTTTGCAGAAATTTCGAGCATCCTTAAATAACTCTATGGTCTTGGAAAAGTATTTAAATAGAGATCATTCTTAATTTATCAATTCACAATGCATGACCGAATATTAGACAATATTTGCTTTCACATGGCGAATTTATTTGAGTTTAAATCGCATCGGAACTACGATAAGTGTGTAACCTTAAACGAATGCTATGTAATCATAGTTTTGTCTTCTCATCAAAGTCACTTTGGTGTGGTGACACTTCGTCATGTGGTCGTTTCTTAATTAGATTCACAAATGTGTGCTAAATCCCAACAAAACTCAATGCATTTTGAAGACACTTATTTCATTATAACTTAAGTGCCATAAAAGAGATTTATTTTATTGAAACTTGTACAAGAACGAAATTAATTTCTCACATTATGACTTCAAACAGACGAACATTGCGGTTTTACGTAATTGATGCTGACTCAACTTTTAGCTCAACTCACGCAAATGGTTTTTGCTTAAAATGATGATAGCATCGATTTGGATAAGTAAACGGAAAATTCGATAAAACCTTGACAAATCCTGAATACAATACTCCCACGAATTTTTTTCCCCTTTTGGAGTGAATAAGATGCAGAGAAAGATCTGAAGAGAAAATTCAATAAATGTTGAACAAGGAATGTTGTCGAATCTCAATTCGATGCTTCTTTTTTGGCAAAAACTTCTATTAATATTTGCTATACAATTCTCCTCAGTCAGATTCAAATTACAATTGCTCAGCAAATGATAACGCAAATAAAACCAATTAAACTGATAAATGATCCAAATCGTGTTATACTTCCTGAAACGTGAACGTGGAATGGTGAAAAACTATATAATAAATAAGCTCAATGGTATACCGTACATTTCCGTTCTGACATTTGGTTAAGCGCAATACAAAAGCTAGCGTTAATATCATTATTATCATCCTGTTTCAAGTGATACACGAAGCAGTGCTTTGTATGCGTCGTTATCACATCGCTGAATTAAATTCACATCTCTTTTCTTGTTCAAATGGCTTTTGCGTTGCGAACACAAAAGACTTCGTGCCATTTGAATATGCATACAGAAACTTGGCACAAAACGCTACATTTTTAAACAAAAAATGCGAAAATATTACAGTTATGAGTATACTTTTCTTTTATATTGTTTATCGCTATAGAATGAGTTGTTGTATGGAATTTTCATTTAAATGACTTTATTTATGGCTTGAACCAAATGAATTTTGAAAATGTTCATCATAAAATGTTTTGCATATTGTAAGAACTAAATTTTATATAAAAAAATGTAGGCAACATATACGTGCTTGGCAAAAGTGCCATGTAACGTGCTTTATCAGCAACTTGAGTTTCGTCACGTCGAAATCTACTAAATATGTTTCAACAGTATTTCTATATTACCGTTCATTTTGATTTGTGAAAAAGACGCGGTGAATTTGACTGTAAAACGTTCACGTGAAATCTATTGGTGAGATCTAAAAGAACGCAAGTTTATTCGACTTTGTCGCAATAAAGGAAAGTAAGTTTTTTCATGGTTCAAAGTTTTTAAAGGAAAGTATGTATTTCGGCTGAATTAGTTGTTGAAAAAGGAATGCATGTTTTGCGCCGAATAAATTTTGAAAAAATAAAGTATGTATTTCGGCTGAATCAGTTGTTGGAAAAGAGATGCATGTTTCAGTGTTTTCGTTTGGATAAAAGAACGTAAGTGTCTTTGTTCTGGAAGTGGGCTTTAGTGGATCCTCAGGATCGTTCAGAACCGCTCCTAGTTCTGGAAGTGGACCCTCAGGATGGGCCAGGGCATTGTCAAACCATAGTCTGGTCCATCCTGAGGATCCACCAAAACCCACTTCCAGAACTGGGAGCAGTTCTGAACAATCCTTAGGATCCACCAAAGCCCAATTCCAGAAAAATACGTTATAACATGCATCCCTTTTTTAACAATTGATTCAGAATCACTTACTATCCTTTTGCAATATTTATTTAGTACGAAACATGCATTCCTTTATCAACAACTGATTCAGCCGAAAAACATACTTTCCTTTTACAAAAATTTTTCGGTGTAAAACATACTTCCCTTTCAGTAAGACAGAATTGGCCAAACACATACATTCCTTTTCCAAAATTTAAGGCGAAAAAAATACATACGTTCTTTTAGATCTCACCCATAGAAATCATGTATTCGTTTTAAAAATGAACTCTGCTGGCGGTGTTTATGTCAATAAAATTGAGTGTATTTGTGTGTTACTGAAACGTTTTTTTTATTATAAATATCGATTACATAGAGGGAGTGTAATCCAGAGACAATTAACTATACATTGTTGTTGCAACCTTGAAATACGGCTAGCCGTATTGTTATATTGCAATAAAATATACCCGCGCCATTATCAAACGATTCAGCAAAAAAAAAAAACTTTCTTTGAGTAAATTTCTTTGAATTTTTTTGCCATCGTTGTCATTGTTTTATGTCTTTCATTATTGAGAATGCCATCCACAGTTGTCACACATACAGTACTTTGTTTTGAAAATATAAACCAAACAAGTAACAGAGAATGAGCAAGAGAAAGTTGGAAAAAGAGTTCCAATAAAAGGAAATCGATTGGGTTAGCAATTTTTATCCAACTTGTTCAATGGAATGTGAAGAAATGTGAAAGAATATTTATGGCATTGCATGGATATCGGCATTCAACACGTTTCTGGGCGCTACAAAAGAACGATATAGCATAACGTGACTATCATAACGAATGCGGGATGCGGACGAAATGAAACACAAAAAGACACTCATAAAAACAATGAATTATTGCCCTTAAGGAGGAAAACAAAAGCGCATTAGAAGTTCAAGTATATGAGCATTGGGTACTTGCTTTTGTATCGATATCAACTTAAAAACAACAGCAATAATCTGACTTATTCAAGCTTTTCAGAAATGCCATCGAACGCATTTGTATTAGACGTACCGAAATTATGCCCAAAATGTCACACTGTTAGCGCCACGACGGAATTCAATGTAATCTACACTAAGTTGCCGCCAAATAGTGAAAAGACTTTTGCTCAGTTGCAACCAACAGACTAGAACTCCATAGTTGTCCGTAGTGGCGCTAGCAGTGCTACAGTTTTGCATTTTATACAGTCTCTTATGGAGCATAATTTCTGTGTGGTATTAGATGTATATTGTATTTCATGAACACTGGCTCTTGCTCTTATGACTTTCTTCTTTCTGCAATGTACTTTGCGCGCAAGCAGAAATTGCTGTTGTGATTGAAAAGGGATGTATCGTCTCTGGTTTCATATAAACCACGTTTGAAATTTAATGAACAGTTGTAAAAGTAGATTATGAGCTTTGTGATTTATTTGAGAAAAATCCGAAAAATTCGATGCTTCCAGCCGTAGTTTCATCGTAAAAGCAATAAATTTCCGTAGATTGCATATGGATATTCTATTTAATGTAAGATTAATATGGAAGGGAAGTAAGCCCAAAAGGTGATACTCGATTTTATTCCTTCGTTGAGCATTAAACCATCTTGCTGGCAGATTGGGAAATGAAGCATTTTACTGATATGCTGCTCCAGCATGTTATTGCATAAATGTTCATTTGGACGAAGCAGATGCATTGACGCTTGTATACAGTATAAAGTCGGTGGTACGAGAACGGATTTCAATTCATGTTCCGTACAGTTTAACAAACACTGTTCCGAAAATACACCACATTGTGAAAAATGTGAATTTTTATATTATATTCATATTTTGCATTGCAATGAATTGTAAAAATTGGTGATCGATTTGAAGGAAATTTTTCTTAACCCACTCGAGCCCCGACCACAATAATCGCAGACGATCGATATAAGAGCGGTGCTATATGTCTATTTGTTTATAGATAGGCAAATCAAAATATATATAGACATATGGATGAATGAACGATGAAATGGATAAGACTACTCTTTGGCTCAATACCAAATGTGACTGAACTCTGCCACATATGATACGATTTACATTTCTGCTTTGTATACCCGATCTCAATAACGTGTTACTGGTTATTTATTGATCCAACATGTTTGTACATACATTTTTTCTCTCTCGCCTATTTATTTCTCTCTCGCAATACCACAAAAGAGAAATTGACCCTATGACGCATTTGCATGCCAAAACATTGAAAAAATGGGACAATTCAATTGCTTATTTAAGAGATATATAGTCTCTTTCAAGCAAACACACAAAATTCGTGTTGTATCCGTGTTTGCAACCCGTTCCTTTTTGGTTTTGCATGAAATGGATTGAGGAAAAAGTGTCATGTTTGAAATAGATTCCAATTTGTTTGATTGATTTTCAGAATATATGACCTTTTTTCAAGTTGTTAGTTAGTCTTTTGTTTCCCGTAAAATCCATTCAATTTTTTCTGGTTTTGCATCGAAGCTTTCAGGTCGATTCCAAACTGCGTATCAAGTCCAATGAATTATAACTTTGAAAATTCACTTCGTGCGCATAATAAATTCATACGTTCAGCACATTTGTAATATATAAATGTATAAATGTCAGCATTTTTATAACACATTCGTTCCACATTCCGACAGTTCACAGAATATTCCTTTATCGCCTACGTTACGTGTATTCCTTATTTTATTTGAAAATTGGATGAAGTAGCAATCGAAAGACATGGATATGTTCGTCATATAAATCCGATAATAAGAAGGGTTCATGTGATCAAATCAGAGTACTCTATGAATGTGTCACACTTGAATTATACTTATGTTTATCGGGGTGGTAAGGCAATTTACACACGTCGACCACATGCTGTCACATAAACCAATGAATTGGAAAGAGTCATCATATTTATGTGATGCTCTCAACAAAATTGCTTGTATATCGTTTTTTGAACGAAAAACTATGGTATAACAATCAGAACAAAGAGGATAACATGTTTTTGATTGAAAGAGATTGAAAGTGACATGCTAATTTACGAATTTTCATCTTTCAAGCTTAAGTGGCAAACAGATTCAATCAACTTTTTGATTAATTCATTGTGTTGCTGTAAAAAGAATTTAATTTCACTACAATCGCATTTCATTCATGACGAATGTTCAATTACAGGTGAGAATTCTCAATTGGATGATTTGTATACAAGATATCGACAGCGTTTGCGGAAATCTTTGTTTGAATCCGGATTAACAACGGCTTTTGTTGCTTGCATTTTGTGCTTGTGCGTTCTGTTCTCCTATCAGGTAAAACTAGGTCTTTTGTTTTTTTTCTCATCACCACACAGCAGCACACAGCACCGTGTGAATGCAATTCTCAACCATATTCATTAATCTTCTGAATTTATGTTGCAGTCGGTTTTCGATATCCTGGCGACGTTGCTTACAATAATCATAATATGCAGTCTGTTAATAGCACTTCAATTTCCGATTGTAATGTCGTCGCCAATAACAGCGTTGGGTTTTGCGATGTTGATAACAGTGTGCCTAGGTTCTGTATCAGCAAAAGTCGGCACAACGCTAGCTCCTTTGCCTATATTCGCATTGATTCTGGTATGTATAACATAAATATTTGTTTATGTAGCGTTCAATTTCAATCAACCACAAATACATTTATAGTGAACGTGTTTGTGCACTAAAATGCAAGCGAAGTGTCAAAATTTATTTTGTATTATTTTCTTTTCTCATTTGCACCTCTATAGGGTGTGCATACAATGCTGCCGATATCGTGGCCAGTGTCTGTGGTTTTAGCTGCAATACTGTCGATTATTCATTTTGGTTTCCGAATTGTATTGAACAGTGATAATTTTCCGGAATTATTTATTCAAACAGTAAGTAGAATCGTTCAAACCTTCCAAATGCACTTTTGAATTATGCATTAAATCGCTTATCCGAATCGCATTTATATTCTATTTTTGCATATAGCTTATAGTTGAGGTATTATTCTTGGGGACAGCTAGCGTTTCTGGTCTATACTATCGCATAATGTCTGATGCAGCGCACAATCGTACGGTTGACGGTACTCGGACAGGAATCCAGCAACGTGTTAAATTGGAATGTGAACGTGAACAACAAGAACAACTACTATTAAGTGTCATTCCAGCGTACATTGCAGCTGAGGTTGGTTAAAATAAACCACTTCTTCTGTCTCCCAGATCCATGCCATGATATTTCTACATGATGTATAATTGAATAATGGTTTTTTTTTCTCTGATATATTATACGAATATTTCCAGGTAAAACGTAGTATTATGCTAAAAATGGCTGATGCATGTCAGCGAGCAGGTGGACAACAAACGCGATTTCATGAGGTTTGTTTTTTATTTCTCTTCCCCATACACAAAAAGTACTTCTTCCATATTCATTATTATTCTTCCAAAAATGCGCAAAATTACCTTTAAAATGCCATCTATTTCAATGTTTTAGATGCACATACAACACCATCATAACGTTTCCATTCTCTACGCTGATATCGTTAACTTCACACCACTATCGGAACAACTTACTGCCTCTGATTTAGTGAAAACTCTCAACGAACTTTTCGGCCGTTTTGATCAAATTGCACAGGTGAGGTACTCGCATTATTTTGCAAGAAAAAACAACAGTTCGGTGCACGAGTTTCCATGCTTGCAATTTTAAAATGAAATTATTTATTAAATTTATTCATGACAGGAAAATCAATGCTTGCGCATCAAAATACTTGGCGATTGTTATTACTGCGTTAGCGGATTGCCTATATCTCGACCACAGCATGCCGTGAATTGTGTTAACATGGGCCTTCAAATGATTGAAGCGATAAGGTAGGTTATGTTTTGTTCGCCGCAACAGGAATTTTTTTATTTAATTACAAATTTCTCTATGTCACAAACACACACCGACCGAATTCAATTATATTTAATAATACGCCAGGTAATATTCAAAATGAGTATAACATTTTTGCACGCACAAAACGAACTAAATTCACGATAAACTTTTTGAAAAACTAAAAAAAAATGAATAAATGATTCTGAGGAAAATCCATTTACAGTTTAAAATCATATAAAAAGTTTTCGCAGTAAAAAATCTTCTTTTAAAAGCTTCCACTTCGTTGGAACATGTTAATATGATTACTTATTACATGAGCATGACGATTTTCTGTAACAGTCTCGTACACATTTTATAGTATTGTAAAGGTTTTTTCTTTGGCTGTAAAAAAACAACGCTTTTATTTTCTCTTTACTACATAATTTCAAATCAACATTTCGCCACCCACACAGTGCTACCCTCGTAAAAATATTATAAGTACAAGTAGTTTAAACAATTCCGTGGGTTGAATAGCTTTGATTATCCAGTAGAAAGGTTGTGATTTTGTTAACTGTAAACAAACATTTTTCAGAATAAGTTAAAGGCCACGAAGTTAATGATGATCGGCTTTAGTGACTCGGTCAATTAATTTTTACAAGGGTTTTTTTTCCATCTAGCCGTTCATATCATAATCGATAGTTTCTAGCAGTGTGTTCACAATATATAGAAATAGCACTAAATAGTGTCGATATCTATACTATATTGATCCACTATATATGGAAGATATTGCCGCACGGCACCATATCTCACGATCGAAGTGAGTGTAGACGGGAAAAAATTTTGCCGTCCGCAATCACTTCGATTGTGAGTTACGGTGTCTTGCGGAAATATATTCCATATATAGTGCACCGATATAGTATAGATATGCTATTTCTATATGTTATGGACACACTGGTTTCTAGTCTAGTTTATTTTGTTTCTCTCTTGAATGAATGTTCTTTAATAGTTTCATACATTTAAAGCGGTGCTTCTTTTATTGTGTTGCATGTTACTATTTGTTCAAAAGTTTTCTTCGAGAAAATTACATTTTTTCTTGAATCTCCTTTGAGAATGCAGTGTTCAATGTGTTACAAAGACTGTTATACAAAATACAAAAGCGAATTGCTCAATATAGAACCGGAAAAAAGTGTAAGAACTTTTGTGACACTGAAAATACATAATCGATATTATTGCCGAAGACTTTTCATTCCACTTTTTAACATTGTTTGAGCATTGGAATAGAGCTGAAATTTAACTATGTTTTGAATCAACAGCAGGTTAACTTTATTGTTCAGCAATCTCTGGGCGGATTATGCCATGCAATTTCACTCTTTCACTATTCGCATCACATCATTCATTTTAAATTGCCTACAGCAAAACAAGTGCAGACGTACAAAGAGCAAATGCAAAAAAATGATTCATCAGAGGAAAAAAGATTGAAAAGAAAAATGCTTTGATCAAAAGACTATTCTCTATCACAACAATAGGATTTGCTCTGTTTGCAATGCTCTTTGAAATTAATTTATGATTTTCATTCTCATCGTATATGATGCGATCTGATTTTTTGGTTTTGTTCTGCATTTTCACACATAGGTGTGTACGGGAAGCGACCGGATTTAATGTCGACATGAGAATAGGTATTTAATTATTTATTTTTGCAACATTTAGTTTCTTTTCTTTCTGCATTCAATCTCTTCAATTTCTTTTCCCTGAGAATAGGTGTACATACGGGGAATGTGCTGTGCGGAGTTCTCGGCTTACGCAAATGGCAATTTGATGTAAGGCATTTCGTTTCACCTTCATATTTTTTTGTACAAACTAAATTGAATGGTCGAATTTATGTTCTTCTATGTATCTTTTTTGAATTTAACAGGTTTGGTCGGATGATGTAACTTTGGCGAACCATATGGAGGTAAAAACAAACAATAATAAAAAACTCAATGTTACCTCAGTTTTAACACATATTTTTTGTCATTCTTCTCTTTTGATATGTAGAGTGGTGGAGTTGCAGGGTAAATATGCTACTTTAATCGAATTTTGTACACATTTCGCACCCTCATTATTCTTTTTGTCTTTACACAAAACCACCGAACACATTTGTTTTCACTGTCATAATTTTTTCTTACCTTTTCCCATCTTTAATAAAAAGATAGACATGAAAAAATAGTAGACTTTCGTTGGGTTCGACGCCGTGTTTTATCTGATCTCATAAGATTGAGATTTTAGTTAAGGCGTCGGTTTTCTGCTGCTCTTTATCTCCGGGATTATGTTGGTAGCACCTTATCATTGAAGCGAACAAAAAAAATGAGACAATTCGATTTGGGTCGAGTGAAATTCCTTGGCCCCGCTCGGTATAAATGTCTTTCATTTCTTTGATTAATATTTACTTTTTCTTTGGTCTACTCCGTCAATTCATACGTCCAGCCATTATAAAAAACCCATTTGATAGTATGGAAAAC
Source organism: Contarinia nasturtii (assembly GCF_009176525.2). Classification (NCBI taxonomy): domain Eukaryota; kingdom Metazoa; phylum Arthropoda; class Insecta; order Diptera; family Cecidomyiidae; genus Contarinia; species Contarinia nasturtii. The sequence continues at coordinate 4,897,689 of NW_022198046.1, read as the reverse complement.
GTCGAAGTGAAATTATTAACTCCTCAAAATCGTGTTTTCTCAATAAAACACGATTCGCTCAACTTAACTTTTGCTAGTTTTTTGAACTACATACAACTGATGAGCTAGATATAGTTTACTGAACAGTAAAGACTTTGCATTTCTAGTGAAATCAAACTTTTTATTCCATCCGTCGATATTCATAATCGAATTTCCACTTTTTTTTGCTAGCTCATTTTCCGTATGACACTCATTATATGGTATTATCAACTGATATTTCACATTCGATTCAACAAAAGAATTCAATACATATCGAGATTCGAATGGATTGCAAACTCCCATTTCATTGCATGCACTTTTATGTGATGTCATAGCATAAATTCAAGGTGCTATAATAATAATAACGAAAAGTTCATAAAATAAAATTGTGAATTCCGTTTGTCATTCTTTTTCCGTCATCAGTTGATTGTTCAGTTTTTCAACTTTTCGCTGCGCAAATACGAATAAACAAGAAGTGCAATACAATTTGCTAAAGTTTTCGAAGAAAAAAAAAATTGTATTCATGAATTTATTCAACATTGTCGCAATAAAAACATCAAACTACACTGTTCGCTATCATTTTCTTCGTCATTTCAATTTAAATTTACTTTTGCTTCGTTTACTTGCAGACGTGTCCACATAACGAAAGCGACACTCGATTATCTTGGTGATAAATTTGAGGTAGAAGCGGGTAATGGAGCTTCACGCGAACCATACCTAGCAGATCATAAAGTAGAAACGTACCTTATTGTCCCCCCACCACCGAAGGTAAGCAAACTCACTTTTAATACATTTAAAAATAGCTTTGACATTCTAAAAAGTACTATTTGACAGCTTTTAAAATTCCTTTCATTTTGAATAAAATGCTTTTTCTGCCAGAGATCAATATCAAGCAAAAGCAAATATCGAATTTATATTTTCGAACAGTGAGACTAACTTTCTCGAAGAAATTTTAAAGTCAATTTTATTTTAGCTCACATTCTTAGTACAGAAAAAGAGAGAACGAGCAAATCGGCTTCCTTTCCGCGCACACACAAAGGTAAAACTAGAGAAACACGATTGAATAAGCATGATGACCGTATGCTGTGCATCTATCATGTTTCTAGAGATGTAATAGCCTCCGGAGAAATTCCGACAACTATCTATAAAAATGAATGAGATTACTGCATTAGGAAGTCAACTATTTTTTTTAAAAAACAAAGTCCCTTGCGGCATTCACTTCGAATTAATGCAAACAAATTGCTCAAAGCCACTGACCATCGCCATGCACAAACGCACTCTGACCCTATATGGGAATGCAGACTTTTCATGTTTCGTATAAAAGTTTTCATAAGTTTTGAAATCAAATTTTAAAAGTCGATATGTGACATTTCCGTTCACTTGAGCTTATTCAATGTGCAGAAGAGTGCATGAAATACAAACGCCTCTCATTGCAAACGATAGATGCTCGAAGAATTTCAATGTTGAATAAGCCACAATTCGGAATATTTTACCACATTTTTTGATCCCATGGAATTAAATGCAAATGGGTCATTTTTTCCAAAGGTGGCTGCAATTATTCAAGTATAGCGATGACCTTTCTCAACGAAAGTTTTTGTTTATTTTATCTTTCCTTTTATGTTTGGGAGCAAGCATGAGTCGGGGAAAAACTAAATTTGCATTTGCCATACGAAGAATAAAAAAGAAGCAAAAGTAGATCCATCAGCTGTCCAGATTATTTTTCATTCCGTGATTTTCTGTTATTCTAAGAGGCTTACTTGAATCACAAGTTCATTTTGCATCAAGACGGTTTTATTTATTCTAATTTAGTTTCAGAGCAAATTGCGTTTGTTTGTGTGAAGCATTAAGGTGATTTAGAAGTCATTTTTTGTCCATTTCATTCCCTCCGTCCCTTTGTGTGCTGTTTGCTCTCTTTTTTTTCTAGTCAAGTGAAGTTGTGACGGTGAAAAGTGAGTTAACAAGCTTTTGTTAGCCGGGAAATTAAATGTGTCGTCGACAAATAATTAACGGAATCTCGACGGAGATTTTATCACTTATATAAAGTGCAACCACTTAAAGTGTGAGAGAGAGAGACTCTTTTGAAACGAATAGAATGGTTTTGTAATTAAATTTCTCTGTTGGAAATTCATTTCAAAACATCTCAACTGAACGAACGTTAAAGCCAGATGACAATGGCTATGAATATGATGGAAAATAATTCGAAACTCGCTCAATCTATTGAATATATGAATTGGAGGGTATTTGAAATTGAATAAAGCAAAACTTACGAAAATACATTGGTTCCTTTAGCCAAAATTATTTTTTGTTTTTATTAAATGTGCCGAAATGTGTATTTTTGGCTTATGAACATTTCACACCAAGCTTCTGTAAAAGAGTTTTGTTTTAATTTTCTCTCAATTTTGTTTCGAATAAATTGCGGCGCCTTAGAGTTTGCTTCGTTCAACATGAATGAGTTTTTATTTGAAGAGTCTTGGGTGCTTAATCACTTATCTTAAGCATACCTCACACATTACTGCTTGTTGGCATTAAATTATACATTTCAATGGTAGCCAAAAAATACGTTAATGAAATGCAATCTCAGAAAGACAAAAAGAAAACGTAAGCATACATTTGGATTAACATGAATTAATTCGAATGAATAATTATGGTTGAAAAGTAGCAAAGTTTATATTATACGAAAAAAACACACGACCAAAATTCGTTGAATAAAAACATTTTACTTCGAAATGTAAATTCAAATATTTCTTTCAACAGAAAACAGCAACAATCATGGACATTCCGGCTGTAAATCCAACGAAGCCTGACAATTTGGCAGTGAATAAGATATGTATATTAGAACCAGATGATACAACAAATCCCCGAACACCGCTTACGCCGGAAACAATAGACCGTACACCCATCGATGAAAAAGTGAATAAAAACCAATTGACACCGACTATTACCGAAGAGACTGAACAAGATGATCAATCTGTAAGCTGTAAATCATCGTTATCACTGCCGGTTGAACCGCCAGTTGGGTTGCCTATTGAACAAAGAGACAAACGCAAGCTATCCGTTCAGGGATTGATGGCATTTGCCGAACGTCGTAGATCATCAAGCACATTTGTTGATATGAGAAAAATGTCCGTTTCTAACGGAGATAGCATTCACATTCGATCACCAGGTGGTTTATACTGATTCAATTATAACGTTGACGTGCTTTTATATTGATTATTAAATTTCAGCCACGCCCGGAGGACCACCCATTCGAAATAGACCATCTTCAAAAATGACAAAATATGTAGAGTGCTGGGGAGCTGATAAACCATTCGCCAATATAACCGATTCGAAAATGGCAAAGAACATTGGATTGGCTGTAAGAATTGTGTCTATCAAATATTTTCACAGAAAATCTCATAAAATGTTGATTTCCATTAGAGTATCGCAATGATTGAATCAAATTTATTACCACCGGATCGACGTTGTTCGGATTTAAATTGTTTTGGGCCACCATCTGAATTGCGGCCGCTAACAATGTGGTATCGAAACAGTGATCGGGAGACACTGTTTCGTGAACAACCCGATCCACATTTTCGTTATGATTTGCTGTGTGCTTTCATTATGTTTTTATCATTAGGATTACTTCAGTTAATCGTTATTCAAGGGTAACCTCATTTCGTTTTGTTTTCCTTCAAAATAACTCTTTTTAAATTCTTATCATTTTCATCTTTCGAACAGAAATATAGCATTATTTGGATCGATTGGTGCTACAATAGTTGCATTAGGTTTATTTTTATATTTAAGTCATTTGCAAACATCTGAATCATCTCAACTTGGACGCAGTGCACCTGGTCAAGTCATAGCAAATAGTCGTCTCATTCGATTGGCCATATTTTTAATATCTACTACGCTTATTGCAATTTGTGCAGTTTTTAGTGTGGTAAGTAACCGTTCAGTTTTATCAGAATATTGACCACAATCTAACTAACAACATGGCTTCTAATCCTTACCGCAGATAAATTTCGAGGAAATAATTGGCATGTCATCGTTCAATGCGACTAGTTTAAATAGTTCTGATTACAATTTAACAGACACGCTCAATATGACTGATGTCGACATTCAATATACTCAATCGGTGGGAACGGCTCCAATTTACTTATTTTGTTGTGCCCTAAGTTTGGCAGCAATTTCCGCATTTCTACGAGCTGGATTCGTTTTGAAATTTATTGCAATGCTATGCAGCATTGCTGTTCAAGGTTGTGTACTGAAATTCAGTAAATTGTACGCTTTTTATGACCACGAAAATGATAGGTACGACACATTTATTATCATTTTATACGTTCAGACGCATGATTATTATGGATTAGATGGTATTATTGAAATTTATCTTATTTGTTCTCGTATGTACAGCAGTATTTTTGGTTTGGCGACCACCGGCGTCTTTTTTCTCATGCTAATCGCCATCGTTCTGCATATATTGGATCGTCAGGGTGATTTTGTGGCTCGAACTGATTTCTTGTGGAAAGCAAAACTGAAAACGGAACAAGAAGAAGTCGAAACGATGCGAGGCATTAACAAGGTGGACACTTTATGATTTCCATTTTTCAATATTAAATTCAAATTTTTGAAGTTGCGGCTTACATTGGCCAATGTCGTCAATGTTATGTCGTCGCGGCCACCATGAAAAATGAATTTTAATTTTATTCAATTTTATTCAGTTTGCATACCTAATATTTTCTTTCGCAACGAAAGAACTCTCACCCATTGCTCCATTTTTTTGACATGTATATTGTCTTTGAAATGAGCGTCTTTTTTGCCCCTCTTTCTTCTGCACCATATAGATTTTACTGGAAAATATATTGCCAGCTCATGTGGCACAACATTTCTTGCGAAAAGATCGTTCAAATGACCTATATCACGAGCGATACCATTTTGTTGCCGTGATGTTCGCTTCGATACCCAATTATAAGGAGTTCTACGACGAAACCGATGTTAATAAACAAGGGTTGGAATGTTTGCGGCTTCTTAATGAAATTATTTGTGACTTTGATAAGGTACGTTCGACCATATTTTTAAATCGGATACTACATCATTCATACATATTCAAATTGAATCAATAAACCGTGGTTAGTGTCCCACATCCATATAAATGATTTCCTGTGTGAAAGCTTTCGACGATTTACCTTCAACAAATATCGGTTTTAAAATTGTATTTATTGTGAGCAAAGCAACATTTCATTTTGGCCTCCAATTAACAATTATAACTGTGAAACTTGACACATTCAACATTTTATACACACAAGCACTTGTTCATTTTGTTGATTTTAGCTGCTGCTGAAACCAAAGTTCAGTGGAATTGAGAAAATTAAGACCATAGGCAGCACTTACATGACAGCATCTGGCCTCCGGCCGGGAAAAGAAGAAGGAGCAACGGTAAGTCCATACGTTTCACTTTAATTGACAAAAATGAAATTATACTAACTCCTCTCATTTCTCTTTTGCCTTGTGAATCATATAATTTTGTATAACCAAAGATTAACAATGAGGCGGTAAGTAACTAAACCTGTATACTAGCATTTTATTCGTTTTGAATTAAATTAATTTCATCATCGAATTTTGTGATATGTAAACAGAAAACTTTGTTAAATGCGTCAAACGATGGCTTTCTCTAGATCAAGCGTCGCTGCTCATAAAGAAAAAGCATTTTCCTTCAATTGCAGATATTACGTTAAACCAACGCTCTATGGCAACTTCGCTTTGTGTTCCTTTTTCACTTCATGACAACATTTCCAATGAAAACAATTTGAATTCGTATATTGTTTGATCGCTTCAAAACTTCCACATATTTTCACTGATGATTTTTCAATGATTTTTCATATCATATTTAATATGAGTAACTGGAATGCCTCAAGCATAACATTTTTCGAAGGAGAAATGTTTTCCTTTTTATCTCAAAGAACTTTTTTTTACGAAAAATTCGCATATTTTACTTTGCATTCAAATGCAGCCACTCATTCTTCTCCAACGAGCATGAAGATAAAGTTATTTTTTATTTGACTTTTGAATTTGCCTGAAACTCCTTTACATAAGTATACTTATAGTATACTTTGTTTCACCTTTGAGTAAATTGTTTATTTTAATTATTTTAAATCTACTTTGAATCGACGCGTGCACGTAAGAATAATTATGGTATTATCGAAGCAACTTTGGCTTGAATTTTGTGAAAACCATCTATAATTAGATTATAATTTTATTGATTAATTATCGTTTCGAATGCATAAAGATTATTTTCTCCTTGAATCGATAAAAATGCCACATTCTTCTAACCGCCTAAGCTGTTGCCAAAATTGATACAAATAAAATCCAATAAAAATCGATGTCGTTGATAAAATTTGAATGCACAATACAGGAAATTCACAAGTACACACACACACGTACATTTATTGCTGAAGGCTTTTATTGTCGTTTGGATTTTACCAAGCACAAGAGTGGCATTAAGACATACCTTTCAAAACAGCTTAATTTTTTATATAGTAAGTGCGTGTGTATCTTATCGGAAATTCCATTCAAAATCGTTGAATGCTTGTGTTGTTAAATTTTCTATATGCGTTGTTCAGGTCTTGATTACGTTATGCGGCATGTATGCCAGCAGATATATACGTTTTTTATTGAAGTTTTCCGCAAAAATATGTGGCTGTCATTGAAAATTTATCAATGTAACTCACTCACATCTATAAAGAATCAAATATGGCACACAAGGGGCAAAAAAAAAATGCGACACAGTGGATTTCAACAACAAGACGCACATTCAGGATATCAATATAAATAAATGCGATCGAAATAAAATGCACAAAAGCAAAACCAATAATCGTATCAAAAAAAATCTCTTACCTCAAACTTATGCTTCAATTGTTTGCTATTTGAACACGGAATAGAGAGAAAAATTGAAGCGTATAGTAAATAAGCCGTACACGACCTAAACAGGTGGAATACTTGCAGAGCATTGACATTGGGCGGATAGAATTGCCTTCTTTTGTACACAGTAGATATAGGTGGTTGAATTTTATGCGAACGATACGTTCATTTCTCAATCGAATGATTAAAGAAAGAGAAAAAAAAATCTTGACTGCTTCCAAATGAATTGCGTCCAAGTGAATGAAAATTTATTTTGAACAATGCAAAATTTATGTGGATACATCAATCATACTTTGCTATAATGTGAAGAATACACTTACGTGTTTGTAGTTTAAAATGGTGTGACTTCATGAAATAGTATGATGATTTATATTCGAAGAAAATTCATCGAAGGTCACAAGTATACATTGTGCGGACGGAATATATCTGCATTTTATTATGTGCGTCTGACAAAGTGCTTGACACATTGCACTAGTTCTTCATTCACACTTTTATTTGCTATGCATGGTAACGAGAATGATAATATATTTGTACGGTATTGTTTTGAATAAATGTGTGTATAGAACGTTGTCGAATATGTTAAACGATGAAAGGTTTCCTGTGATTCGACACATCCACACACGCCTGACTGACACACAAGTGATAGTCGTTCAATCAAACTCATCCAGTAAATCATGTGAATATGTGTACAAATGCTTGTTGACTCCTGCTTTCCATATAGTATTTATATCTTGATTTGCTGCGTTAGATGTTGGCTGATGATTGCCGTAGATTTGTTTAACCATCAATTTTATGGTACTATATATTGACTCATATTATTCTTTGAACGCATTTTCATTGTCTGTAAATTGTAGACTTGGAAAAATGCGATTTTTCCGCGTGCGTGTACAAAGAAAAATCAAACGCAAGAAGTTGTTTACAGTTTAACTGTATTTTACATTTCTGTCTATTTGTAGACCTTGATCAAAAAAGCGAATCTTTTCACTTGAATAAACGTCACATCTGCGTGATTCTATTGGAATCAATTATTTTTTTCTTTGTCACACGTTTGGATGAAAGGAAACTGATTCGTTTCTTCACCAAATGCAGAATTTCCGCCATGTTTTTGAGACCGTGTTTTCTTTTCGTGAAGAAACAAAGACATTAAAAATCCAATTTATTAACTTTTTTTTCATTAACTGATGGATTGAACGTAAAAGAAGTACACGTGTACTTCGAAAAGTTAATGAAAATTCAAAGATTGGATTCATTGCAAAGGGTATGCCGACTTTAATTACAATTTCTCATCTAAACAGTATCAATCTCAGATCATGTGCCAAATGAAATGAGCTTGATGCTCAGATTTTCACTCCTTTTTTACTCAATGCAAAAAGCAGTAACAATATCCATTTGTTAGTTTACAACAAAACATGTGAAAAAATAGGAAGAATTTCATGAAAAGATCCGAATCTCTTTTCAGATATTCAAAACAAAGAACCAACGTTTTTGTTAATATCACCATTGTTTGAAGCTTGCTTTTTTTTTACTCCAACAAATTGTAATGGGGTCACATACAATCCTAATAATATGAATTGACAGAAAAAGAAAAGCGAATTCATTTGAAATGTTCTTCATCACCATACTTGAAATACATTTGAATTAAAGATATATTTCATCAAAAGGAGATAAATTCCAATCGCCTGTATTGCTAACCGTCATCGAAATTCCTTAAAAAAATTACGAGCTTCTTTACAAGCGATTGTCTGTAAATGTTTTTCTTTCTTCTTCTCGATTATATCACATAAAATATAAAATGCAATGAAAACAACCTATTAACTTTGTCAAAGAATTTATCGATTTCATTCACCGCATTATTTTCATTCCTCCTTTCAACATTTGTTTGTTTTCTTATTTTCTGTCCGTCGTAAAATAGGACGAACGACGTACTGAGGAGCATAATGTAACTGTCGTTGTTGAATTTGCGCTTGCTTTGATGTCGGTACTTGACCAAATCAATCGGGAGAGTTTTCAACGCTTTCGGTTGCGCATTGGTTTAAATCATGGTCCGGTGATTGCTGGTATGTATAGCATAAAATTTATGAGAATATAAAAAAGTATGAAACCTATTTCATCATTACGCATTTTTCAATAGGTGTTATTGGAGCCCAAAAACCGCAGTACGACATTTGGTAATTTTTTTTAAATGATTATAAATTTGATCAAATATCTTCCCTCCAATATTACTGATTTAGGCACAATTTTGGTCCAACCATATGACTTAATCGTGGGGCTTTATACATGCCATTGGAATGTATGGCTCTAACAACTGACAAAAATTTCATTAAATATTTTCCAACCACTATAGTTTTATGAATTGTTAGAAATAAGTAAAAAAAAAGTAACGAAGAAAAGCTATAACATCTGTTAATTCTTTCATCAGGGGTAATTCAGTGAATGTTGCATCCCGGATGGACTCATGTGGCGTTATGGGACGCATACAGGTACGTGTTTCAACTTGTTTTCATATTACTTTTTTTTCGTTCTCTTAAATATTATTCATCGCCTTGAACCGGAAGAGAATCGTTTCCATGTCTCCCTTGTGTATTATGTAATGCTTTCAAGATATGTTCTTTTCGCTCCATTGTTAAAAACATGTCCACATTGTTTTGGGGTCATTTAACTCACAGTTAAGTAAACAATCTCAAGAAAAATTGCCAATAATTTTGTAAAGAAAAATTCTTTCTGTATCTTTTGGAATTTGAAATTGCATACTTGAAAATTCTGAACGATAAAAAGGACGGTCAAGTCAAAGGAAAACAAATCAATTACGAAATCTGAAATACAAAGAATGTGATTTTCAAAGTGATTTAAAGTACCAAATTTACTGAACTAGTACGAAGTATTGGACGAAGTTTGGAAGTATTTCATCGTATTGTTACTTTGTGTGCACTGGCATTAATAATAATCACATTGAAAGTCGTCAATATGCAACAGATTGTTTTTCGAAATTTTATGTAATTAATTCATTTTATCAATTGTTTTCACCAGGCAACCGAAAATACGGCAAAAGTTCTCATGGCAGCTGGTTACACTTGTGAATGTCGCGGACAAATTTATGTGAAAGGCAAAGGAACTCTAACCACATACTTTGTGAAAACACCATTCGACGATAAACTCTAAATGTTAGCGTATTTAATTAGTAAAGTCATTACCATTTTAATCCATTTAAATGTATTTGTTCCATTTACAAATAATAATAACGTCAGTCTATAACTATTGTAGAGTAGATTGATTTCAAAATTCATAAATGTGCGCATATTGAGCTGAAAACCTGTGACAATTTACTCAAACTCAAAAACGAGTAGAAAATACATACATTTTGTACAAATAATAATTATTATTATTCGCATCAAAGTAAATTATATTAATATTATTATTGAATGAGCCAAAATGTTATGATATTCTTATTATTTTATCGTTTTCAATTCAATTTGAAATGTTTTATTTATATTTTAGTTTAAGAAAAACAAACGGGTAGAATTAGCTATGAATGAGCTCAGAATAAGGATCAAATCTAAATAAACAAATGAGTAAATGTTCAAATCTATCGCAACTAGATGATATTATATTCATGGCATATTGACTTTAAGTGTTTTATTGAGAATGGACAAAACTGTGAAAAACAGAAGCAAAAAAAAATCAGATCATATTGAGATGGAAACTTCTCGTGATGTAGCAAAAATACAACTAAATATTTTATTCAAAACTAAATGTTTTATTGTAAATGCCAAAACAGATTTCATGAATAAATAAATTGGAAGAATCTATGAAATTATCGGTTTGTTTTCATTTGCAGTTTTAACAAAAATGTTCTTTGAATTCGAAAAATTCAAATAAATTCAAGAAACCTGTACCGTCCTCCATTGCAGTACCTTTCAAATGTTTATGAAAAGCTCGAAACGCTTTTGGAGCGCCTGGAAAATTCAAAGTTCGGTAAAAATTTATTGTAGAAAAGCGACCAGTAAATCATTTTCTTATTTATCAAATTACTCCATATTCTGGACAAATCGCATTCAATCCTGAATTACCTTTGTGACCTATTCATGATACATGACCTTTTTCATGTTATTTAATGTTTAAAATTATACGTATTAAATTTCAATCACGAAAGTTCCTTATTCCTTGCTATAATCAATCCAAATGATTTATTGATGGCGATTGCGCCAAATTGGAACTAAATTATCGAATGAAGTATAGCCGTACTCTAAACTACGTTAGTGTTTCTTTGGTTCAAGTATATAGCGAACGTATCTTTTGGAATAGAAAGTTTCTTCTTCTACACTAATAAAGTACCTTAGTTATTCCCTTAATAAAAATGCGGCGAATTTTGGTGTTGCTGTCTTTGGCTTACCTTTTCAATGTTATAATTTCGATTTAATAGAAAATGAAATCGACGATTATATTAACACTGTATTGGTCTACTATCTCAAGCGGAATGTAGGAATTCTGACACATTTTTCATGTTTTGCACAAAGTAAGTAGGAATGAAAAAAAAAAACACACTTGAAACTATGTTGTCGGACACCAAAATTATGGAAGTTTCAAAATAAACTTTTACTTTTCCAGCTGAGAATGTGCGAGTTTCTTCGGAATTGTCAAAGCAAAGTATTCAGTCACGGTTTGAAGTTGATTTTGATAAGAAAATCATTCCCGATACACCGCCGAACACCATTCAAGGATTTGTGGTTCATATGAAATGTGATCGTTTCATGGAAATTTTTCGTGATGGCGACCATGCTATAATGTTTCGAGATAATAATTTCTGGCTTTTTATCGATAACAATATTGATGTGAATGTTAGCGATGCACTTGTTAGTGGAATTGAATATTTTACATAAAATTCAAACCACAACTTTTCTTAATATTCAATTCGATGAATGGACTAAATCACCTGATTTTCGTTGTAAATTAAAAAAAAAATCAGTTTGAATCTTTCTATTTTAGGCTCAATACAGATCAACATTTAAAGAGCTTAATGCATTGCCGTTGAGTGATTTGTTTATTGCGAAGCAAACTGAATACTTGCCAATGCGTTGGATACTTTTCGATGCATATAAAATAGATTACGGCAATGATATTGATATTTATCCAAATGGAATAATTGAAACCAGTGCAAATGGTACTTTGATGCTAAGTGGATTGAATGTGTTTGCGAGACGAAGACAAAATCTCAAAGGGCTTTCGATCCCTTGTGGCTTAGTGGTAACGTGAAATAAAATAAATGACACATCCTTCCGTATTTTCACCTACTTTTAACTATGTCTGTTTTTAGATTGCATATCCAGAGAAATTCACCTATGTTGATGATCCAGTGACAAATCATATTGACATCTTCACCAAAGCATACATCAAACTGGCTCAGAATCTTCGTGAAGATTTAAATATCGAGTATGTAAATGTAATTCATTTTCTTCTATATGTTCTTCATGTATCTCTGTATATATTGTTAGTTGTCAAGTCATACAAGTGGATAATTACGGATATTTGGAAAACGGTACGTTCTCTGGCATTATGGGATTATTTCAAAGGAAAAAAATTCGCATGGCTTTACACGCCTTTACAATGCGCCCAGAACGTCTGCTTTTCACTGATTTTGCTGGAAACATATTCAAACCAAGGTTAAATACATTGAACCAAATTATTCTGATTGAAATGATTGATTTTTTAAGCCAATTTTCAGAACGCCATTGATTTTTCGACAGCCACCATTAAGTACTGCTTCGAATATCTATGTATTAACTCTTGCAATGGACGTATGGATATGTGTGTTCATTTTAATAGTTGTGGTCACATTCGTAATGCTTTTGCAGTTTCTGCATCCATTAATTCGTTCGACATTCCACTCGTTTGATGTATTGACATTTATTCTGGGCGCTTTGTGCCAACAGGGTTCTCACTTGAGTATTCCAACCATTTCCGGCAGGTTATTTGTTTTGACCACTTTTCTCTCAATGTTAGCTCTTTTCACATCTTACTCCGCGAGCATTGTTGCATTATTGCAAAGCCCTAGCGATTATATAAAAACATTAGACGACTTGATAGCGTCCCCAATGAAGGTGGCTATTCAGGAATCAGGTTTGCGCACATTTTCGGGTGAATCTTACAATGTAGTAATAATGCATTTATATTCATAGGCTACGCCCACTTTTATGTAACAACGAACTATTCGGGAATAAGCGAACTTTATGAGAAAAAGATAAAGCCACATGGTTCCAAAGGATGGATCTATGATCCTTTTGTCGGTATTGAGAGGGTTCGCAAAGAATTATTTGCGTTTCAAGTGGACAGCCCTTCGGCTTACAAAGCAATTGATAAAACATTCTCAAATGCAGACAAATGTAGCTTAAAGGAATTTCAAGTGATCGTTTTGCAATCGTATACAATTCCTGTCGAGAAGAACAGTGGATACAAGGAACTGGTAAAACAAAGGTGCCTATTGAAAATGCGTTAACAAGAAACCAAATTATATCACCTTTTTTAATTCATCAAATAATAACTTTTTTTTATTATGAAATGTGTTCAGAGTTACGTGGCAAAAAGAGGTTGGTTTATTGCAACGCGAAGAAATACGATGGATTCGAAAGAAGCCAGAATGTGAAACGGGTCAAGCTGAATTCATTCCCGTTGATATGAATGTCATTAAGCCGGTGATCATTCTATTATTAATTGGCTATGTTTTGTCTATAATTGTTGCATTATCGGAACGAATTTATTGGTCGTTGAAGACAAAACGTCAAATTATACTGATTGTCCCATCAGGTTGGAGAAAATCCAGCCAATAATAGGTGAAAGACAATTAACTGCATGCAACTTGACACGCCATGAGAGATAATTTATATTAAACATATTTGAATTCGTAATACAGCGAATTTATATGCACTTACCCAAGTCGTTGCTTTTTGTAGAAATTGTATTTGAAATCAAGAAAAAAAAATTACTGCTTTTAAACATACACCTGACCAAGTTTTTTTTTCAAGATATTTAGTAAGATAATTCATGAAAAATATAATTCAAAGCAGATGCATGAGGAAATGTTAGGTTTTCATCTTGTAATATTGGCCAAAAATTGTATTTTTTGCATTTTTTATAATTCTCTGGTCTTAATCAAATAATTCCAATTTAAAAAATGTATGCCGTAAAATCAAGTAATATAACGACATGCTAAATATTTCATGAACATTTTAAATTGCTTCCCTTCAATTGAATTTTCCAAATTAGCCAATCAATTGTTTGTTTAACCTTTAAATAACCTTCATTTAGAATTAGTTGCACATGCCGTGAGTGAATATTCGAAAATAGAACCATTTCGATTCAACAAGGCAACTCACGTATCAGTAGCAATGAAGAACATTTTTTTGCTGCTTTTTTTCTCTCTGACTTTTGGGATGTGGGTTTGTGAAAGTAGTCTAATTGAAACTAACATTGAAGATTATATATCAATTGTATTTACCTACTATCTCAAACGTCATGTAAACATTTTAACACATTTCTCATGTTTCACAAAACGTAAGTTCAGCTAACATTAATTAAGAAGATCAACAAATGAAAACACATTTTTTTTCAGCTGAGAATGTGCGAGTTTCTTCGGAATTGTCAAAGCAAAGTATTCAGTCACGGTTTGAAGTTGATTTTGATCAGAAAATCATTCTCGATACACCGCCGAACACCATTCAAGGATTTGTGGTTCATATGAAATGTGATCGTTTTATGGACATTTTTCGTGATGGCGACCATGCTTTAATGTTTCGGGATAATAATTTCTGGCTTTTTATGGATAACAATATTGATATGAATGTTAGCGATGCACTTGTTAGTGAAATTGAATATTTTACATAAAATTCAAACAAACACATTTTTTTAAAAAATTCAATTCAATGGAGGGACCAAATCACTTGGTTTTCGTTGCAAAAATATTCAAAATTTTAAGTATAAAGTTAAGATTGTTCTCTTCTAGGTGCAATACAGTTTAACATTTAATGAACTTAATGCATTGCCGCTGAGTGATTTATTTATTGCGAAGAAAATTGAATACTTTCCAATGCGTTGGATACTTTTCGATGCATATAAAATAGATTACGGCAATGATATTGATATTTATCCAAATGGAATAATTGAAACCAGTGCAAATGGTACTTTGATGCTAAGTGGATTGAATGAGCTTGCGAGACGAAGACAAAATCTCAAAGGACTTTCAATTCCTTGTGGTTTGGTGGTAAGCTGCTGTTTTTAATGGAATGCAAGAGATAGCCCTTTGTATTTACGACTATTTCCAGATTGCATACCCAGAGAAATTCACCTATGTTGACGATCCACAAACAAATCACATAGATACATTTACCAAAGCGTACGTTAAACTGGGCGAGAATCTCCGTGAAGATTTAAATATGAGGTTAGCTATGAGATACATTTAAACCATGGATAAATATGTAAACATATGCTTTTTCCGTGCACATAGTTGCCAAGTGCTCCAAGTGGACTCATACGGTTGGATAAATAATGGAACTAAAATGGAATTCGATGGAATTATGGGATTATTTCAGAGAAAACAAATTCGAATAGCGACACATGGAATCAATATGCGTCCAGAAAGGCTGATGTTTTCCGACTTTACAGGAAGTCTATTCACGCCAAGGTCAAAGCGACTGTCTCCAAATGAAAATCGCTTATTGATAAATCGCAATTTTTTTTTTCGATTTATAGAACACCATTAATTTTTCGACAGCCACCTTTGACAACCGTGGCCAATATTTACACATTACCATTTGAATTGGATGTATGGAGAAGCATAGTCGCTATGATCGTTTTGGTTACAATAGTAATGCTACTGCAGATATTGCACTCGTCTCTTCGAACAACAATAACTTCGTTGGATGTGGTAATATTTATTGTGAGCGCCGTGTGTCAACAAGAGTCTAACTTTAGAATTTCCACTGCGTCTGGAAGACTCATTGTTCTGACTATATATCTATCAACATTAGCACTATTCACATCTTATTCAGCAAATATTGTTTCATTACTACAGAGTCCAAGTAACTATATCAAAACATTGGACGATTTAATAGCATCTCCAATGAAGGCTGGAATTCATGAAGCAGGTTTTTGCTCATTTTCAAATGACTAATTTATTCAAAATATGTTTTAAAAAAATATTATACGCATCATAGGATACGCTCGTTTTTATGTGAAATCAAACTATTCCGGCATACATGAATTATATGAGAAAAAAGTAGAACCACTAGGATCCGCTGGTTGGATTTACGATCCATTTGTCGGTATCGAGAGGGTTCGGTCGGAATTATTTGCGTTTCAAGTTGACAGTCAATCAGCTTACAAAGCGATTCATAAAACATACACGGAGACGGAAAAGTGCAGCACGAAAGAGCTTCAAATTATCGTATTACCGCTGAGCACAATTCCAGTTGAAAAAAACTGCGGCTACAAGGAACTTATGAGACAAAGGTATGAGACAAATATGTATATCATTTTCTCTCGGATTGGATATAATTTAAAAAAAAAAAATAATTTTTTAGAATAACGTGGCAAAAAGATGTGGGTCTAATGAATCGCGAGAAAATGCGATGGATTCCGAAGAAACCACAATGCCTGCCCGGGCATGGAGGATTCATCATGGTCGATCTAAATGTTATCATACCAGCCATGATACTTTTATTATCTGGTTATGCATTGTCTATTTTCATTTTTTTGGTCGAACGCCTTTTTTGTAAATTCAAGAAAAAAAGTTCATTTTGAATTCTCTTCTTTGCTTACCACGAAATGAATAAAAATAATCAGTTAAAATTACACTCATTATAGTTGTTCTTTGGAACATAACTTATTAAAGAATTATGTAGAAAAATCACATGAATAGGATCTATTCAATTGTTAACCGTAGTTTGGAATTAATCAAATCAATCAAAATGGAGAAGCAATACGTATTTCGTAATCTTTCAACAACTTTGTTTATGGAAATTATTGGAATAAATTATTATTGATTGAATTGAGATCATTATTTGTATTATTATTTCTTCAGTGAACATTGCGTTTTATGCAATGAAAAAAAAAATTGGTTCAAAGCATAAATTATTATCAATTTCAATGATTACAGTATATAATTGCCATATTATTTGAGAATAATTCAGTACAATTTTGTAAATTTTCTAGTTTTTTGAAATTATTTTCTTTTCATACAAATATGCATTCGCTGGCCTATAAATTGCCTTAAATCGCAAAAATGTGTCATTAGTTTGATGAAAATATTGATGAAATATTGAAATTTGAAAATACCTTCGGTCGCAATGAAACTCTTCGTATTTATTTTGATATATTTTCTTGCGAGTTTTTGTGAATCTCAGCAGGATATTGAAGTCAACGAATATATCAAAGTGGTATCTACCTATTATCGTGTACGGAACATCAATATTTTGACTCATTGCACGTGTTTTTCGCCAAGTAAGTAGTTCATTTAAGTAAGATGTAAGAAGTAAGATGTTCATTTCATTTAAAAAGATCGACATATATTAGTCGTGCACCTGTGCTTTATTTTCAAGTGTATGATACTTACACAGAAACTAGTATTCGAGTACGCTTACTCGCACTTGCGGTGTTAGTAGAGGCTTTACCCCTCAAAATGAGGTACGCGCTCTATTTAACTCTATTTTTGGTGTTAGTTTCATCGAAGTAAACGCATCACAGTGAAAAAAGAGATACATGTGTAGTACATATGTACGGCTGGTAATAAAAGAGACTTTAAGCAGAAAAAATCTTAAAAGTGTCTCATAATTTGTATAGGATTTACATAAGATGGAGACGGTTTAAAAAAACTTAAAGTCACTTTTATTCTCAGCCGATCATATGTACGTTGCCGCATGCGTTTAACGAGTTATGTTTCGTTGCGTGTATATGAGTCTGTGTATACGCTAACGAATATGATTGCCAAGTGTATCGTCACATACGTTCGATGAAACTAACACCAAAAATAGAGTAAAATAGAGTGCGTAACCCAGTTTGAGAGGTAAAGTCTCTACTAACACCACAAGTGCGACTAAGCCTACTCGAATACTTGTTTCTGTGTATCTGTCTAAGTCTATCTACTTAGACAGTAGATTATCGAAAATTTGCAGCATTTATTCTAATTGAATTTTAGCCAAAACCTTTTGTTCATTGTTGTACTTTGCTTATTTTGTTTTTGTTTTCTAATTAGGCGATAATGCAAAAATATCGATTGAATTATCAAAGTTGAGCATACAATCGCGTTTCTTACGTAGTTTTGACGCGAATTCACAACTTATCGATACACCAATTCAAACCGTTCAAGGGTTTATTGTTAATAAGTATTGTGATCACATAAAAATGATTTTATTGCGTGATGATCATGGCGTCATATTTAAAAATAACAACCTATGGTTATTCATTGATAACGATGCAGGCTTAAGCACCGACGACTCTTTAGTCAGTATATTCGCATTAAATTAATGAATAAACATTCGACTGATCTCAATTATTAAAAAAATATAAATCGATTTCAGGCGGAATACAAGTTGGTATTCGATCAATTTAATGCGATGCCAATAAGTGATGTGTTCATTATTAAGAGGCATCAAAATGATAAAATCCAATGGAAAATGTTCGATGCTTACAAATTGAACTATGGATATGATTCTGAAGTTATGGAAAATGGTTACGTGATTGAATTTGGACCAGCCAACGAAGATTTAATGATAGTTGAAATGAATTTTTCATCGGCGCGACGGCAAAATCTGAAGGGAGTTAATGTAACATGTGGTTTGGTGGTACTGTTTTTTTTTTTTTTGCTTTGTTATAAAAGATTTCCATTCACTTTTCTATATATTCATCTTTTTGTAAAAGATTACGAAACCAGAAAAATTTACCAGCGTCGATGACTTTACCACTGATCACATTGACGTTTTTACAAAAGCATCAGTTAATGTCGGGAAACTTTTGTTTGACCTCTTAAATATCAGGTTTGCATGGATTTGGACCGATTAGTTTTCGGTGAAAATGACAAAACCTCTTTCAATAGCTGTCATGTGCGACAAACTGATTCATATGGATCGCCAAATATGGAGGATGGTGTAATTGGTCTATTTCAGAAGAAACAAATCCAAATGACAGTACATGGTATAAATATGCACCCAGAGCAATTGAAGCACGTAGAATTTGCGGGCGACATATTTACGCCGAGGTAAATTCTTCAAAAATGTCGTTGTAAAATTGTAAAACTGTATGAAAACCTATTTCAGAACGCCTTTATTATTCCGACAACCTCCTTTGCATTCTATGGCGAATATTTTTCTCCTTCCACTCGAAATTGATGTGTGGATTTGTATTTTAACTATGTTATTCATCATTTTCATTGTTATGTCACTTCAATTGATGCATCCCATTTTGAAATCAATGTCAATCACATCATTCGATGTCGCCACATTTATTTTGGGAGCCTTGTGCCAGCAAGGCACCCACTTAAGTATTCCAACAGCTTCAGGTCGATTTGTAGTAATGACCACATTTTTAGCCACTTTAGCACTCTTTACATCTTACTCGGCGACCATTGTGGCAATCTTACAAAATCCAACCAATTTTATTAAGAATCTTGACAATTTGATCAAAAGCCCTTTGAAAGTGGGCATGTATCAAACTGATTACACAAGATCAATTGTGGATTCAAATTATTCAGGAGTAATGGAAGTATATGTTAAAAAAGTACTACCAGAAGGTAAAGTGCGATTTGTTTACGCCGAAATTTGTTTTGTCTTCAAATTCATGAGCATTCTTGCAGGTGCAAATGGATGGATTAACGATTCATTTGTTGGTATCGAAAAAGTACGGTCGGAATTGTTTGGATTTCAAGTGGACAGTCCGTCGGCGTATAAAGCAATTCTTTCAACATTTACCCAATCGGAAATATGCAGCCTCACCGAAATTCAAATGATTGTTTTACCAATTTCTACAATTCTCGTTGAACGAAATAGTGGCTACAAGGAATTAATCAGACAAAAGTTAAGGACCGCTTGAATCACATTCATATCTTTGTTCTCAAAAAATCGTTTTTTTCAGAGTAAAATGGCAAAAGGAAATTGGACTTATGAAACGAGACGAACTGCGATGGATTCCCAAAAAGCCAAACTGTGAAGGTGGCCGCCGTGATTTTGTATCAGTTGGCTTGAGTGAAATCAAACCAGCCATCATTATGCTTCTAATGGCATACGTAATATCTGCTTTTCTTTCAATTATCGAAGTTATTTTTCACCAATTACAAACACAATGCAAACAATCAAAGAAGAAATCACAAATCTGATGCATCTCTTAAATTATTTATTTTTGTACTTTGAATACAATATTTTTTATAAAAAAATACACATATTATTCAATTTTGTTAAATAACCGGAAGCAAAACATTTTCATTCACATGCAACATTTTGAACTAATTATCAAATTAAGTTTAAGCCATTCGAATTTCGAAGTCTTATATATCTCTCGATCCACCACGTGCAAAAATTGACTTTGTGTTCGTAGACAAGTAATAAATTTCAGCCTCACTACATAAAAAAGAATCAAGTAGAACTTATTATTCCTAAGAACAAAAAAAAATGCAAATTAATATAACTTACGCTTTATAGTTGCCTGGTTCTCCGCCCATTTTCAAACCAACGCCCTTACAATCTCCTTTCTTCATGTCCTCCATACTCTTACACGGATAGCCGTAGAATGAAACCGGCGAATAAATACTTTCAGCAAAGTATTTATATGCTCGCAAATGTGAACATACACCAGTGATATCTAACGGGCATCCCACTTGTGTTCGTCCCTGTTAAAATAGAAACATTTTTTATTGACAAAATGCAATAAAGAAATTGAATTCGTACATGTGAGAGACTGAGCAATTTAGGAGCAAGAATTAAAATAGATTCAAAATCAACATACTTGATTTGGATAAAAGCTGACTGTTCCGATTTGATTGTAGAATCCAAGGAACGCTCCATTCGTGTGGATAACTTCAACATATCTGACAATAAAACAGAAAATATAAATTTACTTGCAATTATTTCGAAAATATAATATGAGAAATGTCGTACTTTGCATCAAAACGATCAAGTCGTTCATTTGGTTTATCCAATGAAAAAAGGGGCCCAGCAGGGTCCAAGCCCACTATTTTCGGCAACTTTCCTGACTGCACATACTTTCCAGCTGAAAAGTAAAATAGTTTTTGCAATTTTTTCTGTAGATATTTTGAAAATGACGTTAACTCACCAATACCAGCCGCATGTGCGCCCAAAGAAAAGCCAATTACGTTGATATCGTTGATTGAGGCAAATTCATTATTCACTAGGAAATCAATCATAGTGGCCACATACGCACCAATTGGCTCCACTCGATTACGAGCTGCAATATAATTGATTGTCTGCGACGATTTTTCCCAATTCACGTAAATTAAATTTACATCGACTTTGGCCTGCATGAAGTAAGCTACAAAATTGGCAATATAAATATTTGTAAAAGAATTGAGTTCAATTCAACGGTGGATCTTTTTCATTTTTATCACGAAACATTTTATTTATCTCAATTATGTTTGTTTACCTTCCGCAAAGACCTTTTTTAAGGATAACCGCTCTTGCCAACCATGAATGAAAAATCGCGTTGGCACTTTTTTATTAAAGTTAGACGCAGTGATGGACGTTATGTTATTTAATGAAAGGATTTGAAGTTTATTTGCATTTTTTAATGTAAACAATTCAAATGTCACTTCTTGTTCCGCGTCGAAGAATGTTTGCACTTGTGTCATTGCTTCTGTTATATTAACACGTGTAACTTTTCCATCATATGTTGGCACTAAAATCAATTCATTTGATTCCAAAGGTTTGGCAATTGCTATCGCTAGATGATTTTTTATGAATAAAAAAAATGAAACATTAGACAGGATAATCAGAGTTAAAATCTTGCATTTCTTTCAATAAAAAAGGCTTAGATTGGTATAATAAAATATATTCTTTAAATATATCAATTGCTTTGGTTAGTGAATTAAAGAATTTTTATTAAAATAAACAATTTGTAATATCACGTTGAAATTTCGATCATTTCTGATATATTGGGAAAATTTAACTGAAATGATTTAATTGTAAGTATTTGTTCAATGCTCACTCAATATAACGGCGAATAAAAAGTTAGAGAAAAGAATAAGTCCCATTTTAAAAAGTTCCAAGACTTTGTTGAATTTAAAATTAGAACAAATTAGAGTTGAATGTCGCGATACGAACGGTTTAATTGAAATGTTTGAAATAAAAATGTGATAAATGGTATGATCTATATATAATCGGGACCAAATGAAGTGCTTAAATAAACAATATTTTTTCATATATTGATAAGAGATAATAGGCAAATAATTATTGATAAATATTTGGTTTGTGTGTCGATTGTTGCGCAAATAAAATTATGAAAATTTCAATGAAAACACGTTGAGATTGTGGGACCCATAGTGGATTCAAACTTGGCAATAAATACGTCAGTGCAAAAAAAAAACTGTTTTTAGATACTACAGTCAACGACCAATCAGAATGAGCTACTGCCCAATAAACGAACCAATCAACATATCTTACGAAATAAGTCATTTGATATTCTATGTATCTTCTACACACAAATGACAACTAACCTCAATATGAACAAAAATTGACATAAAACTCAATTTATCCGAAGTCTCAACCGTTTTGGGATAAATTTTAGTATGCATTTTTCCGCTCAAATGCCAAAGGGATATATGTTGAGCACTTAAATATTTGAGCAGAAAAAATCTGAACTAAAATTTATCCCAAAAACGGTTGAGACTTCGGATAAATCCAGTTTTATGTCAATTTTTGTTCATATTGAGGTTAGTTATGATTTGTGTGTATATCTAGTGTTATCAATAGTAAATGATACTTTGTTGTTACGATTTTTTTGACGACGCATTTTCACTTGCCAATCAATAAGTTGGAGAACTTCTGATAACAAATACATTCGATTATAACTATCTTTTTATTTTCTCAAATGATTAAAGTCAATACCTCTTTAAATGTTTTCCCTTTTTATTGAATGGAATGTCAAATGCAAATAGATTATTTTTGATTGACTGTCAAGTATGATTGAGTATAATTTTATCGTGTATTATTAAAAAACATTGTCATTTGAGATTGATAATTTTATTGATTTATTTGACCATCGTACGGTTTTATCTCATATTTTGATTAATCCGTGATAAGTTCGTAAAATTCTCGAACTTCCTATTTCATATTTAAATCATCCGGTACTGACAATCTTCATCACTTATGAATCGGGTTCGCTTGTTATTGTGATATAGTAAACTCCGTTGGGTCTAAAAAAAAATCACAATTCCTTACCAATCGAAAAAAATGAAAAAAATATTCTTAACTTACTGTTCAAATGCACCAGGTTCTCCGCCCAAAACTGCTTTGGTCGACTGCTGATTTTCTTTACAGAGACCATCCTTTATGTCATTTAATGAGTCACACAAATATCCCATCAACGGTTGTTCTGAGTAAATACTCTGCGCATAATACAAATATGCGGTACGATGTGAACATTTTCCCGTCTGAAAACGTCAAAATTGAATAACAAAACAATTGAATTATTTTTCAACCGATATGCTTACCACATCCCATGTGCAACCTGGTTTTTGATCGGAGAAAAATAATTTAGTTTACGATTGACAAAATTCAGAAAATAATTTTACCTGGTTGTGAGCGTCCGCCATTACAATAGAAGCTAACCTTTCCAAGTTGATCAAAGAAACCAAGTTTACTTGTATGTATCGTTTCTACATACAGTGCATCTTCACTGTCAAGGCGATCATCTGGCTTATCCAATGAGAATAATGGAAAAGCCGGGTCCAGACCTACTATTTTTGGAATTTTTCCCAATTGCACATTTTTACCGGCTAAAACAAAATCGAAAGGAATTAAATAAACTGTCCGAACAAAAATCAAAGTATGGCTTATACCAATGCCACTAATGTGTGCGCCCAACGAAAAGCCAATCACTGTAAGCTCTGTTATATTCATGAATTTATTCGCCACCTAAAAATTAGTTAAAAAAATTGAATGAATCGCACACATATCCTCCTTGAAAAATTACCATGAAATCAATAAATTCAGCGGTGCGAATGCCAATTTTTGGAACATATCCAGCTGCTGCAACATAATTTACTGTGCGAGAAGCCATTTCCCAATTTACAGCAATTAAATTGACGTCGATTTGTTTCTTTGTAAAGTAAGCTAATAAATAAACGAATAATGTTTTATTGTAGACTTTTGCATTGTATGTCGATGGGTATTACCGTCAGTCAAGACTTTGGTGAGCTGTCCATTGGAAAAGAAACCATGGATAATGATTCTGGTGGGAACTTCACTTTTAAAATTTGATTCTGTGATCGTATTTATATTGTTTAAATCAAGTATTTGTGGTACGGTTGGATTGTTCAGTGTATATAAATCAAATCGTACATCCTTATCGACATCAAAACGTAATTTTGATTTTTCTTTTGAGTTGACTGTGCAGACGACTGTGAAACAAAATTACATTTTTATTTAAAATAAAAGCACTTCAAATGTAATTTTAAAACACAATTACCAGATACTAGCACCAATAAAATGAATGCCCTCATTTTTTGTATAATAATATGAATTTTTTTT
>NW_022198046.1:4847459-4873029 GCF_009176525.2 Contarinia nasturtii | reverse complement strand
AAAATATATTGATAATTCGAAATAAACGAGCATATAAATATCGACTTGATCAATTGTTTCTTTGTTATTGGATTAATTAAAATGTCAATCGTATTCGTTTTTGCCTTAATAACCCTTGGTAAGTTAAATTCGAATGAAATAGACAGTAAATGTTATTAATTTATATTTTAATTTATTCAGCACATTATGTGATAGCCGATTCAAGTTGGGCCGAATTGCAAGTGCCAATACCACCACCATCTACACCAGTAGACGATAATTTTACGTATTTTACGAATCCATGTCGTATCGTCTATCGAGTTGATGATGAAAATGTTGAAAAAGACGCGTGTTCATTTTTCTCGGTGGAAAATGATGTGATTTTTCAGTTATTTACACAAAAAAATCCAACCGAACCACAAATTTTGGAATTAAACAATGACACGACGGTGAAAACATCGCATTTTGATTGGCGAAATCCAACAAGAATCTTGATTCATGGATGGTGTTCAGAAGGACTATTAACACCACGATTTGCTGATGCATATCTTGTTAGAGGCAAGCATAAGGTCAATTTCATTGCGGTCAACTGGCAAAAGGGGTCAGATATCTGGAATTATCGCTGTGCTCGTTATCGTGTCAATGAAATGGGTGAACATGTCGCACGATTTGTTGATTTTATGTCAAAAGAAGCAAGGCTGAAAATTCAAGACTTGACTATCGTTGGACATAGTTTGGGCGCACACATTTCAGGCATAGCTGGAAAAAAAATTACAAATGGAAAGGTGGGAAAGATAGTAGGACTGGATCCGGCACGATTTTTTTTCAAATTTGAGGAAGTCGAAAATCGACTTGACGCCACTGATGCTTCATATGTTGAAGTCATTTATACCTGTTCTGGAACATTGGCAGTCACTTGGCCAATTGGTGCTACAAACTTTTATCCGAATGGCGGCCGGTCTCAACCTGGTAAATTGAATTCAATTTATTTATTTCGGAAACCTATTTTATTCTATAGTTTATTAATAGATTTTTTCATTCAAAATCAGGTTGTGGAATGGATATATTAGGACCGTGTGCTCATGGCAGAGCATATGAATATTATATTGAAAGTATTGCTAATGTTATGCCACAATTTTTGGCCCTTGAATGTGATTCACTTGAAAATTTACAAAAAGGCAACTGTTCGGTGGTAAATGAGGTTAAAGAAATGGGCGGCGAACCGGGCAATAAAAAGTTTGTATAAATTTCGTCAATTTGGTTCGCATAACAACTTAATTTGTGTTGTCATTTTTACAGCGGAAAAGGTATATTCTACCTTCAAACAAATGATAAATCTCTATTCGCAAAAGGGTATCAAGGTATCTTGGAGACTCTCAAAACGGCAAAGACCAAAAGTTCGATGAAATTGATTTTGCAAAAAATATTCATGAAAAAGCCTACACATGACTTTATCGAAACAAGCTGAGAGGCGACAAGCATTTTCACAAATATTCCACTTCTGTTCAATTCAAATATAAAATAAAAAGATTATTGCTAATTTCACATCACATATCATCCGGAAAATTGTAAAATTCAATTTGCTAAAAAGAAATAAATATATTTAAAAAAAAAATTGAGTTTGTTAATTATTTTTAGTTCAAATCACTTTTCAATCACGTGAGTACACTTTTTAGTCACATGAATTTTTTTTTATTATACAGACACCCTATTATAAACACAATTTGAAATTGATGTTAGTCGATTTTAACATAAATTCCAGTCTAATTTATAATCGCATCTGAATCAGGAATATTGCAGTTTTTTTTCTACTGACACCAGAATGAAATAAACGCCATCTGTCGTTGGGTTGAAGCAATAACCATTCAAAAGCTGTAAAAGTTTGATACGTATGTCCCCCCTCCACACATTCACACAACTTTGGCACCACTGACAGTTAAATCAATGTGTCAAATTGCCGAGAGTAAATAATACACGAACTAAGGTTAAGTTTATTTTCATTCATGAATATTGTGGGTAAGTTTGAATATAATATCAAAATTAAATATAAAAACTGTGCATTGGTTTTAACTGGTTTATTTTTGAATTGTAGGTTCGTCCAATATTGAAATGCTTTATATGTCTTGAATCTATACCATCTGCGACATTCTAAACCGAATTAACAACAATGTTATCAAATTCGTTGACACAAAGAATTCTACCGAGATTTCCCAAAATTCAATACTGTTTTGCTTATGGATCCGGTGTGAAAAGGCAAGTGGGTTACGATGAAAAAGCGCAAAAGAATGCAATGATTGATTTGATTGTGGCCGTAGACGATGCAACAAAATGGCATAAAGAAAATTTGGAAAGAAATCCGCACGACTATTCATGGATGCGATTTCTAGGCTCAAAATTGATTGGAGAATATCAAGAGTATGCGGCTGGTGTGTATTGTAATACATTGATACAACTTGACCGTCATACCACAATCAAATATGGTGTTATTCGTATGCAAGACTTGAAAGACGACTTGTGGCATTGGAATCATCTGTATGTTGCTGGCAGACTACAGAAGCCAGTCGAAACACTTATCCAGCCAAACGATCCGGAATTAATAGAGAATTTAGCTAAGAATTTTGAAAATGCTTTGCACACAGCACTTTTACAATTACCACAGGAATTTAGCTACTTTCAATTGTTCCATGCAATCGCCAAAATCAGTTATACCGGTGATTTTCGTATGTATTTCGGCGAGAGAAAGGACAAAATATACAACATTGTTGATGCTCAATTAGAAGATTTTCTCAAATTGTATAAACGGCAGCTAAGAGCATTATCAGATTGTGTACATGTGCCTGATCTATCGAAAACAAGCAATGCTAAAATTCAACAATGTAAATCAAGAGAAACAACTTTAAAACATTTACAAGCACTTCCAGAGCGTGTTCTCGATATTCTGAAAATGACCAATGGTTCTGTAGAAGCTTTGCCCGACATACCAAAGGAATTACATACCGCCCTTGTTAATATCAATTGGGAAAACAGTGTCGGCCAATCAATGAAAAATATTCCCACCGCTGGTATATTCAAATCGATTAAATATGCAGGAAGAAAAGCGATGAAAACGTTTTCAAAATGAAAAAATTCAAACGAAATTTTAGACCATTCATTTAATAAAGAAAAGAAAAAAAAAACCAGAAAAATCGTAAAATCAAAACTGATCTTTATTTGTTGTTTTTTCGTCCTGTCCTTTCATGTCTCTGTCAAATATTTACAATTACTTTAATTCTAATTCACCTTGACATAATACCATGCTAAATCTATGCTTTATTTATAGTTAGAAATTTTTAACAATTTGTCATGCGGTGTGAAAAAATATGTCTCGCCAAAAACTAGCTATGCTTATAACATTAAAACTGGACACCGATTATTATTATCAACAATAATAATAATATCACTATTGAACGGGTCGGTATTTAAATTAAATTCATTGATTTGATTTTTGATGAATGGTAACTAATAGACTGCGACGAGTGACACACATTCAAATGCTTTGCGACTCTGATGAATTTTGATTTTAAATACGCTTAAATCTATTGGTAAATGATAGCATCACAATTTAAATGTTCTTCAATCGTCGTTTTAGCATGAAATATGCCAAAACCTTGAATAGAACCAAATGCACGAATATCATTGATACGTCCATCTCGTAGTTGGATGCATTCATTCCGAGCTCACGTATTATCATTTTTGGATTTCTGCGAATAAATAATTTAAATGTCATTGAAGATGGAAACTATAATCAAATATTGACAAATCACCAACTTACTTGTAATGACAATACAGTATGTCTTCGGGGCAGGAAATATCTTCACGGTTATGATCGTACACTGACAAAACAAGCGCTTCTAAGCCATAGGCATGTGTTGACACATACGTGAATACTTTCATCGCTGGAATCATATGGGACCATAGTGCCAAAAATCCACAAAATGCCAATTTAAACGCTGTGATAATTGCCGCCCAAAATGTACCATTCTGGAAATAAAGAGAGTTTTATATGGTTTAAATTTTGCCAAAATAACAATAA
This sequence comes from Contarinia nasturtii, assembly GCF_009176525.2. Lineage (NCBI taxonomy): Eukaryota > Metazoa > Arthropoda > Insecta > Diptera > Cecidomyiidae > Contarinia > Contarinia nasturtii. The sequence continues at coordinate 4,868,978 of NW_022198046.1, read as the reverse complement.
AAAAACATTTTTTGCATCATAATGCCGCTTTCAAATAAAAACAGATTGAGAATGTAAAAAATAGATTGAGAATTTAAAAAATTTCGATTTTGTGGATTCTATTCCTGAATGCATTCTTTGAGGCATAAAGAAAAGTTTTTAGAGTGAATACTAAACGCATAGTTTTCAAACTTTTTCCTTTAAACAGATTTTGTATGAAGTAAACCAAATAACTTTAGTTGCTTATCTAAAAATCGAAATAAAGTGATACTGATCATCGAAAAAAACAAAACCGTCAGTTTTTGAAATAAGTACATTTCAAGTTGTGATTCACAACAATGTAGGATTTTATTTCCGATTCGTTGAAATATTTGACATATTTCTGTGCTTGAATTTTAAATTAATATCCTTATAAGGATTGATTATGAGGAAATATTACTTTCCGCTTGCGGGATCGATTATGCACATACATGGTTTAGTTTTTGCAATACTGCGTATGCCATATGGCATTCACATTAAACAAAATTTTTATTTTTTGTCGGAAGTAAAACACGTATATACAAAACGTGGGTTGGCCATACTGAAAAAAGTCCATAAAATAGTTGAAATACACTTACAATTGGATTGGCAATCGCACCCAACAATAAGCCCAGAGCATCAGCAACAATTGTAAGTAGTACGTAGACCAGCGTAAATCGTGTATATCGGTTCAATTCCCATGGTTGATCTGTCAAATAAAATATGATGGTGGAGTAGATGGTGGCAAACACAATCTGTTTCCGACAAAAAAAGAGATTAATGAAAAATTATTTATCATTTGGTGTGAAAAATGGGTTAAGGAGACAGATAGAGATTATCAAAAGGGTGTCTTACATGAATTGGCGTGGTGGTGAGTGTATTAGCGAGAAAATATGTTCGAACTTTGTACCAATTGTTGAATGTTTCCTTCCGCACAATTTCCAATTCCGTGGGAACTAAATAGAAATGATCAAATAAAATGTCTATTTTCATGGAAATCGAAGCAGAAAAAGGTGCTTACATTTCAAAACGCCCGGCATAACGGTTGTATACCATAGATATGCGACGCCAATCAAAAGAAAACCAACGTTCTCAATGGATTTGCTGGCATTTGAACCGGAGTCACCATACAAAAGTCCGATAAGTGTAGCACATAAAATATGAAGTACTAATTTCAGGTGGGTAACCGTCTGCAATACATAACAAATCATTACAATTCAATTTCCATTCGATGCTACGTTATCAACAAGTACATACCCAATCACGGTAGTAATAAACTTGACTGCGTCCAACAAGCGTCCAAAATTTTGACCATTCCGATGGTGGTTTGATTACTTCCTTGCCATCCATTGAATATTGTTTCTTCAGCAATGGCATATCGGCACAGCCAAGTGTATCGACTTTGATGACCGGCGTATCTTGGTCATCAGCATCATAGTCTGTTTTTTCAATTTGATAACACATCGATCGGTTCGCTGATATCGCTAATTGCGGCACAAATTCACCATAATCACCATTGGCCACTTCAATCACTGAAAATTAAAACCGTATTAAATTCGTATTTGGAAATAAATGTGATGCAAAATTGAATGTGATGTGATTCTTACAGAAATCAGCTAAACTGTGGTACATTGGACATTGTAAACCATTTTCAGAGAGATAGGCTAACGTGTTTTGGGCCGCACCACGATACACGCATTGACCTTGAGCCAAAACGTACACTTGATCGAACATCTCATAAATGGCAGCCGATGGCTGGTGAATTGTACAAGTTAATTATATTATTAATCTGTATTTTAATTTATTCAGCACATTATGTGGTAGCTGATTCAAGTTGGGCCATACCTGGTGAATTGTACAAATTATCGTACGACCTTCTCGTGATAAATTGTGTAGCAATTGAACGCAGTACGCTGATGATGAACTATCCAAACCACTGAAAAACAATATTTTATAAGTGAAATTTATCTCTTTTATTTTTCACTCTCTCGCTTCATTCACACAGTCAATTTACCTGGTGGGTTCATCTAAGAAAAGTACTTGTCGATTATCCAGCAATTCTAAAGCAATGCTAAGCCTCTTCCGTTGACCACCACTTAAACTGCCACATTTTGTGTACTTTGATCGAATCAACTGTAGTGTATTCAATACATTATCTATCTGTAAGCGAACAGAAGGAAATGAAGAACAACAAGAAAACGTTAAGATAAACGAAAAGAAAAGAGTCATTGTAATGCTTTGGGTCTCAAGTGCACATTGCTTAGACTGAAGTACTGAATATCACAAAACTTGAATGCTTCACAGTACAACGTCGCTCTTAAAATATTTTTAAAATGATCGATGAAAAAAGACGGATTGAAATCAAAAATGGCATCAACATTTGTAGTGGCATTTTTTTTTCGTAAAGAAACTAAACACTTAGTACGACTCAATAATCTGACAACGAATAGATATTTATGATGAATATTTGTGTTATTTATTCAATCAACCATAAAAGGCAACGTATAAAACGTGCAATTTGTATCCCATGCTGAGTCACACAATTAGTTCATATGGAGTGTCGATAATTTCACATTTCGTTTTGCAATCGAGCTGCCCACAAATTACACAAAACTGATCGAATTGATTTAGGTGTTTTACCTGTTGATATTAATTACATTATCGAAGATAAATCAACAGTCAATAACAACATTAGTCGCAGAATATTCAACGCTTGCCTATTGCTTCTGGCCAAATAAAATGCAAGTAATTTGCTGCGAAACATAGAGAAAAACACACACAAAAATATTAAATAATATTGATTCATGCATCATTGCCGATTGACATTAGCAATGAATGTACACAATTTTTGTTTCCCTCGCAATCATTCTGAAGGTGAATATTGTTCTTTTCTTAAACGTTTGCTACTTTACGATCGAATATAAAGAGCGAACATTGTTCGGTGAATATATTTTATCGGAAGTGATACAGCAATTTTTGAGCGATTTTAATGTTTTGCACATTTTCATTAAAAATACTTACAATCAAATTCTTTTCATCGACCGACATATCGGCAATTTTTAAATTGGCCGCTAATATCATTGTCTCGTGAACCGTAAAATTGGGATATAAATTATCATCTTGTAAAATGTAGCTACATTTTTTCGCATACTTTTGACTGCCCAATTTAACATCGTTCATATGAATTGATCCACCGACACCATTTTGTCTGTAAAAAAAAAATCACGTTTTTTTTATTATGATTCGATTTGAAATATGGTACACGTGGTGTACTTACATAAAACCGGTCAAAATATTGAGAAGTGTAGATTTTCCAGCTCCTGAAGGCCCCATAATTGCTGTGAGCTCTCCCGATTTAAATTCACCAGAAACACCTTTCAAAATGGTTTTCTTGGCTGTAAAACAAAAACAAAATAATTATACACAAACAATCATGACTATTCTTATTCTGCAACACTATGGTCTAGTATGTGATAAAAGATGCAATTTCTTTGCATTTACTTTGCAACATTCTTTCGTTTATGAGTTTAAATGGTCAATTGCATATAGCGCGTGTACCCAGACATGATAAGTAAACAAAATACAGAAAAACCAGCCTATCAACCATCAATCGTTAAACATATGCCTTTGTTTATTTGTTTATTTAGTTGGTTGTCAATATTTCTTTTCCACATATGCAAATGCAAAAAGTAAATATATTCAACAGAATTCTATTATTACCGATCATTGGCAGCGCATTGCATGACCATAAACTGAACATTATTATAATATTATTATACATCTTTTTGATGGAAAATAAAAGTGACGATGTTAATAAACTTTGCCCCATTGTTGAACTCGATTATTCCCAACAAATGATTTGCAATGTAAACAATTAAATAAAAACAATGTCACAAAAATACGCAGATGGCATCAAGTCATGATGTTTAAATTTAACAAAACGGGTTATTTTGTCATTTTGGGTGACGCCACTAAGTTTGGGTAATTTTCCAATGTATTTAAAAGTAAATTTGCCGAAAGTCACTGTATCAAATAGTAGAATCAAAATTATGATTACAATCGACTGTTGGCATGATTTTGAATGACACACAAACAAATATGATTATCCTAGCATAGAAACTTACGCAACCGTAATTATCAACAGACAAACTAACAGCGAAAAATATTGTTTTATGGTATATGTTTGAACTTGATTTAATGTTTCTGTTTTTTTTTCTTCGCAGCGCAAAACACCATAACTATCAACGTCTGCATTGCAACCATCATCAAATGTGACCTTCACCGTAGCATTCTCGTCGTCGTTTTCGTTGCGCTGTTATTACATTGCGTATACATATGAACAAATTCAATGGAAATGAATTCGCACAAAATCCGAGTTTTAATTAATTCCGAGTTCACCATATATATGGTTAGATACATAAAAATCATTTAAACACGTTTAACGGTATCTATGTCATAATAAAATTACCGACCATGTGCCCACTTTGGATGTGACAGTTTGTGTCACTCTCAATTATTGTGACTTCCAAGTATATTATAGTCGCAAACATATCTCTGTGTGTGTGTCGTGTGTGGATCAAATCATAGTAGCCGGTGAATTGAGTGTTTTTTTTGTGGTCAATTAGACATTTTACTGTCTAGATGAAAGGTTTATGATTTTCATCACATTGCTTCATTCTCGTTGGCTTGTCAACGAGTTTTAAGCAATGACTTTGCTTCACCAGATCTAATCAGCATTTGGTAACATTGGTCTAACACTAACCCTGTACTCACAAAAATAAACCATTTTTATCTACGTTTCACCGAACGCAATTTTGAGCCGCGACAATAAAACTGGTTATAATCATAGCATTTTTTATGATTGAGGTCATGAAGTAAGTCTAGCATTAATTACACATTGTGACTCATTTTTATAATGATTTGGTTAGAAGATGCTCAACAATATATTTGCATAATTTTCAGATTTGTTGTTTTCCTGCCAATCTAATATAACTAACTATCACTATGCCGATACATGTATTTCTTTTTAAACAAATTCAAATTTACGATCGGCATACGGCCAAATAATAATTAATGACCACGTGGAAACCAAGAATGCAAATGTATGTTGTACCTTGATCTTGAAATGTAACTTGTGGCCACATAAAAGTGGCAAACAATATATCGAAGAATTTAAATGTAAATAAAACATAAAACAAGTTTCCAAGAATGAAAATGGTCATTGAGTAGTTCGTAAACAACGGAAAGAACCAAACAAATATGCCAAATCAAAGTCGACAGTTTTCGATTATCAAATTGAAACTCTTGATTTGATTTCATATTTTCTTTGACAATGGCGACTTTTCGTGGACCGAATTTTATCAACCTTGACCGTGAAACACATGATTTCGCTTTCATGCACCTCAAATCGTGCATACTTTCTCTTTCGTAACAAGTGAAAAAAAGCGAAAGTTTCGCATTTAAAATCGTATTTACAAAGTTGCATATTATATTATGAGTTATTAAATCAGTTGTTTGACAGATAAAACGCATTCTAATGATAAAATATGCAAACTGTCATCATCATTCATTTTAATCGTAAAACCAGCACTTAAATCCCTTATCTGATCGGTGATCATATACCTAGAAGATGAACATCAAGGTTATAACCGGCTTCAGTCAGTTTTTGTTTTGATTTTTTTCTTTTTTATGGTTTTGTTAAATAAAATGTCTATTGGTGATGTCAACGTGAGCAGTTTATCTGCACCTCTTTTCCTTGTGCCATATGTGCATGTGGACAGGCATGCGATTGACGGTCACATGCTAATCAAAATAAAGAGATAAAAAATTCTACTGCAAATTTGATTTTTTTCATGTTTACATTTTTGAATAACACAAGGCTCATTTCGATGCGAATAGCATTTAACCGTCAGAAGGAGATCGATACATAACCATACGAAAATTTGCTCTTGAAATTGATGTTTTTATGTTTATAAAAATGAAACGAATAGCATAGAATTTGTATGACATTCGATACGATATTTATCGAGGCCATTCGAATAAATTAAAATGCAACAGTTTTTTTTCGCCCGGTTAAAGTGATAAAGGAAATGAATAAAAAAAACTTAATTTTTAAATTTATATTTCAATCGGCATTTTTCTCTTTATATCCGCACTCTGACAATTATTACATTTTACCACATTTTATCTTTTCTTTCAAGATTCGCTGTTTGCTCTTTCGCCACTTAAAAGACGGAACATTTTTATTTTCAGCATAAAAATCTTGAAATTCATCGAAAGGTCAAAAACTTGTTGCAATACATATATATATATGTTAATTTTACATCGTAACAATGAGTTTGCAAAGTAATTTATTTTTGCAAATCATGCTTCAAAAGAAGCAGCAATATTAAGCGACCAATGCGCAATTGTATTGTTTAAACACGTGTCAGTCCAAAATACCATAGACTTTTATTTTCTTTCCGTTTCTGTTAAGTTCAAGTTCATGAATCTGCCACACAGATCTTACTTTCGTTCAACTGAACATGCCATGTTGAATCATCGATGAGCGTTTTTTTCACGTATACTAAAGAATCATTTACGCAATTGATATTTGTTAATGGCCAACATGCCGGTAATATGTTTCAGCATCGATTTGGTTTTTACTTACCTTTTACTCTTGTAACAGTGTACGAGACATTTTGGAACTTTATGTTTTGTGGCTGCAATTTCAAGTCCATTGTGAGATGAGTAATCGCTTGTTTTGGTCGTTACTCAAAGTTCAATCACTCCAACGATGAATACCGTGTATAGCACCTTCTGAAATATATGAAAATAAAGAAGAAAACGAATTATGTAATACAATAGCGAAAAAATGATCCTTCAAAACTGCGTAATTTATTAACAAAATACAATTGTGAGGCGCCATAAAATAGGAAATGATCAACATCACCATTCAATCAGCATCCGCACATATTTATTAATAAATCCAAGCAATGAGCATAGTCACTTTAAAACAATCAATTTGAATCGTTTTTATTTTCATTCGATTTGATGAAAAGGTTAAACTGCCAATTTTAAATGTTAAGCGGTTTATTCATAATAAACAAAAATATGAACAATTCATTATTATAGTCTTGATACGCTGTTTTGACAGATCCATGTGAGCCATCTGATGGTTGTCTTGTGAACCACATTACTTTATATGTAAACAGTTTTCGCTTGCACTTGCACCTCAACATTGTACATTGCAATGCTGTTCCAGATTTGAGACGTCACAATAGAGCGCATTAGATGTATGTTCATTATATTCGTATTATTCTAAAGTACGTCATAATTCTTACGTAATAATAGTACCCACATGAAATCTACCATTTTCAATCATTTTGAATATATCGGTCGAAATCATATGAAATAGAAAAATCGCATTCAAAAAACTTCATCCCACAAAATTATTTTAAACTAATTATTTGGAAATGTATCATCAAAATGTAGAAAAAAAAAATGAAAAATCATGTCAGCAAATGTTAAATACAAAATCGGAAAAGCACCAATTGAATATTTAAAATGTTTGAGAAAAGTTCAAGAATTTCGGAATGATTGGTCAAATGAAAAACATTTTACGGTGGTTACGGGTCATAATTTATAATTATTCATACCGATTTTAATTCATCATTTCCAGTTTTTATGCATGAACTTTCCTAATTAATTAATCATACACGGTAATAAATGTTTTTATTATTTTTTTACAATTTATTTAATGATCGGAGTGGCGCATTCCTCTATGTATGAAACATCTGTGACACGTGATTTCTGTGGTAATATCATTTTATATCTTTTGCATGTTTGATTCTCTTTGCAGTCTCTAATATCAAATGGGCTGATCCCGGAACCATTTTTGTGTTATGTAATTAAAAGCAAAATGATTTAACAAAAAAAGAAACCGATACGAATTGGAATGTTTCTAGAGCGATGCGCTTGATAAGATTCCAAGTACTTGTTTATGTTTAAAGTAACATGTAGGTAACCTGCAGACAGAAAAATTAATCATAAATAGCTAGCAAAAACCTGACCTATGAGCCCATACAATCGTCATAAATAAATTGGAACGCAACAAATGCATACTATTTAATCATGTCAAACTTTTAATTGAATGTGATTAAATCGCGATGGATTTTATTTGTGTAATTGATTTTTTTTCGCATTCACTGGAATTAGGTATCCCAGTTTATTGTGATTGTGACAGCAATCACATGCAAAAATCACACATTTTCAACCAGCCGAATTGGTTCAGGCAGCAAATGTCAGACGAGAAATGGAGTGAAATCACTGTTATTATTGTCGTTCCATTTCAGTGCCCGACGTTAGCTGCCTGCGCTAGTTCAGCCGGTTGCAAATATCTCAATATAATGTCTGACACAAATGAATTTGTACTGTTTTCATTTTCAATGCGATAAGTAATCGTCATTCGATTTACATCGGGTTTGTCGGAGAATGACATTTTTTGACGCAAAATCAAATCATCTCTCTCTTTTTCTTCTATTTAGCAATAAATTCTTTCATAATTCAAGCTGCTGATAAGTAATGAAAGTTTTTCCCTCTTTTTGTTGAAAATGAATAAAAACAATGTATTGGGTATTGAATGACATTCACGAAACACATGAATGTTGAATAAATTAAAATGTGTGTGTGGTTTTTTTTTTATCGCTTTGATAAAATTTCCAGTCTCATTCAAATGAGATGAATTTACGGATCAAAGTCAATGCTATTGTCGTCATAGAGTAGCTTAACTTTAAGTAAGTTATCGATAAAAATTATTTGGTGCTAGAATAGTAATTGGCGTGCGTTGCTTTAAGGCCGAAAATTATAAAAATTCCAAACGAAAGAATAAGATTCATGAATTTTGTTTGTTGACGTTTGATCGCCAGAGGTGATGACGACATTTGAGCAAAACATTTTCATACTTATCTTATTTGCATTAAATCATTCAACAAATTAATGAACTGACAAGCCATGAAAACTTGTGATGCTTATAATTTTGCTATTGTCTCTATTTCAAATAAAATTGCATTTTGTTTGTTAGTTTGTTTACTTGTTTAATATTGAATCGTAGCATTTGCGATTGCATTATCTACTTTATAGCGATAAAATCTCAAATATGAAAAAAAAAATGTTATGCAAATAGTTCATCTTAATTTGAATTGATGTTACTATTCTAGATTGAACGAAGGCAAAAAGCAAAAAAAATAAATACACGATTATTGCTATAGATAAAAGCGCTGAACAATTGCATCTTGCCGGCGACAGGAATTATAGTCACATGAATATTGTAATAGCAATAATAATTGCGACATTCACTAAATTAAAAATTTATTGTTCGATTTGAAGAGAACAAAAAAATGCGGTCCGGAGATTTCATAACGTATCCGTATGTGCGTATACTTGTCACTTGTATTTGAACTTTTAAATTGATGTGAGACATTCACACAAAGAGAGAGGGGTGGAGAACTATAAAAATTCACATTTGATCATAATTATTTATACGGATTGCAACAGACAAACACAAAGTACGTGTTAGGTGTTAATGATACATGATGTGTGTGTGTGTGTTGCTAGCCCAACTAGTTTTCGTTGCCGAGATTTTACAACTTCGATAATAAATATTTTGTTAAGTTCAACGCATTATTTTTTGTTTATTAAGGAAAATCAATTTTCGATTTTTACCATGTTACCATAATAATTAATGTGTCAGTTTTTTGTTGTTCACTTTGACTTGTCTAAAAAAAAATCATCTAAATTCGCTGCCGAGTGAAAAAAAAATACACGTTGTCGGTTAACCCAAAGTACTGGTTCCGATGACATCAAATTGACATAGTTCGAGCTATCGCAATATCATGTGTAAGAATGCACTTGCACTTACAAACAACTATATGTATGTCATTTGATTTCGTAAATGGTTTGCCTGGCATAATAACGTAGAACACAAACGACTATTTGACTAATAGATGCGGCTCGCATATGTGCGGCGCGGTTGGGCGAGTTTTTTTTTCATTCAACGATAAATAAAAAAAAAAATCTGTGTGTAATGCGCAATAGCTAAATGGCTTCTGTGGTGATTCACATCGGAGATGTACAGACGTGAGCGTTCACTGTAATATTCTTGTGGATTTCTCAAGTGCCGACGATGATGATGAACATAAAATCCAAAACGATCCATTGAATTTTTCTGCGGTTAATTCAATCAAAGCTAACGTCTCAAATTGGCAATCTCAATTTTAATTTATTTAAAAGGCCACAGCTCGTTTCGATTGATTGCGACAACAATTGAAGTGGTTCGTTTTTTTTATCTTATTTACTTGAATGGTTGAATCACATTGCATCCAAACTGGCGACGAAAATCACATCGGTTGACCGAGTTTGGTAGGTTAACGAGACGATTATATTTTCCGTATTATATTTGTACGCACACATTTATATACGCGTGAAACGTGCATATTTCATAAAACTATTTCCGATTCGGTGCAAAAAGTATGCATACCCGATGAATAGTTAAGATATATCCATTCTGAAGCGTATATTTATTGGTACATAATAAATCGTGAGAACGCTCTGATCAACAATTTAACAGCTGATGAATGATGCAAACTTGTTGCTGAGCGGCTTTTTGAAAAAAAACTACTAACTGGTGCTAATGCACGTAGCCGAGAAGAGAAAAAAAGTGTATTGGCAGTGACTGTATATGTCAATTCCATTCTGAAAGATCGTTCGATGCGAAAACTCATTTCGCTAATAAAAATGTGTAAAAAATTACGATTTATGAAATCTTCGATCTAATCATAGGCTATGCTGAGTATATATGTGCATGTGAGCTGTGCGTTTTTTCTTTCTTTCTCTTATTAAATGCTCTGGCGTCTATCATGATCTTCGGCACAACGAAACGCACTGAATGTTTCGACAGTTTTGTGACATTATATGGAATAAATGTGCTGGAGAAAGATAGAGAGAATAAAATGTGTAAAAGTATTGCAACGCAGACATTGGTCGATGGCTGTTGAAAACTGAATAATGCAAACGCACGTATGCACTTAATAATAACAACAAAAACAACACATCGAGTTGAACGGAACCGAAAAAATCGAATTGCATTCACCAAACGAGTTGAATTGCACATAATGAGCTTGAATACATGTCTGTGTATATGACGCGATGAGAGTGAGCGAGCTACGTGCGCTTGCAAGTTCATTTATACAAATATTCCAATCAGAAATGTAAATGCATGAAAAACTCGAGAACAGAAATAACTGGGTCAAGAATCATCAATGGAAATCCATATTTTCGCGTTGTTATACAAGTAGCAATCAATGTATATTTTATTTAATTTTATTTTTTTTTCATCGGCTTCCATCCAATATTAAAAATTAAAATGTGGTTTTCATGTCGAAAGTTATATCTCTCTCTCTCATCATCGTGAACCGCATCATCGTGAAATTATTCAGTTTTCTCCCCACCCACCCCAAACGCACACACAGTTGTGCAATGAAAATTTAAAACAAAAGCAATAAATTCAAATAAATTGGCAGCTGAAGAAGGGCGTTATTTTAAAATTAAATTCATTTATTTTTATTGTAATTGTATACACGTCAAATATATTTTTGCTCCCTTTTTCCGCACTTTGGGTGGGTATTGTAAAATTGTAAAAAAACAACTGTATGTAAAATGTGTTCGACGTGATTCTATAATAAATGAATGATGTACAACTCGTGTGATGAAAAACAAATCACAGGCCATCGTACACTCTCTTCTTTTTTATTCTCTTCATTTTTGCTTTCTCTCACCAGTTTTACTCAAAAACATACAACAGTTACAAACACCAAACCCATTAGCTCTTTGGAAATCATTTTATTGCATAATTAAATATTTCAAGTGCAAGTGAATTCATGTGAAAAATTGAAGCGGAAAAAAACATGGATATGCAGCAACAAAATGTATAAAAAAATTTATTGAAAGTGTATGCGTGTGAATGAGTGTGGGTGGCATCGCACTATGTTGGAAAAATCCGAACAAATGTGAAATCGAAAACAAAGTACACGCCACTCTTAATGGCATAATGCATTTTCAACGGCTCAACAAATTGTATTGTGGCAGTTAACGGATTGCGGCTTGGCGCATTGTGTGAACCAACAAAGGAAAAAAAAATGAAAACCAATGGAAACATACATACATATATTTTGTGGTGGAAGACAAATGCACGCAATTATGAAATCTATACAGATAATTTTTAAAACATGTGTCAATAGAGATTTGTAATGGGCAACAATGGAAAATATCAATTTTGTTGTGAATACTTTGTATACACACAACGCCGAATATGCACTTTGATCGATACACAAACCGAATTTAATCTGCACAATTCGATGTATAAATTTTCGTCATTTAACAACAACAAATGCATTTTCCAACACAATACATCATTATGATAATGCAAATATTTTCGCTTTTACTCTATTTTCAACAAGTTGAGAGACAATACAATAGGGTACAAAAAGAGAAATATATCATAAATACTAGCTTTGTTTGGGTTGGCACACACTCTATGGTTGCCGTTCACTTAAAACTGTAATAATAATATTGATTGAAGTGCACTGATATTTTGATAGTTCAAAATCGATATTGTTTACGTGAGAAATTCCACATCATTCCCGGGAATTTGCTTCAACTAATATATGGTCAATTATCCCGTAAATTGTTTAATGTCTTTTTTTCCCCGGTTATATTATTTTTATTGGTGGTTTTTTTAATATGTTGGTTGCACGTGCCTCATACTAATGTTAAATACTGTAATGTTCAGTTGGCCTGTCGTTTATAACTTTCAATAAATTATTGACGATGATAATTAAACGGAATGAATTTCATAGTTTGTTGAAAATTTGTTTCTGATGAACTGCTGCCAAGCCTATTAACTTGATCAATATTTCATTGCATTTAATAGCAAAGTTTCCTGTTTTCTGCACACAAAGATCGCTGATATTGTTCTCTTTCACTTCGTACTTAAATTATTAGCACTTGACATAAATTACGTTTTTCTTCTCAAATCGTAAAAGTTGATTGAGTGTAAGCATTCGGGATCATAGAGGTAAAGTGTTACTCTGACTTCTATTGCTCTCCCTCATGACGATTAAAACAAGTTGTTACACGTGCCGTGACAATCAAAGAGTTTACCTGTTCTCAATAGGAAAATATATGAAAAGGCTTTCACGAATTAATGGGTAATTTGATAATTTTTTTTTTGCAAAACACAATGATCTCTATAGAATGATCTGAAATGTTTGATCGGCGCACTTCAATCACCTTAATCGCAATAGTAATAACAACAAAAACATTAAATTAACAGCCAACTAACACAGGTAATTTTTTATCTATTCACTCATAAAATATACGCTACGATCTCCATATTGTGTGCATGATTTTACTAGTTGCTTTTCAATATATTTATGATAATTAACGTGATTATCCATCAATTAACATTTTCTTCATCAACTTCATGAAAATTCAACAATCAATTCTGAACTTGTTACTTGTAACAATGTACTTGTAACTGGTAATTTATATAAAAAAGTATGCTTTTTATACATCGAAATTGATAAAAAAGATGATTTTTCAACTTGTTATGGAAGCGAATACTTAATCTAGGGGTGATAACGGTTTTTAGTTCATTTAAATGATACCTAATTACCATTAGACATTCTTACAGCACCCAATTATGCAATTAATTCGATTTATTCGATTCTACTAAATGAGCTCTAACTAACGAAGTTTTCTCCAATTTGTCTCAGTTCTTGCTGAATGTTTTTGCTTTTGCAAACAGGTATTGCAAATCAAATAGTCACGTATTTCAAAAATCGTTCAAACAATTGTTTGAATACATCCTGGAGTTTTTTGCCATATTCGATTTTCTACGCGATGTCCTACCGGTACAAAAAAAAATACTAGAACCAATGATTAGGTTTTTGTCATAAAACGTCATTAAAGTAATATTCTATGCTATTTTTTTATCAACCCGGCAATATGATCAATAATGGGTGAATGTAAAAGTCAGCCGATCAATCGGATCGAAGGTTACCTCATACAATTTCATCACTGTAAACAATAATGCTTGTTAATATAAAATAATTACAGGTAATTGCACACAATGTGTCAAATTCTACAAACATTGTTTATGCATTGGTAAACAAATCAAATGTGTAGTTTTTCAAAAATGGCAATCATTCATTTCATTTCTTCGATCTGAGCGTAGTTAGGAAGTTTGAAGCAATAAAAACATAGTCGCATAAATTGTCTGCGCAGTAGACCATTTACTGTAATGCATTTTGAACCATTCAATTTCATACGCCGTGATTCATTTTCGTTGTTTTTTTATAATGTTTTTTTTTCTTCTGTTTTGCTTTTACATAATGCAATCAAAGCAAATCGGCATTGACTGCGAGCCAGTTTTGTGTACGTGAATTCAAATCATCCTACTGCACACGGCAAAGCTGAGCATATCTTATGTGAAAACAAGCATATATACGTCAAAATGTCACGCCGATAACTAGTTAAAACATAGAAAAACACTAATGAATGTGGTGTGGCGGAAGTAATTCGATTAAAATGCGATCAACTACAAAACTTGGTTTTGATAATGAATGTTTGATACGCATAAAAAAACGCACTCGGTGCACGAATGTAAACACACACAGGGCACACAATGAGATTTTTTCACGTCAATTAAAAAAAATCGCCATTATTTTCGAATTTTCTAATTAAATTCACACTCTATCGAATATTTAATGAATTTGAAGTGCAAAATGATCTTGCGAAAACACATTCACACTTAGTATATACAATACATTTTATAAATTGTGATAAAATTGCCAGTGAATTAAATAAAAATCGAAAAAAAAAATAACTTACCGTGTGAGTCGTCAAAGCAACACGAATCGTTCTAACCAAATGAATATTTAACACTTTTCGATTTACTGCTTCTTTTTATATTCGAAAATCGATAAGTTCAAGCAAATAAATTACGACGAACAGAACAAAGAACTTTAATTTAATTCGATATCAAAAAATCTCACTTTTTTCATTGTAAAAAAGCACGTCAACAAATTATTTTAAAGTATATGATGCAGTTATAGCCAAATTTAACTAATTTTGTAACGTTCATCGAATTGCTTTTAAAAAAATTCAGATTGAAAACACGTCAATCAACAGAAAAAAAAAATAGTCACGCAGAATTTCTCTCGTTTAAGCGATGGAAAAATGAATATCATCGAATCGTCCGTGGGACTCCAGTTTTCATGCTGTCAGCCAACTTTTTAAATCGTCAAATTTTATTTATTTTGGGTTTTACTAAATGTTGGGGATTTTAAATTTGTATCGATGTCATTACTATTAATGTTGATTCAATTGAATACGTGGACTTTTTTTTTAATTCTGCGTTCAAAATAGTATCGAATTCGATAAGAAAATGCGCTGACAGGAACAACACAGAAAAAAAAAAGATAGAATGAATTCAATTTAAAAGTATTTTGTGCGCGTACGATATTACAATAAGCACACGGCGTTCGTCTGTCGACCGTTTTTATTTAAACGAAGTTTATAACTAAACTGTGAGACGAATTGAAACAGTGTGTAGTTGCTTTTTTGCTGAAGTCAGTGTTCGGCCGTTGTAGTTGGTATTTTTTTTTTTCTCTATTCGGTTCCTTTCTCGTATTCGCCTGTTGACTAGAAAAAATTCAATACAAAAATCACCGATTTGTTGCTACTACTGTGGTGGCGGCTATTGCTGCTGCTGCTGTTGCCTTTTTTCCAAAACATCGTCACTGCGTATATCATACAGTCGTTCATAGTCTTTGTGTTTTGTTTTAAATTGATGTGACAGTGGTTGTAGCTTGTGCGGCAGTGTATGTGTTGCATGTGCTAAAGTATTCAAGCGCGTTTACACATTTCAGCGTTTGTGGTTGACTATTGTTGTTGTTTTATTGATCAATTTGTATATTATATAGAGATTTAATTTAATTGGCGACTTTGAAAAATTGATAGAAGAGCGTAAAGCAAAAGCATATGATCGAGACATTGTCGTTCACCACTATTACAAAGCAACCAGACAGGTATCCAAAGCAATTACGTATAAAAATCGAAGACCACAATCGCGTTTTCAAACAAAACAATAACAGATGAACAACACACAACTACTTTTTACGATTGAAACAAATACAATAAAACAGTTTTACACAAATGTCTATTATAAACAAAACAGATCATTTCTAAGCATGAGCCCGCAAAAAAAATGCTATATATTTTATAATTTGACGCCAAAAGAGAGAAAAAAAAAGAGATACAAACGATATATACAAACGCACACAGATTTATATTGGTTTGAAATCATCAGAAAACTATAAATGTGCGATACGACCATATGTTGTTCCCTCTCTTTCACATTTCATTCGTCATTGTCAGTGTGCAGTGTGGACATTCGAATGACAGTGGTTTTTATCAATAAAATAATAATTCGTTCAGCATAATCATAACAAATAAGCATAAGGCAAACCACATACAAAACGCATAAATATAGTCTAGTATAGCCACACTGATGAATAAAAAAGAAACACATATTGTTGCCAGCTCCTTTCTCGATCTCTTCATTCGTTCGCTTACGGTTCAAAGAATGATTAATAAATCTGTGTATCACAACATCTCTGTTTCTCACTTCGATTTGAACTGTCACATTTTTTAAGCAAATTATTCACAAACACAACCATTCTCTTAAATAGATTCTCAACATTGAAGTGTTGGCTACACATTTGAATAGAATATCATGCGTTTGTTTAGCATTTGGCGAATAAAATTGAGGTCGACCTCAGTATTTTGATAAACATTTGACTTGACATTTTACATTGAATAAAAACTTCCCATAAATCGGTCGTACATTTTTATATCAATTTGAGTTAATGCACCGTCAATTTGTGCAACTGAAATGTTTTCCTGGATGGAATATATCCTCAATACACCCTCTACGTATCCACTCTCCGAGCAATGAAACGATATAATTGCGTGTTTTTAAATTGGAGTCTTCCATTTCATAGATTAGTTTTGTCTATAAAAATAAACGCTACATGATATTATTGTTGATAAACCATAATTGTTTCACAAACTGTTGCATATTTTATTACAATAACTCGTCCTTATTCCAACGGTCGCGATCGATATTCACATATCGTGACATATGAAAAAAAAAACTACTTTGTTTCGTCTGTATATGTGTCAATCGATTGCTTTTAAATTATAGAGTAACAATAAACGCTATTAGCAGTTATGAACCCATTGAATTGTTTGCTTTTCTAACCGTTTCTTTGGCAATTGGTGAAATTTGGCGTCGTATATCTACACCGGCATATTTTGAATGTTCGCTCAACATTTTCTTCAGTTTCAATTGATCGTGCCTTGAAAGTGTAGCATTTCATCATTGTGGAGATGTAAGTATGGCATCTCTTTTGTTCATTGCCAATATAATTTGGTTGTATGTAGACATATACGTCATAAATATCTTTCTAAATCGCGTCAATATACATCGGCACCTTTTCGTGAGAATTCGATCGTCACATTGGATATAATACGAGTTTATTTTAAGATCCCGAATTTCGGAACAAGGCCAACTAAATTGAATGGTGCACGCGGTAAAAAAAAGTGCAATGATACGAAAAAAAAACATGGATTCAAAACAACGCATTTTTAAAATGGGCAACATTCGTGTTTTGATTAGTAACGTGTGATGTGACATGTTATATGTTAGACCGCTTATAACGTTGTATTCCACTTGTTTGAATTTAAATGGTTTAGTAGCGATTGGTAGTGAATTCAGCCTGAATGTATGCAATGTTATAGCGTCTTTCATGGATGACACAGTTGTTGTTATGTATAAAAAAGCGATTTGCGTTGCATTCAACTAATTCATTTGTGTGGTTTTGAAAATATTTTCTCTTTTAATAAGAATGTGTTTGAATTGCGTGTCAGTGAGGTTAAATGAAAACGAGTTTTATGTTTGATCTTCCTTTCAACCACATTGTAACAATACGATTCACGTATAATGCACGTGTTTTGAAGATGCAATAAGTTATGCCACTCATCTTCTCGGCTAACTAATTATTCGTTTTTTTCTTCTTCCAACAATCATTGAATCCATAATAAGTAGATTTTTCAGGTGTATTTTTCAAAGTTAATTAAAACAAACTTATAAATCAATTAATCGTGTTATTTAAATAATAAGGTATTGCGACGATTCATTTTATTAACTGCGGTCGAGCGCGGTGAAGGTGTGGGTGAAGTTCAAATTTAATGCATTTTCAAAGGTGCATTTTATCATTGGCATTACACGAGACTAAACGATTTCCTGTCAACCAGCTCATGCGCTTGTTGTAAGAAAAACAAAAGCATTTGAATTGCTATCAAAATGCATAGCACTTGTATGAACGTTCATTCGTTTCAACGTCCAGAAGTATTAAAGCACGAAAGCCGTCAATCAGTTTAATTATTATCTATTATTTTGCAATCGACGTCTCACGATGTTTGGCGCATTTGATTGTATTTGCTTCGTTTCGTTCGATTTTATGGATTATTGTTGCATACTTTATGGCCATTCATTAACTAATAAATATTTTGTAAGTGTGAGTGTTTGTGTGTCCATGCATGACGGCATGCAATTTATTCGATTTCATTTTTGCATATTTATTTCTCGTGATTTGTATACAATATTACATAATAAATCCATATTAAAAGGGAGAATAATACACTTTTTATACAATGTTGCAGACGGCTATCATCATTTTATTTTTCACATTTTCACAGCTAAGGGGCTTTTCCCAACTGTTGTAAATATAAAGCAAATGTTTTGCTTATTTAAAATATAGAAATATGGCTTCGATTGTAGCATTCTCTGCTTTTCTCTCTTTCTTTTATAGATCGCATTATCTCGGCAAAATCTTCTCTCAGCCAACCAAATCAATACGGTTTGATATGAATATTATTCAAAATCCGTTGAAGAGAGGATATACTAGTCTCACTATACATCCGAATGAAGAAAAAAAAGGTATTGGTGATACGTTGCTCGATATACGCCATGAATAATAAGATGATTTAAATTGCATCTCATTTTCGATTATATCCCCATATTTGGACTTTTACGATGCTTATTATTGCCATTCGCACACACTTTCAGTTTTTGCTCCCATTTCGCCTCCATTTCGCCTCAATCCTTGATTTTGTACTCTTTTCTTTTTCAAATTCGATCTCGCATCGAATCGGATTAGATTTCAAGTGAGAATATTATTATTTTTTTATTGGTTATTCGATTACTCGAAGACATGAAGTGAATAAATAATTGGAAATTTTCACACAATTTTCCTTTCAGCAAAAGTCTCTCTATAGTATCCATTTCGTTTTTTCTTTATCTTTTTCCTGTCATTTTTCTCAAAGGATTTACATTTCTTGTAACTTTCGATCAAAAAGCTGAAGCTAAAATTGCATTCGCAAATATGAAAACTAATCTCGTAAATATTATCTAAGATTTTGAAACGAAAATGATAACTCAATCCATCTCGAATTTCATTTGAATGATGGCATTTTGAAAGGTTCGTTACAAAATTACATTTATTTCATAATAAAAATTGTTCAATACAAATGTTTCTTAAATAGAATCAGTTACAGCTAAATGTTGAATAGTAAAATAATAATACAATCACAAAACTTCTGTAATGTTGCGCATTTCAATTAAATGTAAAACGTTTTTTTTTTATTTCATAAACTATAATTGTTTTTATCTTCTTGGATGCTGAAAATAATGTGTGAGAATTACAAGTTAAACGATGTCAAAATTGAGTTGAATGAAAGAAGACATGCACACATTCATACTCATATAATAATAATAATAATACAAATTCCAAAGATGAATTTATCGTCTGCTAAATGATGTAGTTAATTTAAGCGCCTTTAGAAAAGATTTATACACACATACACAGTCAAAGTCAATACGATACAGAAATGGAAAGACATCATCATCGTCATCACATACATTCGCTGAGGGTAACTCGTATATTTATTTAGAACTCTCTGGTTCTCGTTTTTCAAAAACAGAAATGTGGAAGCAATATGAGAATCGCATCGTACATGTATCCTCTTCCTCATAACATCGCATAACATTGAGTGTATATTATTGAGCATTTGCCGTGTATGGTATGAGTGCGCTTACAATGGCGTTATTACGAATTCAGTGTGCAAGTTAGAGTCGAGCTTATTTCGGATTCTAAGTAGCATTAGTGTCTGTTAAACGAATGGATTTTTCCACATTTCCGTTCATTTATATTTTATGTGCACTCTTTTCTCTCTCTCTCTTCAGTATCAAAATTCTAGCGTTGATTTTTCCTTTCCACTTTCTTATTATATTCGTTTGTCATCAGCACAAAGTTCATTTATACACAACGATTATGCTCTGTATACGACACGTTTGTAGAAATTCACCGACAGAAAGATATATGTATTCGTTTTTTGTTATTGCAGAAAATGAGAATCTTTCGAAAATTAAGTGAAATGTTTGTTTTCATACGATGAGCCGACATAACAGTAGTTGCAGTAGATAAAACGATAAATGAAAAACGCAAATAATAGAAGTGAAAGAGGGTGAAAGAGAGGGAGAGAGAGTGCAAGAAAGAATTACATTCTGTTCAACAAAATGTATGAACCATACAAAGCAAAGTAAACACTAAACGTCAAGAGTGTGCTATGTCTCTCCATCCAAATCTTGTTTGTCTCTCCCTCTCTCTCTTTCTCTTTTTGAGTCTGTGTCTCAATTTCTCTTATTATCACCATAGTTGGATGGTTTGAGTTCAATGCATTCAACAAAATATATGAGAGGAGAATAAAAGTTCGGATTATGAAAATCTGGGGATGAGGTAACACAACCAAATGAAAATAGAAAATTAAATTTTGTTCATTTAACTGTAAATAGAGACAGCAAGAGCTCGTACATCGTGTGAATACAACGTTCAAGCTCACATTGAACAAACAACTTCATTCGCTACAATTTAGTTTTGCGCTCGATTTTTTTTGGATACAGCCTTTTAATTACACTGATCCGACTTAAAGTTCTTGACGATCATTGCATTTATGCACAAAAATCGCGCTCTGTTCTACTCACCATTGCTAACAATCCAAATGAATATAAACCATTTGCGAAATATTTGAGATAAACAACAAAAGCATTCAGCAATGAACGTGTGTATTTCAATTCAACATTTAAACACATTGAATGCACACCGACACTGAACACCAACGGTTGAGAATTACAGTGTTTCTTCAACAATTACCGTCATCTACACAGTCCGCTTATGTATTTTACTCAAGTCAAGGCTAACCAAACATGAAGAGGAAAAAAAGTTTATAATCTGTATTCCTAGGAAGTTTTTTCCTCTCTCTCACTCTTCCAGTTTTTGATTCTTTTCACATCATCAAATT
>NW_022198046.1:4742418-4842459 GCF_009176525.2 Contarinia nasturtii | reverse complement strand
CATACAAGCTTGCCATGTAAAACCAAAAAGACAGTCGAAAACACGAAAAAATTATTCACTTTTTTTTGAAAAGAATACCTATTTGGTACGTTTTGGTACGTTTTGATACGTTTCGGTACTTTTCGGTACTTTTCAATACTTCTGAGTATATTTAGTATTTCAGTACCGGTTTTCCCCTTGAGAAACAGTTTGAAACTGTGTAAAACTGTAAATAACCAAGAAGACGTCTTTAAAAATTAAAATCAAATTGATTTTTGTATTGGAGTGTTAGAAACAGACAAATTTAAAAAAATACTTTGTATTTGGGTGATTCCAAATAGTTTCACAATGATATAAATATGATTAAATTATGATTTCTTGAATTTCTAGTAAGAATTCATTGGAAACAATTCTTCCTTCGTTGAATTGTAATTTAGCTGTCTTCGTAAATATCGCTACTTCGAAGGGAACTTGTTTTCATTTTTCACTTGTTGTTTATAATTCCCGTTGTGCTCCATTTTCTTCAACTTTTTTTTTAATATAAAAGAAGCGCATTCTTTGCATTCAATATATACACAATTTGAAGTAAAATATTTAAAATTATACTTTGGAGAAATTGTGTAGCATCAACGGGTTACATAAAAAGAGAGAAAAACCGATAGATATTTTTGTTTTCGAGACAAACTAAGGACATTCTACAATATTTTCAACATTTTGCGGCTTTTACTCGGTTCACCAAATGTCTATCGTCTTTGTTTCACACAAATTGTGTGCACTTTGAATTTCATGAAAATGCAAAAATATTTTCGAACTACAATTTTAAACAAAAACAAGACCGAGGGAGGGAGCGAGAGGGAAGGGGGTAGAAAAATCGAGCAAACTCAGAGTAGAACGATTTCATGTGTTTTGCCAATGAAAATGCAAAAAATATCCAGATACCAGTGCTTCGATATTTGATACACAATCTCAACTGTTACATAATATGCTGTAACGAATGTAATTCTTGTGCAGCACGGTTATATATGCATATATTTTTTATATTTAAGAATATTCGTAAATAGACCTCATCATTTGCATATTTATGCAATAAATTATCATAGTGCAATTAAAATGGTCTTGTGTTCAAGCAAAGATTTCCATTTGTGTCGCTCTTTTTTCACCATTTTCCGGTCCTTTCGCTTCGAAAGTATTGCTTCGAGTATCGTACACTTTGACAAATGCTTTCGGGACTTATACTTGTTGTTTTCTCGTGTACGTTGAGTCTCTTTATCGATGCAGAAAAAAGGGGTGACGGAAAGAAAAAAAAACTTTGTAGCAATTAATACCATTGCGATGTAATACCCTTGTGCTACGTGCTATTCACTTGCCATGCTTCGTTTCACATTCGATCAATGTATACTTTATGGTTTTATTGTCGATATTTTGCTTAAGACCGGCACAATTAAAACGAATCACAGCAAAATGAAAGAAGAATGAGAGAAAAAAGGCGATGGTATCAAGCAGTGTTCAAGTATTTCATGGATTCGTCGATCTGCTTTCCATTTTCTGGTATGAGTCATTGAGTTCATGTTCAGTCGATTCTCTCAATTACTTGAAACTTTGTAATTTCGTTGATAAAAACAAGCTTATAATTTATGATTCCATAAATTTGTTACGTTCAGAACATAAATTACAGCATTTTTAAGTGAGGTTACAAAATGTTATTATCGAATCACAAGCAATTTTATTGTCGAAAATGTAAAATTGCAAGCGAACGATATCGATTTGATAACGGTGTGTGTGTGTGTATGTTTTTTTGTTGAGTGGACATATTTTTGCGCTCCCTTGCCCGCTGAATATTTTATGGAAAATTGAATGGGTTGAAACGATTTGTTTCCCAATCGTTTCGATTTTGCCATTTCATCAAGAATTATGCTCATTAAAATCGGATCAGTGAATATTTTGCTTTGATATCTTTTTTCTTGTTCCATATCTTCTGTGTTGCGATTTATCAGAAAAAGAGAGAGAGAGAGAAAGATAGAACGAAAAAAACATAAGCTTATTTTGTATCTTAACGAGAGATTTTTCGTCGCCCTTTGTTTTGCACCATCACTTTTCGAACATGCAACAATTCCATTCGTATAAGCGCATGAAGGTTAAAAGGTGCTTCGCAGCAAATACCCCCGAACAATGTTTTACAATCAATTGAATAGAAAAGGAGTGTTTTTCTTATTAAAAAAAAAACAAATCCTCAGAGGTTCTCTTTCTCTTCTCATTCGTTCCGTTCGTTGACAGAAACATTTTTTTCTCTTCTTGTATTTTGTTGGAATATTTCTCGTTCGTTTGCGCTGAGCCAACTTCGAAAGTCATTGCATCGATTTCCGCATTAAGTACAATACGCTTCAGTTAGATGCCTTTTTCGCGTTTCCTCAAAGTAGATGCTCGACACACGACTTGTCAATAGGATTTATGAACAAAAGTCGAAGAGAAACAGAAAAAAAGCAGACACCGATAGTAAACAACAACGATGCAACTTTATTTGATTGTTTTTAAGCCATGTTTTCGTACATAAAGTACAACATTAGTCTCTCTTCGTCTCTGTGTCTCTCAAATCGTACGTGATTTGTGATTGTGAATTAAGTTATTGTTCGTGTGTAAAGCGAACCAATTCACTTGCAGCAAAACAACATACATGATATTCCCTTTGCTATGATTTCATCGAATGTTCAACCATATTAAAGCCGAACACATTTTCCACTTTGATTAAATTTCAATTTAAAGCACAGTTCGGTTGCAAAAAAAACACACACGCATTTGGAATGGCGATACAATCACCATATTTCGAATGGTATAGTGGATGTACAACGGAAAAATTTAATCGGATTGAAAATTCGGTTCACAGAAAAGCGAACACAGTTTAGGGATTCATTCAAAGGGATGGATAGAAGAGCTAAAAAAACACACTGAGCAGCCATTTCGCCGCTGAGATGTCAACGAAATCGAATCGGCATTTTGAAAACAAATTGAATTATGGTCTGGCATATCACTACGCCTTTGATGTGCTTACACAACTTGTTGGTACGCTCTTTTCCCGTCTCTTGCCTTCGATTTCCGGCAACAAACTGAAATGGAAATAAGATATGCTTATAGCATGTGCACTAACTAAACGCTACTCTCGCATGATGCTTGAAAATCTATAATTTTATTTCTCATTCATATTTTTTGGCAATGCTTTGGAAAATTGGTTGAGTTTGTCAATTGATTGGATCATTTGAAAATATCAACCATATGGACATTTTACATGACACTCTGATACTGCAGATTAATGTCTGCACTCTATTGCTTTACTTCATTTCCGAATCGAACGGAAATCAAATTCAACACCCAATTTATCAAAAATCCAATCGGAGGAAGTATGTGTGTCATAAACGTATTACGGTTTTATTTGGCTGTACTATGATACGAAACAAGAAAAAAGAACTCCAAATGATTTGTATTGTTTGTCATTTAGCCCGTGTGAGAGCTTTGCTTTATGCATGAAGGCTTTGCTAATTGATTTATTGGTTAAACACAATAAAATATTGTTAATTGAGCTGACACGCAACGAAATTGTTTAAAAAAAATACGCTCACGCTCATAAAATCCACACAATTTCATTAATGTATGTTTGCACATTTGTTGGTGCAGATGTGTAGAATGCGCCGGGATATAGGCAAAACTGTCGATGTACAACCTCTATGACATTTGTGATTCGCATTTCGAAATAGTGTACATCAAATGTATATGAAACCGCTTTCCGCTTAAAATTTATATGCATTTCGAATGCCTGTGCACACTGCATTTGTAAAATATTTGTGTAAATTGTGAATGCTGTAATCGCAGATGTGTGTGTACATTACTCTGTTGATAAAACATATAAATACAGAGCGTTGTTGGAATGTTGAAACAGAACTTTTCCACTTCACATACTGTATAATGGCAGCGCATCCGATGCATCAAATTGTTGACAATAATTTCAACATATTTCTATTTGCTCGATACATCACCGGGGTTTTTGTTTTTCATTTGAATTATTATTTGAAAGTAGAAATTGAAAATGGCGCTCAAACTATATGTGATATGTCACACATAAAATGTACAATGTTTTTCCGTCGACAAATAATACGATGGAAAATGCAATGGGGATGTATGGCGCGCATACAAAAAAAACACAACAACTAACCATCATTAGAGTGACTGTTGAAAATGGCGCTCTGATCAAAAAGACAAATGTGACACTCAATTCCAGTTTATGCATCATTGCTATAGCGATTCTTTGTTTGTGTTTGCGCGACATTGTTTGCCAAACATACGAAGATATCTTAGCTCCCACACATAACCATGCAAAAACGAAACTAAATCAAAATTAAGTTATATTTACGAATAACGGTGGTTTAAATAAAGGCATGCAATAACACTTTGAAGTGTGTGCTTATAGTATGAGATATCGCCTCGTGCGATTACGAAATCTACGAGAAAAGTTCAACATCCCGAATATCGCGTCACTATACTCAGTCGACAGTTGAATGGAAAACTATTACTTAAATGAAAGAGAAAAAAGAAACTTTATAGTCAGATGAAGAAGCAGCTTGATATAATGACATGTGTTTGACTAAAGCAATCATCGTTGAAGTGAATGGCAAATCCAAAGAGTTTGGTGATTTTCTTTGTCATCATTGAAATCACGTACTCGAAGAACAAAAATTAGCAAACTTTTATTTATGTGTCGGTGAAGCACGAAATCACACGAATAACACAGATTGAACCAGCTAACAAAAAGTACTTTGATACTCCTGATGTTTCGTTCGCTATATCTTTCACTCTTCCACTCCCTTTCACACTCACGGTGTGCACACTTTTCAATTTTATTTTGAACGTAACACCATTCCATCGGTGAAACTAAAAGTCAAAGAAAAAACAACTTCGTTACACTTTATTACTCGAAGAAATACAACTTTTTTGTCTGTTTAGTGTATCCCGAAAAGATTCGATGGAAGGTGTCAGCATTCGATGCGTGTACATCTTTAATTTAACCTCCCCCAGAGAAACCTTTGCTAAGTTCTTGCTAATCTGACAAATTGAAAGAAAAATGCACGTTCGTACAATCGTAATGCAGCACATGTTCTCGGAGTTTCGTTCTATTAGAACACAATTACCCTTTCAATTTAGCGACGTGGATGCTTTCGTCTCTCATCAAATCATCTTTGTTAGTTGGCTAATTACTGCCAGCATTGTGTACTGTGTTTGTTATTTGTTGTTAAATACTTAAACTTTTGCAGTAGTTTTCAAGCAATTTTCTTTTTTGTTGCAACAGCACAACATTTTATTTCATAAACTACCAGCTAATGCTTCATTTGAAAACTTTGATTTTAATACGAATGTTTTACTTGATGATTATTTAGTGATTCAGTGTTGAAAATATTTATAAGAAGTTTTGATTCGCTTTTAATCATTTCTCATTTTAAATATGAACACGTTTTTCTTATTTTTAGACATTTCTAAAAAAAAAAAATCTGAAAAAATATTCTAATCACTAAAAATTATCGAATTTTACGTATAAAATGCAAATGAATAATAAATTGGTGTTGTTGCAGACTAAAGTTTGCCGTTAATTACATTTTATTTTAAAACTTTTTACTCAAACGATTAAATAAACTTTATTACGATGTAGTTTCAGTATCGTATTTGCTTAGGTACATTTGGGAATACAGTTTTTTTTTTCTTTGGCATTGTCGCTGAATCGAGGTGCTCGCTGAATGTAATTGTTGATTTTCATAATTAAAGCATTTCATTTTCGCCTTATTTCAAAATTCAATTCGACACAATATCAATACGAAAGATACTTATAAACCCAAAAACTATTTGAAACTTTCCATGTGATTTACACAGTGTCTATCAAACAGAAAAGTTTTTGTTTGGGTTAACAACTCTCTACCAAATGTTGATCTTCTTAACTAATTAAAGTTTCCATTTAATATACAATTCTACTTAAGTTTTATGCAAATATTCGTAATGCAGTACGCTGCTATGTTGGTGGCAATGGCAGAAGAGCAGTGGCAGTATAGGTGATTTCAAGCAAGTTTACTAGAAGAAGATTCTTTTTTTTTTACTTTTCTCTTGTTCCACTTCCGGTTGCCGGGAAAACAGAAATGCATAATGCGTATAAATTGCAAACGAAAAGCATTTCAACAAAATATGTTTGTAGCCGTTCATAAAATATCAACGTTTGTTTATATTTCTTTGATGAATTTTACTATTTAAATGGAAATCTTACCCGAAACTATACCATAACACTGCATCGAGATACGCTTGTACATATGTGAGGGTATTGACGACATTCAAATACAATTGCGGCCAAATAAAATTTGAGCAGAAACATAGAAAAAAAAACTGAAGCGAAGATTCGTCGAATTTTATTTGGCCGACATCTTGTGGGTAGCATATTTTCGGAATTAAACAAAGTTTTGGCCGTTATGTTAATGGGAATGGTTGATGGTTTGAATGACTGTGTTGTTCAACGCTTTGACCGATGCGGTGCTGTAATGGCAGAGCATCAAACAATAAGCTAACCGAGATCGTAAGGATTAATTTAAGACAATTCAAAATAATGATTACTGCAAAACAAACAATCAACGATAAATTTACACATTGAACATGAAACACCCATTTTCATTTCATGCGCCATTTTATGAGCCAAAGTTTTTCATACTCTTTGGCTAAAACATCAAGTCTTTTTTCACTCTTCCTTACCATCAAGACGAGAAAAAGAAAGTAATTGAACTGCAGCCGTTTCTTCGAACATAAAAAAAGCGTTAAAATGTTTTATATTTTCGAATGCAAATCAGTCAAAATAAATTGATGGCGTTGTGTCAACACCCACACTCGCACGCACAGACACACACACACACATATATATATATATCGCATTACGAATTCGAACGATTTTTCAATCAAATGAGAAAGCAAACGACGATACATATATCAGTTACTTGGGTTGTGTTTACCCTTCACGCTTTTAGTCGGTAAAATTTGTACATTTCGCATTTCGTTGGCATCAAAAAACCATTTAACGATTTTGGCAACGCAGATACGTTATTTACTTTACACTCGATGGTTTTCTCGCATTTTCCCTTCAGATTGAAATGTGATTCTTCAAATGAAATGCAGACTGTAAATGTAATAAAAAAGAACGAGAATGGGAATCAGTTAGAGAGGAAGAGAGAGAGAGAGAGAGCTGCGAAAGTAGCAACATTAAGTAGAGTAACGATGAGCGTTGTGCAAAGTGGATTTTTTCTTCTTCTTATTTTCTGCATTCGATATCAACGACAACAACATAACATCAAATACACACATACATACAAGAAAAGACGAAATTCTCTCAAATTCTTAATCTGCTTCAAAGTACCGACTCATGCTATAGGCATTTATTTTCATTTTTCAAATGACGGCTTTTCGTATAAATAATTCACATTAAAATGTCATTGGGTAATCCATTGTCACTGTTTCCACATTCACATTTGAAGCAACAGCGCAAAAAACGTGCACACAACGACGACAAATGAAAATGTGGTATTTGTACGATATTACGATTTTGGCTGTCTTTGAATGATTTCCAAATTAATAGCAATGCGATTTGTGGAATTGGAGTTGAATTGCTTAAATCCAATGACAAACTGATTGTCTAAAGATTATCATCATTACCAAAATGATTTATACGATGAATTTCTGGGGTATTACCCCCTCAAAATATGTTACCAGTGTCAAAAAAAAGTAAACATACAAAAAAGAGTAGTGTGATAAACAAGGCAATCCTCTTTAACCGAACCGATTTTGAAGCGACGCAGCTTTTTTTCTCTTCATTGAAATAAAAGTCAAAAATATTTTCGAAAAAGTTTCAATCTTTTTTTTAGTAAGAAAAAAAATAAATAGTACAACTTAAAAATTAAAACTTAGGAATGTTGATGTGTTATCGCTAATTAAAACGTATTATAAATGACAAAGTGCAACATTTGCTGACGAATTTGACGCGGTTATTATAAATTCTACATTATTTATGAATAACATAAACTCGAAGAACGTAATCAAAATGACTGGTTAAAAATGCATCCAACAACGCAAATCAGCCGAATATGGAATGCATGACTATCAATAATTACTATTTAAAACTCTTTAAAAATGCAAGCACATTTAAAAGAACTAACATTTTGTGGGTGGGTGACGTAATGACGACTGGATTGATGTATGCCAAGCAATGGTCTGTAGCCAAAAACTCTTCAAAATACGTTGTATAAACTTGCAAATTGTAAGACGAATGACCGTGTGCTGTATATGTTGTTCCCCATCGGCAATTTGATCATCATTTCTGGAATGTGAATTGCCGTGACTGTGGCTGTGACTGAGATACTTGAATGGGTTGTGAATATGCGGCTGCAGCGGCTGCTGTGAAACAAGGTGGCCAATAATTTATGCCGTTATATGTTTGTATTGGATTGTATGCGATGGGTTGTCCAGACTGAAATGCAGCCGATGGAATGATATTTTTGGGATTATGAACTGTCGATGGGTTTTGAACTGTTTGTGTTTGTGCATATGCCGGCAGAGGAATTGTCGATGGAGTAAAGTTAATTGGAGCATTTTGTGCCGTTGTTGTTGTTGATGATGTCAATTGTGCTGTATTTTCTCTTTGTACATCGTTTACATAGACCAGTCCATTTTCGTTCAGCAAACCGTGTGCAACCGCATTAAAGTATGATCTTCGTTCATTGGCATCGTTCAAATACCAACCGGGCGCTTTTACAACTTTGACGACAACTTTTTCACGTGCATTACCACTTTCACGGTTGCTATACGTTGATGTTATCACCGGTAATGATGAATACGATTGCTGTGCGTTTAATGAACTACCAAAATTGGACGGAACATTTTCAATAGTTGCAACTGTATTGCTTGGCTGATGAACAATTGAAGGTAATGACGATGGTATTGACGGTGCACTGTATTGACGTAATTTTGGTCGATTTACAACACGTGACTCAATGTTATTCTGAATTGATTTTGGATACTCAGTTTGGAGCGGTGGATGGGGAACAACATCAAAATTTACTGGAGGTCGATTCTCAATTTCAGTATAAACGTACGCTTGTTGAGCCACAGGTGCTTGATGTTGCTGTGATGCAGCAATATTTTGTCTGTTGTTGATAAATTGATAGTTGACGGGATCCTTTGCAATATTCACGCTGCCACTTTGTCTACGTACTTCGGTTTCCTGTATGATTTCGAGTGAACCAAAACGAAATTTTCAATAATACGGCGAATTTCAATATTATGAGCGGTTTTGTGTGGGTGTATGTGTGTGTGTGTGTGAGAGAGAGAGAGAGAGAAAGAGAGAGATAGGAAGTGTGCATGCGGTATTTTTTTTTAATAAACTTGAATTAAAAATGGTTCGGTCTTGTTGTATGCTCGTGGTTGATTGTGGTGTATTGCGTCTCGTCGAACAGCTTGATCGGATGTCAGAGATGAGCGTAATGGTTGTTTGTCTTTAAATCTGTCATTTGCACGTGTGTCAACGTTTAATTTTGTCTCAGTGTTACTATTTTTATAAAATTTATTATTTGTTTCGTCTTGAATAGCTAGTTGATTGTTTTTGTAGTTATTTCGTTCGCCAGCAAAATGTCCATAGTTCATTGGACTTTTGCGCTTTCTAACTGACAGTTCAGATTGTACTTGTGAACGATAAACCGGTTGGTTTAAGTCATTATTTTCAAAAAATGATAATTGTAATCCTTTCAAGAATAAATCAGTCGATTGACGGTCTTTCGTTAAATCCGTGTTGCGTTTATCTGTCATAAAATTAATGTTCAACAAACTTGTATTAAATGTGTTCATGTATCATGTGTTCAAGTCAGCTATATAAACATACCATGTGTGCTGGCATGCAGTTCCTTTGAATTGTACTTTGCATGCACTGTTCGTTGTCTATTGTCCGTGTTTCGATAAGCAAGTGTCGAATTTCTTACCTCATGTTGATTGATTGGAACCTGTTTTCATTAGTATGTCATCGATATTGTAATTCAGTATTGTATTCAATGTTTCAGTGGTTTATTATCAATTTGTCTGTGTATGAATGTTTTTCTTGTCTCAAGAAATAAATTTTGGGATGTTTGCTTACCTCCGGATATGTGAACACTTGCTTCGCTGCTGGTGTTGTTGTAGTCGTTGTTCTTGTGTAGCTATAAGATGGTTGCGTTGTATGCGATGGAATGACCGGTGGAATATATGTATTGGGCGATAACGTGGTTGATACACTCGATTGAGTTAACTGTACGGCCTGTTGTTGATACGGCACTGTATGCGTTATTTTAAAGTGGATTTTCTGTGAATTGGACGAAGTTGATTGAGATCGAGTTTGATGACTTATTGCAGTTTGCGTATAAATATTGTCTTTTCCTTCGAACACATTCTTTGTTACATGACTTTGAATTGATTGTAAATGTTTATTCGAAAAATCGCTTTGTTTATTCTGTTCAAATGAATAAATTGGCTTTTCATCACCGCCTGCAGTCGCTTGATTTTGATTTGAAAGTTTATAGAATGATTCACTTCCACCAGAGTTGAGTGTGGTCACTTGTCCGTGCACGGAATGCGACGACACTTGCCCATTTCCGTTGGCTTCTTTTGGTAATTGATTGGTCTGAAAAGGCAAAGATTGTTTAAAAAAAAAAATAATTCGAAATTTTCTTAAGTATTTTTCATAACTTACCAATGTTTGGGTTTGACTGCTTTGAGTATATGCCAATGTACTTTGACTGTTTGGATAGCTGTACGTGCTCTGATAGTTTCGTCTGTATTTTTTCAAAATTCGGAAAATTGCATCCAACAAAGCGGCGTCACCGGAATTCTCGCCAACTGTACCGACCGAACTTTGTTTTGTGTTGTGCATTTTTTGATTTAAAATTTTTACAATTGAATCAGATTCACCTTCAATAATTGTACTCAATTGCTCTTGTGTAAGATCTGGATTTTGTTGTTTTATTAATTCAATGAAAGTAACAAGATCGGCTTCGCCCGAAAATATTGGTATTTGACTTTGTTCTTCGATATGCTGAATCGTTCGCAACAAATCGTTCGCCCCCGATTGTATTTGCTGAACTGGTCTTGATTGCTGAACTGGTCCTGATTGCTGAACTGGTCCTGATTGCTGAACTGGTCTTGATTGCTGAACTGGTCCTGATTGCTGAAATGTTCCTGACTGCTGAACTGGTCCTAATGGTACTGGTCGTGGTGGGACCGGTCGTGGTGGAATTGTTGGAGCAACATATGTAGGTGGTGATGGAGGTGGTGGTGGCAATATGGATGGATCATTTTCCGGTCTTGCGTATGTTTCAACATAGTACTGAATGGCCACCAATAGATCGGCTTCACCACTTTCAATAACATCAAAACCGCTGTAATTCTCTTTTTCACGATTTTCCGTTAAAATGGTTAAAATGGAATCAATGCCACCGCCAATAATTTCATTCAATCGATGTGGCGTTATCTTTGGATTTTGCTGTTCAATTCGCCGAATGAATGGCAACAGATCGGCTTGAGTAAAGTAAATTGGAGCTATGCTTTTCTGTTGAATTTTCCGGATCGTCTCCAAGAGATCATTTTCACCATCAAACACTGGCTCACGCAACGGTGGCAATAATTGATTGTTTTGACGGTATTTTTGAAGAACTTGTTCAATCGAATCCAATAAATCGGCACTAGTAATCGGTTTGTTTCTCTCAACTTTATCGTTTAAAATTCGTAGAATTGAACTAGCTTCGCCACCATTGATTGCATTCAATTGTTTGGCAGAAAAGTCCAAATTTTGCTCTTTAAGTCGCTGAACAAACTCTTGTAAATTTGATTTGGCCGAAAATATAGATTGCTGTTGATTTGGGATTCGTAGTAAAATTCGCATTAATGTTTCTTCCAGCAAATCCGAATCATCTGATTCAACATTTTGATATGTTATTTCAAATGGCGAAACCTGACTAATCGGCTGTGGTGATACTGTCGATATTTCCCTTTCTTGTTCATTAGGTACAATTGTTGAAACTGGTTTAAAATCGTTTATATTTATTCCATTTTCGATTTTGTTTTGATTCCCAATTTTGCTATCGCTTTGTGTATTTGGCACAAAGGCTTGCTGACTTTGAAGCAATGAACCAGTTTTTAGTGATGACTGATTTGAAATTGTATTGTTGCGATGTTTCTGCAAAAGGATTTGGATTGCATCTAACAAGATTGCTTCACCACTTTCAATAAGTTGACCGTTATTTGATTGCCGTCGTTCGTTCAAAATTGATAAAATCGAATCGGCCTCACCGCTGATTATTGCACTTAATTGTTCTCGCGTAAAATCGGGATTCTGTTGTACAATTTGTTCAATGAACGAAACGAGATCGGCTTCGCCTGAAAATATTGCGATTTGACTTTGTTGTTGAATTTGTCTCAAAGCGTCCAACAAATCACTTTCGCCCGACCGAACAGACACAGTTGTTGCAAATTGATTTATTTTGGAGGTATTTTCATTGCGATATTTTTGTAAAATGATTTGAATCGCGTCTAGTAAGATTGCTTCACCACTTTCAACAAGTTGTCCATTATTTTGTTGTCTTTTTTCATTTAAAATTGATAGAATTGAGTCGGCTTCACCACTTATGATAGCACTGAGTTGTTCTCTTGTAAAATCTGGATTCTTTTGCACAATTTCTTCAATGAACGACACCAAATCAGCTTCACCCGAAAATATTGGGATTTGACTTTGTTGTTGAATTCGTTGCAATACACTTTGAAGAAGATTATCTTCGCCAGATTGAACAGCTTGGAAATTCACCTGTGGTTGAAGTGTCACCGGAGACTGAGGAACCACGGTGCTTGCATTTTTATTACGGAATCTTTGTAAAATAATTTCTATTGCCTCTAATAAGATCGCTTCACCACTTTCGATGATTTGTCCATTGTTTTCGGCCCGTTTTTCGTACAAAATTGATAAAATAGAATCGGCTTCACCACTAATTATTGCACTCAATTGTTCTCGTGTAAAATCTAGATTTCTCTGTACAATTTGTTCAATGAACGAAACGAGATCTGCCTCGCCAGAGAATATTGGGATTTGGCTTTTTTGTTGAATTTGCCTCAAAATGTCTAACAAATCACTTTCGCCGGACTGAACTGGCACTGTTGTCAAAAACTGATTGGATTTTGAGCTATTTTCATTGCGATATTTTTGTAAAACGATTTGAATCGCTTCTAATAAAATTGCTTCACCACTTTCAACAAGTTGTCCATTATTTTGTCGCCTTTTTTCATTCAAAATTGATAGAATTGAGTCGGCTTCACCACTAATAATGGCAGCAAGTCTTTCTCTTGAGAAATCTGGATTTTGTTGCACAATTTGTTCGATGAATGAAACCAGATCAGCTTCACCGGAGAATATCGGTATTTGACTTTGTTGTTGGATTCGCCGTAAGGTACTCTCAAGTAAATCACTTTCCCCACTTTGCACAGCTTGTTGTTGCAATTGAGACGGAATCGACACTGTTGATGGCAATTGCGTGACATTTACACTGCGATACTTTTGTAGAATAATTTCTATTGCTTCTAAGAGAATCGCCTCACCACTTTCAATGGCTTGTCCATTGTTTTGTTGCCATTTTTGGTTCAAAATCGATAAAATGGAATCAGCTTCACCACTAATTATCGCATTTAGTCGTTCTCTCGTAAAATCTGGATTTCGACTGACAAGTTGTTCGATGAACGAAACCAGATCAGCTTCTCCGGAGAATATCGGAAATTGGCTTTGCTGAAGAATTCGTTGCAGGGTTTCGAGCAGATCGGCCTCACCGCCAACAGCTGGCGAATCAACGAATTGACCATTTTTCTTGTATTTATTTATGATATTTTGGATTTTTTGCAAAATTTCACTTTCATGCGATTTTATGCCGGATTGATTTTTACTAACGGCATCATTTAAAATGTCCAGTATTGCATCACTTTCGGCTGATAAAATAGCATTCAATTTGTCGGCCGTTAAGTCTGGATTTCTTTGTAAAATTATTTCAATAAACTGTACAAGATCCGCTTCGCCCGATAATATTGGAATTTGATAATCGGGATTTTGTTGTAAAATGCGCTGCAAACCGTCTGCTAAATTTTGTTCGCCCGAACTAACACCGTTCGATTGGACCCGATTTTGGAATGACTGAGATAATGATTGTTTTAATTGTTGTTCTTTTGTTAACGGACGTGCATTAATTAAGGTGATTGCCGCATCCGGTTTAATAATTTTCGATGTATTGATATTAAATTTATTTCCAGCATCGGTGGACAACTCACCCAAACTTGAGATGTAAATGTCTTTTGGATGTTCCAAAAATGTATTCTGTTGAACCGTTTTTGTGGTATCAATTCCAGTTTGTGAATTAATTTCAAAGTCACCTTCTTGTGTGATAACCCGATTACCGAATTCAGAATTGGGTTGTTGTTGTTGTTGGTGATGATGTTGTTCTTGTTGTGGTGGAATGGTCGGTGTTAATTGAGTACCTGCTTGTGTGTTCGAATTCGGCGTTTCATTGCTAAATGTTCCCACTGTCGATGGTGACGTGAAACCATTCGAAACGCTTGATGTTTGCGTAGTTTTTGATGCGAATTGATTTATCGATGGAGTAACTATTGGTCGTTCTGTCGCTAGACTTGTTGACTTCGAGAAATTTGGTAGAAGCGTTGGCCGCCCTTGAGCGCCTTTCAATGGAAAATTCATCATCTCAGTTACAACTGCCATAATATCAGACATGCTTTGCATTTTCATATTGAGTTCAGCATTTTTGCCGTAATGGTTTTCACTTGCACCGCAATCAACATGCTGATACCAATCACATACAAACACTTCCTGGTTGAATAAAGTTCCATTTGGACAAATAAATGCAAATCCTGAAGGGAAAACAGAAAATTAGTATTCAATAAAAAAACAATACAATTGCAAACAAATCAAAACGATCGATCGTCAGTTTCTTTTTCATTGACTTTTCGAAAAATTCTCTTTTGAAAACATCGCACTTTTTGTGGTATGTTTCACTGTTATCGATCGTTTCGATATGTTATTTCCATGTAAATTAAGAGTCGATTGAAAATGAAATACGAATAAATAATGAAATCATTGAACCTTTTCCACTTAATTCTGTATTCGTACAAACTCGAAACACCTGACATCTCGCTTCGACATCCGCATAGTAGCCTGAAAACGAAATAACAACAACACATGAACAAAAGAGCACATCAAATTCAGTATCAAAAATACCACATTGAGCGAAGAGCATAATATTTGCATAAATTATTTGACATGATGTGATCGGTGTTCGAACATTTCACATCTCTATTTTACATGAGTTTTTTTTGTTGTTGCTATTTTCGAATGAGAAACTCGAGACATATTTTTGGTATTTATACAATAACCATTGAATTTATTATTTTATTCAAAAACTTGATTTATATATGGAATACCATTGATCAAATCATCTTATTTTGAAAATCTCATATTGTCTTTGTCTTTGCGCTGCAAATATTTTGGTTATAATGTAATTTGATATTACTAAAACAAATTCCAGTTTAATCTGTAGACAGTATGCAATTTTAGTTCACCGAAATAAAGAAGGAGTTTATTGATTTCTTTAAATGGACTTGAAAAAATCACGTGTTATCATTGAAATGATGTACATTTTCAATTTTGGCCATTTTGTAAAACATTTCAAATGAATCGTTTCACAAGATTGATGGTTGTATTGTCATCGCAATGAAATAATGTATGTTCGAGAAAGAAAAAAAGATAATAAGTCAGTGGGACTTGTTCGATTAGATCGATTAGACCTCCATATTGTTGTGAAGATTAGCACTGTCTTACAAAACGAAATTTTTGCCACACAAATGGTGAAAGTTTCTGTTAGAGATATTGACTTTTGGCCAAAGTTCGAATAATAGATTACTGAAATAATGAATGTACCTGTGGATCGGCTATGGCAAGAGAATGCCGTTTCTGGTGGTGTTCTGAAGATTGGATAATCAACATCTGGTTCGCCTGGAATGCTTTTCCTAAGTTTATCTAGTTGATCGGATGCATTGAGCTGTGAAAGGGCACCGCTAAAACAGATAAAATTTATATTTCATTTGAATTGATGCGAATTTCAAATAGTAAAAATTGTTAATCATGAATAATAAATTGGGTCACATGTCGTCGATGTGATAAATCGTTCAAAAAGCGAAATGACATGATTTTTTTGCGCTTAAAACGACTTTTTCCCCTCAATGCAAATCACTTGAGATTGACATATTGAACAGGTGCTTGTTTTTCTATGCTGAAAATCCATATCACTTCTGCTATTTAATTTTGCATTATGTTTTTTTTTCAAGTAATAACCTCGATGGTCTATGATTAAATTCTGTGTTAGATAACACAGTGTTTACCTCGACTTTTGCGTAACTTCGATTTGAACGTCTTCTTGACCTTGCAAATCATTTATTCCAACGGCATCGAACGGATAATCGAAAAGCGTACGATAGGTTCCTGACGTGGCAGTTCCCTCTAAATTTGCAATAATTAGCAGCGATGACAGCAAAGCTAAACACAAAAAAAGGTACAAATAATATTCAATACTTAAAATATATGGATGACATTCTTGCTGGAAGCTGAATTCAAATGAGTTCAAAAGAAAGGGAAATTTCACGCCCTAATCAGTAATAATCGAATTAATTTTCCAAATTAAAAATAATAATCAACATAATGTGATTTATATGCTTATCTGCTTGGCGACTTGAACATTTGGCGCTACGGAAATTCAAAACCGAATCACCATACATGGAAATTGAAAGCATTGTTGCTCGGTAACCAAATATGATTTGATGGATTTGTGCGATATTACATAAAAAATAGAGATTCGACGAATAAAAGCAAAATGAATAAATTATTATCGAAAAATTGTGGACATTTTTGCATTTGGTTAAAATGAGAGAGTGATATTGAAGCAGCCATAGCAGCTTGACGTGGAGCTACTTCATTTTGATCATACTGACTTTAGAGGTATTGAATGTATGCTATAATAAAAAAAGGTCCCACCAAACATAGCGCATATCGTGTCAAAAATGTGTCTATCGGCAAAATGCAAATCACCTTTTTTCCGGCTAAAATTAATAACGTTCCATTAATTTCAAGAGATAACCCATTGCGATGACGAATGTCGCGGGCGAAATAAAAAAAGAGTATATAGCCACATTCTGGTTTGTGAGACGTGCGTGTAAGCATGAATTAAAATTTATAATTGATGCCAATAGCGTTAACGGATTATATAGTCATATGACATGTGAAAAATTCAAACGAGATTGAAAGTGCATCCATTTGTTATTTGTATGAGTTGAACAACCACAATGGACTGGTCGATTTATCGCTGTTGTCAAGATCGAATGAATCGCAGTTGCAAGTTCCATTTCATCAAATAACTTACGAAAAAGCAACCAAAACAAATTGTTTCACATAATTTGACAATGATATTTAATGAATAAACATTTTGCACTAAAAGCATTTTTTTGTTGAAGATGATATGTTACTTTTTGAGATGGTTAACTTTCGTAAAAATGTCAAAGAAACAACAAGTTTCACTCATAACAATAAAATATCTTATTGATTGAATGAACTTCGCAGACAATTTTATGAGCGATTATCATATTTTTAGCATATTCGCGAAAAAAAAATTTTTGGTCACCAAATGATGATAATGTGCACGAAATCCAAATTTGGCCATTGACTATCTAATAATATTCATGAATCATTGAAGATTTTTGTCTGCACGATAGATGATATCGTAGGAGGATGACACATGAACCAATCTTATCCCGTTTTTTACCTCTAAAGAATATTTTACATCACATTGTATGAGTTAACAGAAACATTTGGCCTCCACATTCGGTGGAAGGCGCGATAAACTGCTTGTCAAAAAAAAAAGTTTAATAATTTATTTATATCCATTTTGTTGCATAAGGAATTGTCTAATCATCTTGAACGTTTGATGTTTCCGTCTTTGAAACAATATGCCTTTTTTCGTCATTCATCGAACTAATATATTTATTTGCTTTCTATCACTTTAATTCACTCTTCCGATATGACCGCTGCCACTCACCGATCGTTATGTGCCTCATCGTACGTTACTTTTTGTTTTCTCCTTCTGTTTTTTTTGTGAATCCTGTTGTTGTCAGCTGCTGGATTCTCCTTGTCTTTATTGAGTTTAATTAATTATAAGCTTCACTGCGTTGAAGTGGGTGTGAACATTTGAACGAACATAAAATACACAAATTCATTTACACTTAAATATCTTAACTAATCACTGATGCGCTGAAGTGACTTGTTTTGACGTTACGGTTACTATTGTTTTGATTAATTGATCACACAAACAAAATGAACATCGACTTATTTTGCCACTTTATTGATTTTAATCAATAATCGGATTTCTGAAACTTAAAATGAGACAGAGAGAGATTCTTTAATAAAATTGATTTATCACAAGCGATCGTCGTCATATAAATTAACCAATGAGCTGTCAATGTATCGATTATGTGATCACAAGAAAAAACTCAGAAGTTCATGGTTAAACTGTCACAGTTGAAATACGAATAACACAAAAAAGATGCTGCGCTAATTTAAATCATCATTTCGTTATGGTTGTGCATTGAATTCCAATGATTTTTTTTGGCATGGCTTGTAATGAAATATCAAATGATTATTACGGATTTGGCTGGAGATGAATGAATGCAAATTCTTTTTCTTTGCCTTTTTTGTGTGAATTTTTTTATCTGTTTTTTTAAGAATACCGAATTATTGTTATGGATGTTTTTTTTGTCAAATAAAAGAACACATAAAATGACGCCAAGATAAATAGCGTAATTTAGCTGCGTCTTTGGCACATCCTGTATCGTGTATTGAATTTCTTTAATTTGGAGATAGACAATAAAGTCGTTCCAGTTGCTATTCTTTTCGAAGCAAATCATTTGTGATGAAATCACACCTAGCAAATGCACCCGCTTAACATGTTTAAAATCAATATGTCCGTAAATGGTGACTTTGCCTTAAAATAGAACCAGAATTTTATCTTATTTGCTTGAGTATTCGTCTCGAATCACGATATAATTTCAATTTTTGCTCAGCTTTACTTAAAATTTATTCACACGATTGAAAAAAGTTTCACCCTTTAATTCGAAGTATAAAAGACACTCATCACTTTTTCAAAGGATTTTCAATAAAAGAAAAATAACTGAAAAATGAACTAGAGTCAAGTAAACAAGCGATAAAGGCGATTGTAAAATGTTGTATGCTTGTTGCGTGTGAACTGTCGAGAAATCAAAAACGAACTGTAACACGCTGGTTCGCAATAAAATAGCTAAGGTGAAAAGACGATGTCTTTTTTATGGTTTTAAATTATTATATATGCTGAGATCGAAATGACTTCGAATTAATTATAGTTGCTGTATGAATTTTTGTTTCTTGTTGCTCCATCCATGGATCATGCTCATCATTCATTTTTACCGAATCAATCGTGTCCACTTAACTTAAAGGCACATTTTAATTAATGAAATCCCCAACGAAAGTAAGATTATTAATTGCCTTCAATAATTGCGCTTGATTATATAATTGGCTTAAGCTGCACGTGTTTATAATGCTGTGCGATTGATTGCCTTTATTCGAGCTCGTGTGTGCGTGTGTGTAACAATTTAACTTTCAATCACTTTCGAATAGTTTGCTTATCAGTTTTCGGTGGAAGAGACGAACAAAGGCGCGTATACACACACACACCTGAACGGCATACACGTGTGTCATGCGATCGAATATGAATCGCCCATTCGGAAATCACTTTAAATGGTATTAGATGGTATATTAATCTTGAATTTTGGTTTGTTAAGTCATTAGTTTAATGTGAAGTGAAAAAACTGCATTAATTTTCAATTAAATTCATCATATTTCGCATCGATAAGCCATCGGAAGCCATAAAATAAAGTAAAGCAAATATGCGAAAATGAAAAACAATATACAATATTATTTTATGTCTTGATTCGATGGAAAAATATAAGCGACATCTTTTTTATCCACATTTTTTTTATCAATTTGGAATTCAAACGATCACCGGACGACCGTAGCATCTAATTTTGGATGAATTCGTATTGTGTTTCATGTGAAAACGAATATAAAAAGACAACGAGACTAGATTGGCAACATGAATATTTATAGACTTTTCGCTGAACGTTTTTGTTGTAGATAAAAAAAAATCGAAATTTCGCCCCCTTACACGGTGAAAATACATAATATGTGTAGTTGTTCATCAAACAAGCTGTTTTCACCGAAAATTAATCCAATTTCGAATTGCAAATTTTTGAATAATTCCACTCCAACCTCAGATATGATTTTTTTTTGTTTTATGATACCGAAGTTTATCGCCGCAAATATGTTGTTTTTTAGCCACACAAATGCGAAAAGCTATCATAAAATTAAACTGTCATAAAAGTTGAAGAGATAACTAGTCGATTGCTAATCAGTATGGTGTTCTTGATATAATGCCCGCATACCATACACGAACATACATCACATTCATGCGATGGAGATGGAAAGGTTTGAATGATGACGTTGTTCAGAGTATCGTATACTGACACTTAAAAAATGAACAAAAATCTTTTTTTGGGCTTTTGAAACGCGTTTCGCGTGTTTATATGATTAGGATAGATTATAATTATGCCGTATATGTTGTTCAGAAAACGAATGAATTTTAGACGAATCACATCAATTCGAATAACCATAAAAACACATCGATGAAGTCAAACGTGTTAAATACATTTTTATGGCGAGAAAAAAAACCCATTGAATTTCACTAAAGAGCTATTTTGATAAATTCAATAAGTCCAGATTGAAGTGTGCTCTGTTCTACGGTCAAAATCATGTTCGAACAATTAATAATATGATCTGATTGATCATTGTTTAATCTCTTCATTTGATATCACAGTTTACTTCCAATCGATATGTGTGTGATTTTAATCATTGACTTGTTCTTTTGTTCCGATTTTTTTCGCGTCGCAATTAAATATGCAAAAAATGATTATTTTAATTTTAGGTGCTATATCCGGTTGAAAGCCACATAAATATGGATAACAACAACAACAAACGAGAGAAAAAAAACTTCGAGGATATATTTTAAGTGGACATATATTTAAATTGAACTAATTTTATGCGAAAAAAAATCATCGAAACATTTAAATCATATGCACACGCGCAAACTTTTCCCTCCCCCTTGAAAATGTTGGTCAAATAGAAGAATGCAAGATAACAAAACACAGTCATTTGCACCACACTAAAACTGGTTCGAAAATCAATTTATAACCAGATCATTGACACGAAAAAACGGAAGAAGAAAAAAAATTTACGATTATTTCGACTAGAAAAAAAATCCGGTAATGATTAAAAATGCACTCAAATTCAACTAAATTCACAAGAATCACTAAAATCCAAAGCGTATCCGTTGATTCTCGCTTGTATAAGCTTGAATTTTTAAACCGAATAAATAAGCATCATTTATCAGATCAATATCTAGACAGTACATTGGCTCTCGATCCTTCACCGTAATACGAATCAAACACTGTTCAAGCAATGGCACAGAAAAAAAAAATCACATTCACACTGTGAACGTGTGTATTAAGCTCATAAGCGCAAAATTTAAACTGAATTGCCACAAAAATTGCGAGTTGAAAGATCATGATTGGATCGAAAAATTCAAAAACTATCATATATGGCACATTCAATGTATTTATCATACAAACAACGCTTCACCATTTACGGATATTATGCCAATATTATACAAATGACGAAATCACCGAAAAAATTATACATTTTCACACAACCATGATATGGTCGTATATTCAATCGTGTATCTCTGTTCTTCTTCTTCTTCTTTTTATTTTGATTTTATTTATGTATGGTATATGGCAATAATAATGCGGTATGCAGTGTGTATCTCACACATATCACCCAGAGAGTTGAACTCTCACGCTCGATAAATATACATACGGAATCAAAATGCAAATATACACATCATATACTTGAAAGATGACCACCTCCATGCTACACTGTGTCGTCTCGTCGCGCACCAAAAAAAATCATATTCGCCTTTTGGTGTTTGACCATGCCATCTCATTCGCACCGCTTTGGTGGTTCGGCGAGCGAATGGAATATATTAAAACACAGAGAGACGGTGATGCCGAAACCGTGCGGTAAAGACAGAAAAACATCAACAATGTATAAAAAGTAGCGTCTTCTTGTGTAATCCGAATGAATTATGTGCCACTCTCATTGATGAAATTAAAAGTAGATGATATTCAATACAAGCATAACATGATACTACATTGAATAAAAAAATTTCTTGTAAGAATCACACACGCAATCGCAGTTAAATATCATTCGAACGGGATTGAGGCGAAAGAAGTACACAAAAATTCGCGATCTTGAACCTGTTCTTTGCACGAACTTTCAGTTGTTAAAAGATTCTTTTTTCGACGATGGTGTTCGGTTGATTGTAGATAAGATTGGTTAACGTAAAAGCCACATGACACACTGTATTTTACCGAATTTTAATCATTTTCATATCTTTTTTGGCTTTTTTTTTTGGTTTCGGTTGAATTGACAAAATGATACCAAATAAATGTAGATGAGTAATCGCTCCATTAGTATCTTCGAATATATCAAATCGAAAAAGTAGCTTTGCTCATCAATTGGTCGTATTCAATTTCGATCTTTAATCCCTGTTTTTGTAGGCCTTAACATCCTAAAGCGTATATTTGTTTGCTACTTATTGAAAACAACTTGAATATTGGGACAGCACCTTACACCAAAAAATTGTGCATTATGTTTGAAGGTTATCCGTTTTTTGTGGCTAGAAATCATATGGCTTTGATTCGTGATCCAAAACAAATCACATGAATAATAATAGGAATCCTCTTCAAAATGAGAAGCAAAAAAAATTTGCCAAATATTTTTGCACGTTCGATAGACTGCCCATTGAAAACAGTAAGAGGGAAGTCAACCATCTTAATTAGCAGTGAAACTGATAATATTATTCATGAAATCTGTATAAAATAGCATAAAATTTGATTTATAATTCGGATTAAATCGTCATCATTTCACATCTTCGGCTTAACGACAAACCGAAATGTGTGCGTGTGATATTGATGGAATTACATTACAACAGCGTAACCTTTTGATAATCTTATCAAAATGTATTTTGGTGCTTTTATTTAATGTAAATATTGAACAAAAAAGATGACCAAGACAAAAAAATCTTAAAACAAACACATAATCTAGGTATTTTTTCAATAAACTCTTGTAAAAGTTTTACATCAAAGACTTTGGCGACGGTAAAT
This sequence comes from Contarinia nasturtii, assembly GCF_009176525.2. Lineage (NCBI taxonomy): Eukaryota > Metazoa > Arthropoda > Insecta > Diptera > Cecidomyiidae > Contarinia > Contarinia nasturtii. Next base: position 4,818,996 of record NW_022198046.1, on the reverse strand, counting down.
CATCACAAAAATTTCACACGAATTTCATGCCACGACGATTAATCTGACTTTTTGTCTATTAACTCCCAAGACGTCTTGTCTCCAAGATTCCATCCAATTTTCAGTTATAAAATCATGCTTTCAAACAATCGAAGATCTTCCGTCGAATTAATGTTGATTTTGACTAATGATTTCGCGAAACAAAACGATAAAAACTATTCAATGGAAAGCATCATCAAATGTTAATCAAAGATGAGACAGAGATTATAGTTTTTAAGATATCACACAATAGACAATAAAAATTTGTGCAAATAAAACGTTTAACTTGATTGAGTTCATAAAATGAAACTATCAACACATTTTGCATCTATTTGAGATTGACACAAGTTGAGAATCATGTTTCACATGAACTATGAAACTAGCTGTACAGTAGCAGTACGTTGTTTTCTGTCATTTTTTATTAAATCACCATCTGACATTCATTTAATTGCATGAATATCGTTTGGTGAAAAGGTTAATGCATTCCACTCGATTCTGTTTAATTTCGTTTTTTCCTATATTTAACAGCTCTTCAACATTGAGTTGCTGGAAACATATAATTTTTCGTTTATCAAATTGCCAAAATTCATATTTTTACTACATGCATTTCATGTTGAAAAGAATGATTACGAAAAAAATTGCTTCAACGTCAATCTAAATGTTTGTTTGTTTAATAAAGTTTGCATTATCTTTTTGAAACTAATAGACATTCACATCTTTGGCAATTTTACCTACAAAAATTGGACCTATGGAAATCTGGATGAATGGATCGTGCATATTCTCTGTGATAGAAAGGTCAAAATTACCTGCTTTAAAATTGAAAAGGAAAATCAATTGCCTCAAAGCATTGACCATTCTTTATTTCTTGAACCCTTGGGGAACAATTTCATTAAATTTTCAATTGTGTACACTGCAATATAGGTTCTGTGTATTTAGGCGTACGATATAATTTTTTTCAAATGGCCGAAAATAAACGAAAATCTAATTGTCCCCTCGGAAATTGCTCTCTCAATTGAATCAAGTCGACAAATTAAATCAATTTATAAACAAGACTAAATTTTTGCGGTAACTTTTCAATCGGAGTTAGATGCAGATGTTTGTTTTTTTAAGAGAAAAAAACGTAAACTAATCCCTTTAAATACATTTAAATGTTTTTGGGGTATTTCGTCTGCAAATATGGCCGTCAAATGTAGTGCCACGAGTAAATGCAAATCGAAAATAAAAATGATAAAATTAACCTCAAGCGTTCACTTAAATGGAGGTTGTGCATGTATTTCTATCCACAAAATATAAATGAGTTCATTAAATCGAGCTTGAAAGGCTTTTATTTTCTTCATCTCGATTATTCGAGATTCGTAAATTGACTTTTGGTTTGCTTTTTGTTAGAATGTCAGCGATACTGAAAATGTATTCCTTTTATATTTTGTGCTGTGCATTCATTCTTGTTGTATGGGTTTGTGCTTCCATTTGATTTGCTAGGGGTTTTTGTTTGTGGTTATGGTTGCTTTTTGAGCTTTATGCCATTAAAAAAGGCTTATGGGCGAAACCGAAAATGCTAATGTGTTCTTGGTTTTTTTCAAAACATATAGCTGACATACGCTCTCATTCTAAGAGATCGTTTCAAATGGCGTATGTTTTCTTTCTCTCTTTTTTCCCGACTAAAATACACTCTTTTTTCCCGTCGCTATTTTCCATCACTTGCATAATAGCCATGCATTTAGAAACGCTTATGGATTCGTCGCAGTTTTATTCATCTGAAGCATTTTGTGTCAGTCGTTCGCTTTAACAAAATTAATATGGGTTGAATTGTAAGAGAAACCACAATAAAGTGAAAAACGAATGAACAATAAAAGAAAGAGCGTTTAAGATGTATGCGTTTAAGGAGGATATGCTTCTTTGCGTGTGTATCGTATAAAAGATGGCACATTCAAAAATGAAGAACGATGGTTTTACGAAATGAGCCACTTTGATGACTTTAATCTACGAAAGTAATGAGCCGCACATAGTCTTGATGGCAATGAGTAGGGCAATTCGCTGTCCTCTTAGATGCTAAAAATGACTTACCGTTTTTCATTCGCTACTTTATATGGTTAGCTTTGTGGCATTTTTGCCGGCTGTTGAGTGGTCAACCTTTATCGTTGCGTGATCGTATCTTGAATCACCCACATTTTGGTAGCGCACAAAAAAACATGGAATGAAAGCAGAAAACGACCAAGCAAGAGAAAAAAAAACAATTTTCATTTCTGTTTATGACGTTGATTTATTCATTATACAGTGGAGCATAGTGTTACACTAGCTAGTTTTCTGTGTGCTGGAAAAAAAGTGGTTATTTAGAAGTTCGTCGTTTGAACGTATACAATGCACATAGTTTGTTGGTTCTGCGTCATTTCTTTCTCTATTCTCACTTTGTTTTTCATTTTCGCAAAAAATTGCTTGCGAACAGGTAAAACTCATTCGGGACTGGCATGGCAGAAAACACATTTTGCAGAGAACAAGAAAAAAACAGGCCACTCCAATAAATCACACAAATTTATGGACAATTTTCAGTTGAACTCATTCAGATCTTGCGATGCGATTTTTTTTTCGCGCGCGAGTCATAGACTTTTGGTACTTGGCATTATGCATCCCTTCATCTAAACCATACTCGAATACAAGTGCGATATGCATTTTTTTCTCATCAACCAAAAACTAATTTTCAAATGCACCGCGCACACAATACACAATCTACTTAGTCTATTGGTCGGCGAAAAAAGATGCAAACATACAGAATTTAAATAGAATTCGTCGGGTTGTTTATTCAAATTAACTCATTTTTTTTTTGCTCTATCTACATTCGCATGCAAATATGAAGTGATCATAATTCGTTGCTAAAATATTGCTGCAGTATCTTCGTACAAAGCAAACAATATGCCAACGAAACGAGGAACACTGTGAATGCATGCTTCAGAGGCAATTATTTAGTGCGTGAATCTGCAAATGAAAAATGAATCCTTGCATCATTCAGGTGAATTGTTCAAAATGAGAGTATTTTGTGACAATCACTGCAATACAAACCATCAACAAACGATGCAATTCCCGCGTTGGTCATTCCATTCGCACATTATAGTTGGTGATATAGCGCAAAAGTTTGTGATTAGATTAAGCAGAGTAATGGTGACAAACCACATGGATATTGCGTTAGAAGTACTCTCTTGAAAAGTAATTAAAGTGCAATTGAATAGATTGAAAGCGGCGGAAATGGCATTTTTTTTTCAATTGATACAAATAAAGGAAATTACAGATTGCTTTGAAATTGACCGGTTAAAATGGAGTTAATCTCGCATGAATCGAAACAGAAATAATCACGTGAACCTCAACAGAAGTTTAAAGCGCCAAAATGGATGCTTTTTTCAGCAAATACTCGTAACATCTTTTCAAATTGATGCAATGAAAATATACTGCAGTTTTTTTATTGTTTCTCTTTCTTTTCTATTTCTACTATTATTTTTTTCTTCAAAAGAATGAAAAGGCAATTCTTTGATATATATTTTTGTGGCATTTGTGTCCGCCATACGAGTAAATGAAACATTTTTCTTTCAAAGCATGTGAATGACATTTAATCTTTTTAATGGTACTCCCGTTGCAGATATATATTGCCACGTTCATTTCTTTGATTTTCTCCGTATTCCCCGAACAATTTTCACTTTTTTCCCACTCAAATACATATATATTTATTATGGATAAGAACAGAGCAATGGACATGCTGTCCTTCTCATTCTGTGCAATACATTATTCGGAAAATGTCAAGCTGAAATCTATTTTCATAGTCTTGCTTTCTGCTATACATTATTTATGTTTGATGTTTTTTGTTTGTTATTCACATTGAAAATGCAACACATTTTTTTCCACTATTTAAAACGGCTTTTTGTTGAATTAAATTCAACTACTTTCACTACTAAACGAGATGTTACTGTTCTATAGCTGTTTGTTTGACATGTAATTTGTGGTCCGCATTTATTTTTACAAATTGCTCCAGCTGACACATAAAGAGAAACCCCAATGGAGGGAGCACCGCCAGAGAAAGCGAACAAAACAACAACAACAAGATGGGGTACTTGTCGTCTATAGAAAGTCGACTGAAGCCGTGAATGAATTGATTTTCTATGCTGTTACATTAACAAGGAGCAAAAAAATTGCAATTAAAGTGAAAAACCATCAACGAAACACTTATTCTTTATCACCTTTTTTTTGTTTTTTTTAAAAAGAGAAATTTAATGGGATGTCACATCCATTTTCTCGTTCACAATTTCCTCACATTTGCGCAAAGAGGTAATTTTATACTGATATAGGAATTAAATTGTGGAAGTCCAACTTGGAACTAAAACCCAAGGTTGTGTTTCAATATTATAGTTTATATTATTTAAAAATCGAGAAATGTTTGAAGTTGTTTGTTTGGAAAAAGAAATGAAACTGTTGCGTCCCTGTCAAAAACACAAATAAACGGTACTTTTTTTCACCATCCATGTATTATATAGAAATTTTTTCGTATACAAATTGATGAAGTACATTCATCATCGTTGTCACCGGTTCGATTTTATTTGGTTCATAAACTTACTCGAAAAATGTATATAGATATGATGATGGCCATGTTATGGCGCCTCAATAAATTTAATTTGAAATAAATCATTCACACCATTCATATTTTCATTCTCTTTGTTTGTTTAAACTGTTTTAGGCATTAAATCACGCTGCGAATACGAGAAATAAAACCTGTTTTTGGTGCCATCGTTACAAACTAAAACCATAAACAAATTGTATGTATTTCATAACTAAAATTGAATTCCATTCGAATAACTATGACTCTATTGTTTCTTTGGTGAATAGTACATTTTAATATCTTTTTTATGACTTTTTTGCATATTTCAAATCAAATATCGATATTTGTATTCAAACGAAATATTAAAAAAACAAAACAAAAGACTTGTTGTACAAAAAAAGCGACTGCATTTGAATAGAGAACATTGATTCACCCACATTTTATGTGATTTTTTCAATTCAACCCAAAATTTATTGCTTTGAATGAAACAAAGAAACCCCAATATGTTTGTTTTACAGCCGAAGGCATTTGGTTCCTTTGAACATATTGGAAATAGGAAAATAAATGTTAAAGGCAGCCTTATGGAGGATTAGACCAAGATTTATATGGACAAAAATCTTTTACACTACCTCTTTCAAAGATATCACATACTTTCAATTGGGTTGATTTGTCAATTGAAACTCTTGGTATTATTTTACCCTTTTGACTTTGGTTTTGCAATGGTTAAAGTATATGAATGATTAAGAACATAGTTTTGAAAAATGTCGTATAAAAATATCATTTTCTATCTAGTTCTTGAAGTTCGTTCAAAGTATCAGTGTATATTATAAAATGTCTTCACTTTGTTGTCGATTAAACTGAGTGCAAAGTAAAAAAGAAAGTTTAACTTTTTGGTTCTTGACAAGCAATTTGATCTATGAAAGCGATACATTCAATATATGAGCATTTAAAGCGTGCAACACATGGACCCTTTTATTCGAAATAATAATAATCTGAAATGGACGAAGAAGCGAGGACACGAGGATCTTGAGATCTACTTCTTTTCATTTTATTTCATTCAATAAAATTTGCACATAAATATGACGGGAAGTTTTATTGTATGCGAAGACAAAAGCGAACGGAAAACGCCAAACAAAAAGTGAAAAACACTATAGTATAAAAGGCAATATGGTCGGGAATAACCTGAAAAACAAGAGAAAAACGAAATAATGACACAAAACATGTTCCCTTATAATCTATCCTTTTCTCGTCTCCAGATAGTTTATAGCTTGATTGTTGGCTTTTTGTTCGCTTCTATTATTTCCATCAAATCGGTGTTTGTGTGTGTGCGCGCGTCGCCACGTTGCCATTGGGCGCATGAAACATATTTTATTGTTACGAGGCATGACGTACGAATATCTGGCATCCCTCTCAAGCTGTCATTAAAGTTGGCACCAAAGCGACAAATACAACACGGCCGCACACTGACTCTCTTTCACTCTAATCGCTTCCATTCTTTTACTTGGCCTTTGTTTTTATTTGGCCTGTGCAACATACACAAACAGTTTAATGTGAAATGTGTGTGTGTATGCATTTTTATCACCATCAAAATGAAACACACGTATTAAGAAGATTAATTCTTTTTTATGGATGGCTGAAACAATGGCTTGTCTCAAGCTCTCGCAACATCATACACCATTTGATACATTTATAATATAAATTGTTTTCGTCTGTTTTTCATTTGCGCACCCATTTACTCTTCAAACCCGAGGTGGGCACCATGCGACTCGTTCCAATGCCATCATATGAAATATGCCAACGATTTTCTATCGCGATGACACTATTCGGCTTCTTTCTTTTGTCGACCATACTTATCTTTGACGAACATTTTACATGGCCGCCTCAATGTTTTGCTATATGTATAAAGCGGCGATTTCTTTCTATTTTTTTTTTTCTTCAATTTAATTCGAATAATTGTTGTCCTGCGTTTTTGCTTCCAGATCAACATAATTTACAACAATAAAAACCGTTACTCGTGGCGAATTTTAATGAATATTATAGACGAAAAAGACAAATATTTAAATTAAAACCGTTTTTATGCCGATTATATTGCGACGATGTGGCGTTTGCCAACGTTTGTCATGCTGATAGTTGATGTTAAGTAATAATTCATGAAGAAGTGAATCTGCTACAAATGCGAGAGAAAATACATGGTTCAATATAAATGTGCATAATTTAGAGGTTAGATCAACTTGAAATTGCAAAACAAATACAGAACGGAAATGGCTTCTTGACTGCCAGAAAACAGCGACTTTTCGTCGGCTTTTCTACAGCAACTTAATACTTTCTGCTTATTCACTGCGAAATTTATCTATGCCATGGCGGGAAAAAAATGTCTTGGCATTTTCTTTTGCTCTAAATTTCATTTGTTCGTAATATTATGTTCGGTGTGGAGATGAAGTTTTTCCAACGCAATATAAACATGGAGAAAATAGCACTTGAATCGTTCAAATCAGTAAATTATGCGTGATGTGCCCAAAAACATTTTCCTATTTACGTGTTTTTATACATTTTCATTGTAATTAAAGTAATAAATTTTACTTAGCGCACACAGTGATGTGCCATCGGTATTTAAACATAACAAGAAAGAGCAGCAATGCACGAAATAGAACACTATCTATAAGCGTTCTTTGTTGTTATTGGTGATTCGGAAAAAGTGAGCAAGAGAGAGAGAGGGGGGGAGAGAAAAGTGTCTTGTTTCGATATTTCATGGAACCGAACCTGATATTTCCAATGCGAATGTTTTTACTTTTTGCATTTGAACCACGAAAAACGTATGTGCGCATATTTTGCAATATACATTGAGTGTATAGCACTTTTATCGCTTAATTAAAATTTATGTGACTGGTACGATGTACATGGAATATTCACTTTTATCTAATTACCAAAGTAAAATCACGAGCCTCAACATCAATTAATAAAAATAATGTCTTATGCAATGGAAACGCATTGGTCGGGGAAACATTGTTGATATGGGAATTATATTCCATGCTAAAACTGAACGCATATCAATGTGTAGTTGCGCTATACTGCTTGGAAAATTGAACAAATGAAAGGCTCATTTGATATTCGCAACGTAAAACTTTACTGTACGCCTTCGCTTTTTGACTTGATATCAAGTTTCTTGTGCCGAAATGACGAAGAGAAGTGAACGGGAGCGAGAAAAAAAAACTCAAACGAAAAACCATCTAAGTATCAAACTGAAAATAAAATACTCAGTTGAACACGAGGCACATATTATTTTTCACCTAACACGTAAAATATGATTTTGTAATTGGATTTTCAGTGTTGCGAACCATCAAGCCACACGTTTTCTTAATGAACGCATTTTCTTAATATGTATGTAACCCATCCGTTCGTATGTGTGTCATTTTTTTTCCCGAGGTTTACGTCACTTATTTGCTCTAATGATGTGCTTCTTGTATCTATTCACGGTCTTCGCACACTCAATGATATTGAGCACGCACATTCATTACACCAAATTAATTACTCTCATAAGCTCATATGATTTCGTAGTCCAAGTTTCACTCGTTTGTAATTCGACGCGTGAGTTGACTGCATACTTGTGGCACGGAAAAAAAGTTAATTCGATTTCATTTATAATGCGTTTTTTATGAATTTTAAGTATTTGAAATTTTATGTGTTCTAAAATGCGGGTACATTTCAGTCAACATACAGCGTAAACAAAGGGGAGCATTGTTCAAAGTTCCGAAAAGAAAAATTTTCTTCTTTCTTCATTTTCTTTCTTCGTTTTTTCGCATTAGAAAGTCAAACTTTGGCAAACTGGGTAAGACTGGCTTCAGTTGAATGAGAAAGGGAAAAAAATTCAACTCCAAAATATTTTTTATGGAATACCGTCTACACTGCGATACTGTTCATTTCGCTTCTTTGCATTCTACCTCTCTCACACTTTTTGTTATTATCATAATTGACTCGGTGTGTGCTTACCATTTACAAGCAAATTTTCATTATTGTTTGTATTTCAGATATATATTAAAACTTCAACTGCAACTCGAAAATATGGCATACCTTTTACCCGCCTTTACCGTATATGATTCAGGAAATAAGACACATTTTACAAACCACCGTTGTTTATTTCTCGTAAATATTGCGTACAAGAAAAGTACAAGTTTTGCTCGGAACATTCAATGTGCGTATGATTTCTGAATGAGTCATTTTATGGAAAATTCACGAAATTCAAAACAACGAATTTATTTGACGAGCATTTGGGCAACGCTTGATGACTACAATGCAATACAATCAACAACCAACTAATTTCGATATTTTATATAAGTAAACACATTCAAACAACAACAGCACGTAAATTGCAAATATTCATTTTAATTAACATCGCCTTGAAGAACGGCAAATACACAAGCATAACGAATTTTACCAAATATGTTTGCCGCTTCCAATTTATCCCCGTTATTTATGCATGACACAATAAAATAAATATATTCCAATTTCATGTTCTATATTTGCTGAAAATGATCAGCAAAATTTATATCAACAAATTTTCAGAAGTGTCGTTCAACATTCCCACTTACCACTCGGTGCTCCCCCAAATATTGTAATTATATTTTGAAGTTACACGAAATTTGTACAAATCGAAAGGTGCAATTACTCATACATCTAATTGAATCCCAATGTATATGGCATGTGAAAAAAAGCTGATGCATACACATTTTCGTGTATTTCATTTTTCATGATTAGCAATCACGTTCAATCAATTGTCGGAAATTGGGCCACCATGAATCATTATACTGCTGAGATTTTAATCAATCGACAGAATTTTCTGTACGAGAACACTGTCAATCATGGTCATTCGATTAAGTTCCAAATTCGTCAATCACACCTCACACACGGGATATGATTCCATTTGCACACGACACTTCAACCATCACACATTTTTTTTTTTTGAACAAAAGTGAGTTCAATCAAGTTCATGCTAGTCTATTTGATATGTTATCACTGATATAAACATTATTCGTGTTTGTGTTTAACTGCGTTTCATTTTCAATCTGAATTGGATGACCGAAGCGTATGCGTCACACTCGTGTTACACCGACGACTAGTTGTAATCTTATCTTCATTATTTGCACTACTGTCTAAATGACAATGCTTTACATTACCTCTAAATGTGATCTCTTGACGACAATAAATCAAATTACATCGGGGAGGGTGGTGAAATAGCAATACACCGGAACACTATTCCCCAATACACAGAACGCAATGAAGCTACCAGAAGATGTCGACTACAGCATGTATATTTATTTGAGTTTCTGATGGCTATATACATGCAAGTACCATTTTTATTTTTCTTCTGCACAAAATTAATTATGGAGTAGCACAATAATTTGTCCTAATGTCGGTCACATCATACCAATAAAAAAAAATACACAGAGAAAGAAGAAGCACTGAATCGTGTCGTAGCGCCAACGAACAAAAACTACCGTCACCAACAACAAAACGAGCAAATTATATATAAAGCATTTTACGTAGTCATTTCTCAAATGAGCTATTAACTTTCAATTTGATTCGAAACAACCACAAAAAAAATGGCAAAAGCTTCCAACGTGACACTGATGTTTGGGGCATGACACTGCTATAGAACATTCGAAAAAACGAAGTTCGGAAAATTGATTAAAGTTGAAAATGCACGGACAAAACATTTGGACTCATTTATTTTGGTATTACATAGAATGCGGTATCCACCGTGAGCTCTGTGTCTTCTTTATCAAGCATTTTTATGGAAATCTGAAACAAATTGCAAATAAAATCATTCCAAAGCCCCCTTCAATGGTAAAAAGAAATCATTACAGAGGCACAAGCAAATCGTTTGACGAATGAAATAGAACAATTTCAGATGAAGAAAAACATTTCGCTGTTGAAATGGATGTTGGTGAAAAAACAAGTCGAAGAAAAAACAAATACAAGTAAATGTATACTGAGAACATTTCTAGAGAAACAGGCGAACATTTTGGTCGTGGGGTGAAAATTAATCAATGACTAATGGATGTGCGTCTGGATTCAAATAAAATGGTGTAATTTGATTCACAACCATGCTCATTGCGTATCACAAGCAAAAACAGAAAAAAAAGTAGTATCTCATTATCAGTGGCATCGAGAACGGCAAAAAATCACAAAGTCGAAAATCATTCAGTAAATTGATAACGATTGAATGAATCATTTCAGTCGGGGGTATAAAATGTCTTTTCCACAATTTCCATTACGGTCAATTTGTGTAATTACATTTCGTTTAATACACGATGCAGCGATGACTGTACACATATATATTCAAACGGTTCGGAAAACGAGCATGGCCAATTATCAAGTAACCACAACAATCTTTTATTTATTGATTCAATGAGGGACGAAAATGCCATCAACCGAAAATTTCATTAAGTCAGTGTTTATGTAAAAGTTGTAATTTTCGAATGAATGAAATTGAAATGTGTAAAATTTAGATGCTTTTAATTCATTTTGATTGAACAAATTACAAAACCATTTGGTGGGAGTTTTCATTCGATAAAATTTCGACCATTATTCGAGCTCGAATGTTAAGTTCGAATAAAAATGACCGAGAAATTGATAACGATAAAAAGAACACTGTATAGAAAATTACGGTGAATTTTATGGTTCACTTGAAAACAGAAGAAAAAAATTATTGCAGAAAGCTTGATCAAATCAAATGCCATAGTTTTCGAGAGAAAAAAAGGTAGACGAGCGAGTGTGTATGTATTATGTATATTTTTTCGAATACTACATATCTCATTTGAATGACATCCGGCTTCATCTCCTTCATCACCAGGTGATGGTTTCAAAAGTGCACGTCTCTTACAATGCAGATTTATGGAATTTAATCAAGAGAACCATAGTTTTGATCCCAGAGGTTAAGAGACAAAAAAAAATTGTTGGAAATTTTAATTAAATTTTTTCCCGTTACTGCTTCAATATACGTTTTTGTCGAAATGAAGTCAGGTCGGGTCTTTTTTTCATTCGAAAATCATGTCAACGAACATGAAAGGTCAGAGTGTTGAATTGTTTTCGTTACTATTGAGTGAAAATGTTAGAAGCGATAACGAATTTTAAAATGAAACTAACAAAAAAGAACAGCAGATGAATAAAAGAAAAGAAAAAAGGTGATGAAAATAAAATCGTACATCCGTTTCGGAAATTGATTTTATTACAATGCCAAATGACACCGATGGCATAAAATCCATAAGTTAAGAAAATTCCACTATCATAAGTTTGCTCGATTGCAATTTTCCAACCTCATCAAATGACACGTGACATTTATATGTCACATCCGGAGCTGTCTCGTATGCCAATGCTGTACGTATTTCTCATTTTCTTGCCAATAAAATTACGAATCAAATCAATTTGCATTTAAGCCATCCGTTGACATCATGCACTTTGGAGAACGATAAATATTCTCAATGGTATGCACTAAAATAAAAGCGACACGACTTTTTCTCTCTACGAAATATCCGGATGCAGGTGCAGCGGTTTCAGCTCAAATGCAAATCGCACAGATTATTAATCGATTCGTCGGCACGATTTCATATGCCAAACTCTTGCCAGCTCGAGAATGCTCGAAGGGTTGAAGGCAACATTGGTTGGTTTTTTCTCTCTGTCGTTTCTGATATGTATATTCGTATGCAACAAGATGGGTAAATTGGTTCAAGATATTTCCAATTCATATTAAAATCGAGAGTACCCAAGAGTGCTTGTGCCAATCAACATATAATCTTTTTTATTTCGCCAAAGCTTTTTCATGCTGTCCTTTGGTCATATTTTGCTGCACATTTTTCAATTAAAATCATTCTTGCGGAAATATAAAGCAGCACCGACTCAGCTCTTTCATGTCTTGGGAGATGTTCGGAAATGAGCAGAAGCGAGAGATAGAGAGAAAATGACAGAATGAAATGGAATGAATCCATATGGATTTTTCAATATGATGCTTCAACTGATATATTTCTTCTTTTTTTTTATTTCTAACTGGTTCCATTATGAATTATCACGAACAACTCAGTACAATTGGATTTTTTTTGACGCTCTTTTTTTTCTCAGATTTGCCATTTCGATGCAGAACGGATCATAAAATGGATTGCAACAGCATATTGTATCGTTTGCATGCAACAATCAATTTACTTTTAATTAAACCATTTTAAGTTCTCGCATACCTTTTTGTGCCATGTCATCGAATCAAAATGCAATATAACTGCCACAATAAATCACAACGATAGATATCGTCGATTACATTCGACGACAATACCTTAATGAATTGCCATATGTTCAATTTATCATCGGTGAAAAAATGCCACCCATTACCGAGGACATACATAAACCTCACTTCATTTTGTTTCCATTCAATGAAAGCAGCCGCAATTTTTAAAAATGATAGACTCTTCATACGCAAGAGATTATGTACACGCATTGCGATTTTTTTCCAATTTATTGATTTGTCACCATAACCAACAGTTGAAGTGCTTAAATTATTGATACTCACAATGAATTCGTAACAAGCAATCAATCGTATACCTTTTAATTAAAATTATTTTTCGATTGAAAAGAATTAATTGATTGAAAAAATAAAATATATTTCCTTTCAAACCGGAGCTCTCCATAAATGTTCAAAGTTATTTTAAATTCTCTCTTACACTCGGTTTTTAAGTATAACGATGTGAATATAATAAATGTTACATGACTTTTTCATTTCATTGAAATACACGATAGACAATTTAAAAAAAAACTTTACATTATCAAAAATATTGAATAAAAGATGCATAGCATAGAAATAAACTCTAATGACAACAATGAAAATGAGCGCATTTGAGAGTGTTTTGACATTTGATTCTGTTGACAACAACAGAAACAAGTCAAAGTGCTTCTTTCTGTTTCTGCTGGCAATACACTAAATTCTGTTTCTGTCGTTGCCAACTGAAAAATCAAAAATTTCTGTTTCTGTTTCTGTTTGTAATGCACTAAATTCTGGTTCTGTTTCTGTTTCTGTTTCTGATTTGTGTGACAACCAGCCTTAAATGCCCTTCCTTTGCCACTAAATGCAAACAAAAAATGTGATATCCACATCTTTCTTACTCGAAACGTCTTTGATAACATTTTATGAAACTGAACAAAAATGCAAATAAATAGCAAAAGCAATAAGCATTTTGTTAGGTAGATTAATTATATCATTCATATTATATGTTGTTAAGTGTTGTTGAACTCAAATAAAATTCAGAATTTTGATTATGTTGAAAAACAACAAACACTTGTTACTGCAAAAGCACACTTGGGACATAAGTCAGCGATTCATACATATTTCAACCAAGTTTGCAAATAAAATTAAACTCTTTTCAGATACTCGAATAAAGAATGGCAGGACATGAACAAGCGACACTCGTATTTTAATCTTTCAAAACATGTCACTGTAAACATTGTCGTCTTGCCAATTTATACAGCATTTTGCAGAAAAAAAACGCTTGAAATTGATCAAAAATTCATCATAGTTTGGGGATTTGATATCTATCACTCATTTCCAAATAAATAAAATGGAAACGTTGAACACCTTTATTAATTACTGCGTAAATTTTATTTACATTCTAACATCTACTGTATGGCATGTTTTTTAGCTTTTAATAATAATGAAACCATTCGTTTGCATACCAATTCAACGTACCCTTTGCATATATTTTAAAAGACAGACATGTGCCATTCAACTGTGACTGGATTTTTCCATCGCACAAGAATGATGGTGTGACAAGTTGTCATTTCATTTCTTTGCTGGAATTGTACGTTGGATGGAAATCTGAATGTCATACCATAACATAACTCAAGCAATGTGTTACCTTACTCATATCTATGCAAATGAATATTTGCTTGATACGCTGAATAGCACGCTATTCGCTCGCACCTGAGCTAATTCATTAGCAACCCTTTTTCCGTCAAAACTGGTACGGAATGCGTTGACAAAGAATGAAGTGAAGCAATGCAGTTTTTCATATAAATTAGACAATGACGTGACAGACTGATAACCGCATCGTTTCGATGTTCGTGATAACGAAACGATAATATGCAAATTATGAGCTTCAATTTATTAGAAAGGAATTTGTGGTGACATCCGTTTTTCTTTTGTTTATATTTTATGAACATCGTTTCGTTTATAGCATGGCATTTGATGAAAACAAATGATTTGCTTATTTTATCACAAAAATAACTGAAATGAAATCAAGGCGTGTGACCACTTTATTATTTCAGTTATATCGTCCAGATTGCGTGCAACGGTTTTGTTATTCAAGTGTACATACATTGAACATATATTTGGAAGGATAGACTAACAAATATGTGCAAAACTGAGTATAGTTAACCCATTGCTTTCTACGGATACCGTTTTGAGGCAAAAAACAGTCTCAAACAAGCGGCAATGTGTAATATCGGGAAAGATTTAAAGTGTCGTTTCGAACGGTTTAAAAGTAACTGCATTTATATGATGAATTATTTTAAAATAAGTGCTACAGAAACTAAACATTCATAACGTTCATCATACAGTTCGCATTGCAATGTGAATGAACGCAGATGTTCTAATTTCAATCAATGATGTCAATGTCATAATATTGAAATGTGTGATTTTGAATTGAAATCGATGGTTTAAAAATGAAATACAGATGATGGTTTTGGGTTAATATTGTTATGTTTGTGATAAATACAGTGTTTCGTGTGAAATGTGATTGTAAATATTTGCCTATAGACTATCCGTTATGAAAATGTGGTTTCCATTTAATTTATTATGATTTCAAATGTTCAATTCCAAGCAAATACAATATTTCCTTTCGATCGATATTGTCCAAAATAGTTTGTTCTATTGAAAAGAAAAGAGAATAGTTAAAGCTTCAGAGTGAGCATATTGGATGATTTGCCAAAATGTGAAACGTAAATTGATCTGACACATTTGGATGTTTGCTTTTATGCGTTGTCATGGCACGATTTCAAAATCTCAACGTACATCATTGGCAATGGTCAAGTTTCGGTGTCAAAATAAATAGAATATCCATTCGAGTAGCTCAAATTCAATTATTTATTTTCTTCCACTTCTGAAGAAAAATCACATTTCCTCTTAAGATACCAAATAGGATTTTCGAGCTATTGGATATTAAGTTATTGTGCAACGCACTCAAATCCGTGGTTTAGGTCGTCATTCAATTTTCGTAAAAGTCGAAAAAAAGAAATTCACCAAATGTGGTACATGTTGTGCCTTTGTTTATTAAATTACATCTTTTACGCTGTCACTTGTAATAATGGAATAAAATGTCATTCATGAAGTCGGCAGAAAATTCGAGTACACAGCACGGAATCAATGTATGTGTTTGTGTTTGTGTTGAGATTAAATTCAATAGACGTTTTGGCAAAGCAAAGACGTTTTAACTTATGAAAACACCTTGTTACGGGGCCACCTCATAACGGTTACTAGGGGAATGAAGTTTGCGAGAGATTGCCAGGACCAAAACCAAAATGTTCAAACTTATTAAAACTATATTGGCATTAATTAAATTATAAAAAGCAAATATTAAGTGATACAAATTGACGACGTAACATGTGGTCCAATGAACAATTTAGAATTTAACGTCAACATAATGTGAAAAGATTTCAGAGAGAACAATATTTAGAACGATATGAGAAAAGAAGCTGTATGTTTGTAGAAACTTTAACTTTTGTGTGTCTTGTTTTTATTTTGAGCTAGCATGATTTTCCATTAAAATGATTAATTTTATTTCAACCGAGAAAAATGTTTTAAAATTTTAATGAATTCTTTCTCTTATGTTTTTATATCTTATATGGAGATGCATTAAGATGAGCGTATTTTACATTTTCAAATGAGAATATGTAAGAATGAGCTTTAGAACATAAAATATTCATAAATGATTTTTGTAAAATCTACAGTGTGTTTCGTTTTATATTCACAGGCTTTGCCATAGGTCGTATTTTCCCGTCTCTAGACTTTCAAAATCCTCCCGCCGAAAAGGCGGATAGATAAATTCTTTCCATTTGCTAGTGTTTTTTTGACGATAAAAACTCGTCCAAGTTGCCAGGAATCGGCATTTAGTGCAATATAATCTAAAAGTGTGAAATGGATGTCTCCAGTTATAGTTTTGAAAATGAATATAAATAAAACACCGTGTAGTCCCATCATCGTTTCGCATCATAAATGATACAAAAGTGTTCTCACTTCGTAAAACCTTTTTCTCCATTCTGGGCATTTTCCTAAAACATTTAAATATTTTCACTTTTTCTGAAAACAAAAGATTTCAAATTTGCTGCATTTCCCTCTTGTGTTTTAAATCTCAGTCTTTGATTCATTTCACTTCGTAGCCATTGCAGGTGTAATAAATGTAATCTGTTAAAGCGCTAATGTTTTATTGCACAGACACTTCTTTTGTTTGTCAGTTCCGGTGAGAGACACTGTATGCCACACCAAATGTAAAAATGCTCGTATTTCAGTTAAATGCAGTCGTTGTCGTCGCATTGCTGCTTTACGCTCTGTTTAATGTTTGAATATGAGAATATATACATATATCGGTGAATTTATATACACTTTGCGACAATAATAATTCAAATATTTTACAGTTTTCTCTCTCTCTTTCTCTTTGTGTGTGTGTGTGCGATGCACAAATTTTGCTTATTGTTATACGTAAGTTGATTACTTCAACACGGCAATGCAACAAGCAAACGCCATATTGTACAATTTTGTAAATTTTTGAGCATTTGTTTGGAATTTGTTGAGCATTTGTACACATCCATTTCATAGTATTGTGGGAAGGAAAAAAAAGTAAACTAGCAAAAAAATGAAAGATATGTGCAGCAGTACACATATTTAGTTTAACAGTGTTGAAGGAAATGTTTGTTCAAACTTGAACGAACAAATTTGAATATCTAATGAAATAATAAATGCGTAAAATGTTTACTGTTAAATAAACATCAGTGAATGTGAACATCGAATAGAATTTACCACATCAAAATGTTTTCGAGTCAGCAAATGAAAGATTAAATCGAAAATTCTTGCTGGCAACCCTTACCTCACCCCGAAAAAAAACTCGAATAACCAAATGGCATGCACCTCTTTTTTTTCTCTTGCATTAGAAATCATAAAGCATTCAGAAACTATGAATGGAGCTGCCTGTGTGGATTGGAGATATTTTTTTTACCCAAAACTAATATTTATGTGCTACATGAAAATACTTGTGTCACTTGGGTGGAATTTGTGTGTGCCACACACACCACTACAATCTGTCTAAAAATGTATGATGTTACACACATTGTGTTACTAGCATTAAAATGATACAGATAGAATTTCGACAAAAAAGTTTTTACTTCACATGCCAATTTGTTGAGTTTGTCCAATTTAAAATTATTTTCTCTCGTTTTAATTTTTGTATCAAATGAAAACCAAAACATTGTTATGATGATTTTATTTCCGAGAAACTTTTGACAGGAAAAACATATTGCTCGGCTTTTTTCACAGTAAAATCAACCAAACATTTGGTTTTGCATATTTTTGAATGTAATTTACTTTTCGATGTAAATGATCAAGCACAGATTTATATGCCGAATTAAAATGAGAACACCGAAACATTGTCAGTTCGAATACTTGCAAATTTTGCAATTAAAAACTAGAATAAAACCCAAACCAAAAACCAATAACAATATTTGAGAATTTTCAGTTAGGCTTTGGTCGCAAGCCACATCATCGGTTGGTGGTATGTTACAGATAAAATTTCGCACTTATCTGTGAACAGAAATCCAAACAAATGGTAAAACCACTTGAAAATTAATTATTCAATGTAAACAGTAATTTAATTCAAGTGACACTTAGTCTGGAAGAGAGCAAAAACAATAATTACGGTCATTAATTGAACGATTGATGTGATTTCATTACAAATATTAAACAAACGACGGGTCTCATGGACGCGAACCGTATTCAAATAATAAATGCAGCAATTCAGTTCAACTGAATGATGTCAAAATATAATGTGCGCCGATTAATGATTGCATTCATTTCAGAGGATACATTCAATTTGCAACGCTCATTCAACACATTCATATTTGGAATTGGACGCAATCAATGGTTTGGAATGAGACAAATGTTCATAGAGTACGCATATATTTCCCTCTCTCTCCCTCACTTTCTCTCTACATGTTTTGATAGACTTAGTATGTAAATGTTAAAAACCATCGTAACATGGACAGTGGACAGTGGACACAACGATTGCAGCCCACTCGAAAATACATTATCATAGTTTCCAAATTTTCAATTATCATCTGATAAATCATATAAATTCATAAAATGAGACGAACATGCCACGTTCATGTTGAATTTTCATATAAAAAAGTGATGGAAACTGGAACTCATCATTTAGGCGCAGCAACAAATTAGATTGATTTGATTGTCAGCCGAACATGCATGTGATTTATTTGAAACTCTGGTGTCATTTTGGTGTCCTTTTTTATTTTATTATACATCTAGGTTTGGACCAAAATTTGGATGTGTTTCTCTCCATCCCTCTCTCTCTCTCTCTCTCTCTTTGCGGAGGCGTAAACCGCGAATGCACAACTATCGATAAAACCGCAAAAAGCAAACCATTGAATCGAAATCAAATACAATTCCAAATGCCTGCGTTGTTCATAAAAATGTTTTTGTATTTCTGCTTGACTTGATCCCACCACTAAGTTATATGTAGAGTTTTTTGTGCGCTTTGGAAAATCCAATATAACGAATATAAATCGAATGTGATTTGTAGGCGAATGTGTAGTGTGAATTCAATAAACAGACTGTCATATAATTTGATGACAAACGGCTTTGATGTGCACAAATTTAAAGCGAACGAGAACATGAAATTCCTATGACCAATAAATATGTGTGTTAAAATGAAGTGTGTAGTCGAATGCACACCATATAAATGTGATGGGTTAAAATATTGTGCCACCACGTAAAGGCTGTTTATATGTGTTTATTTAATTTCAACATGAAATGGAACAATGGGCTCTGATTTATTTTAGCTTTAATGTCAACATTTCAGTGTTCATGTTCATGTTTCGTATCAATTCAATTTACTACATATGCATTGGAAATATAAAATAAACGCTTTGTTGTCCATCATTCCGGAAATTGCAATTTACTTACTATAAACGTAAAATTCTATCAGTGTTTGACGTGTTTTGACTTCGCGATGGAAGTTTTATGGTAATAATATGTCATCGACGCTTCAATTCAACTAAAATTGTGAAAATCACGAATTCAAACCATTAGATGCGTTAGAATGTCATAACGATACAATAAATTTTATGATTGAATATGATATGCATACCAAAAAATAACGATATTTTATGACATTTAATTGTAATTACGGAAATTGATAAAACACGTTCGTTCGAAATATTTTACTCCGTTTAAATATGCATTTATTTGATGAAAATATTTTCACACATTAATTTCATTATTTTCACATTTTGTTGGAAAAATCAGCCATTTTTAGAATTTGTTGCACTTTTACTACCCCGAAATTGATATAAATTTTTGAACAATTCAAAAAATCGGCGACTCTGTTAGTATGTTTTGATGTTATTTCCCAATTAACATTTGAAAATAGATCCAAGTTCTGCATAGTTTTCAAGTGGATAACAAAATTGATTTTTGTGTGCAATGAAAAACCAAAGCAATTGCCAAAGTATATAGCGTTCCATGCAATGAGCGGATGTGAAGACTTCAAGTCTCTTTGAGCCGACGGTGGCGCATCGAATTTCAAAGGGGATGTCAATGTAATTTTACAACTCGAATCGAAACTAAACAGCGCGCCAATTTTAAAATTTGCTGTCATTTCCTCCCATTGCATGTGTTGGAATGTGATACTCCAGATTGTATGTGTGTGTGTTAGTGTTTATTAATATCCACGTTGACACATCGCGTTGAAAATCAGTAAATTGTAACGTAGAACAATTTGTGGCAATACTTCATGGTGGATGCATGTTTTGCACATTGAAATTATTATCCATCGTGCATGAGAAACATAACGACTCTATTAAATCTCTTGAGATTTCATGTTTATTGTCAACATTTCAGCCGGGTGTGTGTCTGTCTCTCTCTTTTCTTCTTCCTTTTTTTTAGTTTGTTGGAAAAAAATAATATTTGCGCGCGAGTTTGTATTCAGATTCCATGCGTGATGTTTTTGTGTGTAAACAAAGTTGGTGAATGCAAGTACCATAAAGCGCATCAAAATATATGTAGCGAAACGATGTTGTTGGTAGCACGTACATATACATAAACATCCCTATAAACAATGTGCAAGTACATGCATCTTATGCGAGCGACTGCAAGCGGATGAGTGTGAAAGTGTGAATACATCGGGTACTGAATGAAAAGTTATTTTATTAAATTTTCATGACAATGCAAAATAATTTTTGCTGATGCAATAAACTCCACGTAGCCACCATTCTTCATAGTGCACACATTGAAAATACAATTTTCGTTTAGAAAATCGGATCTTTCTCATTTTTTTTCGCTCACTTCAATTTATGCATCCCATAAAAATACAACGATTCATTCCAACCGCTTGAATTTTGATGAAGTTTCCCATTCGGTGACGTTTTTTTCTTCGTTCTTTCTTAATGTCGTTTTCTGCTCAGTTTTTTTTTCGTCAAATTTCATGTGATTTATCGGAATAACAAATGCCATTGTAGATGCATTTTCGTCACCGTTACTATACAAATATGCTGTTGGCACGTTGATATGGCACTGCGCTACACGAGTATCTCTGCACACTGTTTACTGTACACATGACAATAAAATACATTACAAATGTAAATCTGCCATCTTTCGAATTATGCCGATCTAGTTTTACTTATAGCCATGAATTTAACGCCAACTCCCTCAGTAAAATACACATCTTATGTAACATGAACGAACAAGTGTCACCAAAACTATTCCACATTCTGACGATATACAATAATAAAATACCGTTCTTGTCGTTTTTTGTCATCGCAAAGATAATCAGTGAGTGTTTTGTGTCTTGCGCAAATTGGAATATGTCTATTTGATTTGCAAAATGTTGAAAACTAGTTACAAAGTCTATTGAATGGGAAGTCACAAAATTTCTAAATCACATTGAGAATTGCCTATATTTATACTCAACCATGTCAACATGCAAAATGCACGTGCATTCAAAATTCGATTTCGATGATGTGGAATGTTGCATGATTCGTGTGGTTGTCAAATTAGTTTCACTGTGATTTCTCCAACGGAACGTGTAAATTCCTCCAAAATAGATTCAAATCTTTTTTGTTAAAATCAATAAGTAGCTGTGATGCGCTATTGTACAAATGGATATTGAATGTTGTGACGTTGCATCAAGTCGATAGTAATTGCAAGAAATGCTTCGTTTAAAGGTTCACTGAATAAATTTTCCATGGAAGCGGTTTTGATTTCCAGCTCAACAGATAAACATCTCAATTCATCAAATGCTCATTTGTATATTATTAATTCCGCCGATATCTACGAGGTTCGAAGAATTATTCATACATATGAACGCTATGATTTTTAAATGTGTGTAATTTAAAATTGTTTCACTTCTGTTCTTCAATAAAAACGACGCATTCTATTAATTTTATTGGAAAATTTTGATCTCGTTAAAAATTCAATATGTTCCACGTCGATGATTCATTTTTTGATGGGATAATCAAAAGTTTTGCTCTGGGTATTAAATTATTGTTTCAGTTTTTGTGGACATTAAATTCTAGCACACATACGGAATTGGATAAATGGTAAACGTGCAGCACCCGATTTGAATGGAAAAACAACGAAAATGGTAGCATTTCAAAATACCTTTAACCGAATTCACTTTAATTTTCATCAAAAATCCGAAAATAAACAAAAAGTAAAATACATTTTCATGAGTTTTTGACTTTTCCTTTTTTTGTTACACATAAACGATGTGAGGAAAATGATGTGTGACTTATCGTAATTTTAGCGATTTTGTGATAGGATTAAATGGGGTCGTGTATGTGTGTATGTTTGTTATATGCGATGTGACTGTGAGTGTGTGTGTGCATGAAAGTTATGTGCGTTCGAATTGCTTCGTGACTTAGATGAATCGTATGGATGTGACTGCGGTTTCGGTCGGATATTGCAATCTGGCCAAATGAGAATTGAGAGTAGAAAAAGAGCAAATAATGTCATATCGTGTTGATTTGAGCCTTTAATAACAATAAAAACAACACTAGGAAAATATGGTCTGGGATATGATAAAAGGGAGGAAAAAAACACGAGAAAGCAAAAATCTCCGATTTGTCGTTTTGCCGCATTTTCCACGTTTTCAGATAAAACACATACACACACGGCGAAGAGTGAAAATAAATGAAAATCCAACATGTTGTTTGTTTGTTGGCAATAAATTGCCTCACCCGTTGTTTACAAATATTAAATGGGTGCTTATATGTTTGTCGTATGGAGTTTTCTGCGTTAGTTTCACGATATCTCATCAGGGCGATGTTCGTGCAATTTCATTTTGCACAGAGACAAAATGGTAAAACAACGACCACGGCGGCGGCGGCGGCGGCGACAGCGACGACGAGCAGTAAAATGTTGAAATGGCAAAAAGTGAAGCTGTCGCAATTTGCGAACAAGATGGGGTGATAGAAAAATGTGAAAGTGAGAAAGAGAGTTAAAAGGCTGATGGCATCGGTAGTAGTGGTGATGGTACATTGTCGAAAACAAAAGCTGAAATGGTTTTATTATTACATATTTTTCCATGCGTTCGAACAAATTCAAACATGTGACGCCACGAAAAGTAGAGGTTATAATGCTGTGGCATTGTATTCTTTCATGCATGTTATCCTGTCGCACATTTGTTTACTTGCGTGTTCACACACTCAATTGCTCGTTCGCGAAAGGAAGAGCGCACATCGGGTTCAGCATTAGCACAATTTCATTTAATACACAATATTCTCACCCTCACAGCTTGCTATTGCCTGTGCCTAGGTGATGACAGTGACTCTACCATCATGGCTTACAGCGTAATAGTACCGACAAAATACACACACAACACACTAAAAGCCTTTGATGCCTCTCACACGCGCGCTTTTATTGTTCATTTTGGCATTTCTTGACATGCGTTCCATTAGCATTTTTCAAGTACGTTTGTATATTTGTAAAACGCATATTTTCGCTTAAAGATTCATTTTTTCGCAGGCCGCATTCTTATACAATTTCTGTGTAACGCGATACAATCTGTCCACAAAAAACTCTTTCACTGCATTTGATTTTTGTATGATTAGAGTGCTTAGTCGTATAGAGGCATTAAACGACGTTAATTTTTTTAGAAGAATTTTTTGTATCTTCTTGTATGCTCAGTTAAATAAATGTTGATCCGTTTCACGTACAACGAAACTTTTTAACCGTGTAATACGTTTGTTTAGATTCATTCGAAGCATGCATTTTTCGAACGTTTTGAAGTCAGTTTTTGTTGTAGTTTTGTTGTTTCCAAACATCACCATTGTTACGAGTTAATGTGAAGTAAAGTGCGACGAAAAGGATATTGTGTATCTTAAGCACCACCCACGTCAGTATTGTGTGTACAAGGGTATATTTATTTTGTGTACTCCTTTCATCGTGTATGCAAATTGCTCGTCATAGCAATAATTTGATCGGCGCTATTGTTTCAAATATTAGGCGTACAGACAATCGACAAGGCAGCCCTCAACAACACAACAAAATGAAAAAAATGAAGAAAAGCTTCCACGAAAAATGAACAACAACAACGGCATCGAACAGAAGCTGTGCCTGTGTTGAACATGATCATCAGAATTCATGGGTTTGTAGAAGTCCAAAAAAAGCTGACATTAAATCCAAATAGAAAATTTATGGAAATTTCTTTTGTTGTTTTTATATTATTGCGCATATGAATAACGAAAACACTTTGGTGAATAATATCGCTCTGAAAGCGTACCTGAATGACACAATCGCACGCAACGTATATTTTGTTTGAGATTAAGATAAAAAACAAGTTGACTAAAAAACCATCCTTCAACAGTTTTATTCTTCCATTTCAGTACAATTCATATAAAATGATTCACATGTTCTTCATAAAAGGATTCAAATGTTGGCGTATGCATTTGCACGGAAAGCTATTGTATCAGCGAAAGGTAATTCACAAACAAAACACACAGAGAATGAAAAAAATGCAAAGAGAATATTCAAATATGGTGCACAAAAAAGACAATGAGACTAAAGGTATGTTCTCTTGCTCAATCATAAATATCTATTAGTTTGGCCGGGAGACTGGTTCTTTATGCTATATTTCATGTCCAATTCCATAGAAAATTTAATAACAAAAGAATTGAAATAACACACACTCACACAAAAATAGCATCACAACAACAATAAAAAAAACCAGCGAAACAAATTTAATAAAAAAAGGTGATTGTACAAGTCGACATTCATTCTTTACCTGTTTCGTTGTGCAATTTCAGTACGAATAACAAACAGTTATTGCTTTTGTATTTACCATGGTACATATGTCAAGTTCTAAACAATATTTGCAAAGCAACACAACATCGTCACAAGAAGAAAATAATAGAGGGAAAAAAGAATTGACGAAACAAAAACGAAACAGGATTCGGAGCGAACATAAATACAGACTACTCCTTTGTGACGACGGATAGGTGTACAGCAAGAAATATATAACAACCATGCAATCGATGTAATACACCATGAATTTTATTATATACCGTGTTTTAAACGCGCACATCATGCATATTACAAAGCGTTTTGTATTTCTTTGCAGCAGTTCCATCGGGGTTTTTTTGGTTCGTTTTTAAGTTTCGTTTGTTGACACGAACTGTTCAATGGATTCGATTCCACATGGCCTCAAGCACAGTATCCACAACGGACATACCCACACATAATCTATTGTGAGTCAGCTCATATTTTAATACTTATTCGCAAGTTTTCATGAAAATTAAAAAAAAACTGTGCGCGCAATGCGGTCCATGAAATCTCAGCATTCGCCCATGCAATAGCCATGGGAACGATTTTAATCTTGTTTACATGCAATACTGAAACATCAATTCGAATAACAATGCAATTCTAAATTACTTTTTCAAGAACACCCACAGAAAGTTCAACAATCTACTATTTCTCTATTATGTAATTTCACATTCAGCTGATTTATTCGTTAACTTTTTTTTTGATTAAATGTTGTGATGGAAAAATTATATTTGTAATGTATGCACGAGGCGACCGTGGATGAGCACCACTGCAATTACATAATGTTGACATGGATATTTGTATGCGTAGGCAGGAGACAGATGGTGCGTTACAATACCACCGACACCAAAATAATTCTGATATTATTGTTTTGTACACACATTTTTCGCCAAAAACATATTCGAATATGTTCATAATATTAAGAACATGTATATGGAAACATATGGAAGAGTTAAAACATCTTAACTCATCATTTTAACACGTTGAACAATTTGCATCTGACGTGTACCTCCCAAAAATACGAGGGTTGCTCCATAATTTTTTTTAAAAACATATATAACACAGTTGTTTTTTGTCGAAAATGGTTTTATTGTTTTTCAAAATATTCCCCGAGATGATCGATACACTTTTGCATTCGATGAAACCATTTGTCATAGCATTCGTGCCACTCCGAAACTGATATCTCCAAAACGTGTGTTTTGAACGCTTCAACTGCTTCTTCTGGTGTCGAAAATCGTTGACCACGTAGTTTTTTCTTCACGCTTGGGAACAAAAAAAAGTCATTGGGTGCCAGGTCAGGACTGTACGGTGGATGACCCATCAGTTCGATGTTTTGACCGGTCAAAAATCGAGTAGTTTGAAAAGATGTGTGAGAGCTCGCATTATCGTGATGAAGAATTATTTTGCGACGGTGGTTGTTTTTTCTTATTTCACCAAACACTTCGGGCAAACAAATGGTGGTATACCAATCAGAATTGACGGTCTTACGATCCTCTAGTGGAACGGTTGCCACATGACCACTTCTCCCGAAAAAACAGGCGACCATTCGCTTCGAAGTGCTTCTTGCTCGAACAACTTTCGTTGGGTTATCTTCATTTTGGAAGACCCATACAGTCGACTGCTGTTTCGTTTCGGGCTCATAGGCATATATCCACGATTCGTCACCAGTGACGATTTTATTAACGTCTTTTCAAGCACCACGATTGAATTTCTTGAGCATTTCTTTACACCAACTCACACGAGCCATTTTTTGTTCGTCGGTCAATTTATGTGGGATCCAACGAGAGCAAATCTTTTTTACGGCTAAATGTTCATGCAAAATTGTATGTATGCTGTGGGATGAAATGCCCAAAGATGCCTCAATCTCACGGTAGGTCACATGACGATCTTCCATAATCCGTTTTCTGACAGCATCGATGTTTTGTGGCACAACAGCCGATTTTGGACGACCTGTATGAAACTCGTCTTTGAGCGAACTACGACCGCAACGGAATTCTCGGTACCAGTTATAAATTGTCTGAAGGTTTGGTGCTTCATTGCCAAAGGCCAAATGAAGTCGATCGAAACACTGTTGTTGAGATAATTTACTTCGAAAATCGTAGTAAATCATTTTACGAAAATCTTCACGTGTAAAATTCATTTTTTTGTTGAGTCGCAGTTTACCAGTCACTGTAAACAATACAAATAGCTTTCTTACGACAAAAGGTTCAGGGCACGAATACATACCAAAACATCAAACTTTACGAATATGACAATGGTTTACATCGGGCAACACTATAAGTACCATTTTAAAAAAAATTATGGAGCAACCTACGTATGTTTTCCACCATCCAACAACTGTATTACTTTAAACGTGGTAAATGATTCGTTATCCCATGTGTATCCTAGACTCTTAAACCTTTATTGTAGTAAAAAAAAGTATGAAACAAGTGGAAAATCAATTGAAAATTTATTGTTTTTATTTTCAAACAAATGATATTAGTTGGGTCTGTCGTATGCTGTGAAAAAGTTTTCACATTGTTTCAAAATGAATACATTATACAGACAAAATTGAAAGCATAAATTTTGAGCTGTGAATTGTTTCAAAATGGTTTAATCTAATAAAAAGAGTCATTCTATGTGATGATAATGGGACGACGAAAAAAGAGCCCCAACCATAGGTTAGCATACAGTGACTTCATTCCGTAGTTGAACGAATGGATATAAGATTGAAATGCAATATCATAAATAACATTCGAAGTGAAATGATATCGAGCAAGAAAAAAAACTGGGTGACAAAAAGGACGCAAAAAAGTATATCTCGTGCATGTTTAAAACATATATCTTTCTTTATGTCCGATCCGAATGTTCATCTGAATGAATATATTTTGTCGTGAATTGACAATTTGGTATTATCATTTGGCATTTTTACTGTTATCCGAGAAGAACATTATCAACAGCATGCGTGGGCTTGTATATAAGATTCAATAATCTATTCCCTTTTTTCTCTCTTTGCATTCGAACTCTGAACGAAGAGAAAAGAACTCGACTTTCACACCAATATTAATGCAGTTGTTCTGATCGTTTCCTTAGCGAATTGAAGCTTCATGGATAATCTCAAACTGCATTTTCTTTTATGGCACATTACGGGAAAAAAAGTGATAAAAATAGAACCAGTTTCATGACTACACGCAAAACCTATATAGAGAATAATCGCATACATTTTGTGAACGCTATTACCTTCAGAAGTTAGTATATAAAATATAAACCATTACGATTCACATTGGAAATGAATGTGCTAAAAGTTAATGCGATTTGGCATACTCTTTGGGTGTGAAATGATGAAAAACTATAATTAAATTTCAATGAAATGAATTTACATTGAAATTATTTGATTCTATCAAAACTTTGTTCATTTTTAATGAAAATCTCATGACAAACTTCACCAAAAATCATCATTGCGATTCAAATATCTACATTTTTATGCTATAACAAAAAAAAAACGGATGAAACCGGACCTAAAAATGCAAAAACTATCATATTTTAACAGCATTACTACGAATTAGACTGAAAATAAAACGGATAGAGAACATCGCAAAAAAGCGCGCAGACGACAAATGAGGAAATTTGTAATAAACACTTTGCCTGTGTGTTGTAAAATGTATCGTTTGGCTAAGCTCATAAAAACTATATCTCTCTCTCTCTCTATGCGAAATTTGTTGGTGCACATTCACCGCCATCATTTGAATAAAAAATAAAATGTATTCGAATTTTATGAAAGGGATTTGCCATATAAAATGTAAAACGTTTTTTTCGTTGCTTTTGCATTAAAACTATAAAATGAACAATAAAAATAAAAAATTTAATATGCTAAATGGAATCGAAAGGAAAAAGTGATAGCAAGGTAGTTTTACTGACTATTTTTTTCTGCTTGCATTTCAACTGAATGTAATTGAAATCTTTATGGCGTAAATATAATAAAACACAAGGAAATAACATCAGAATCATAGTAAAGTGAATAAATAGCTTAACAATAACTGAAAAAGCATACTATAACCGTATATAACAAAACATTGTTTCAATTACAATAATATTTGTTTATTTATTTCGAAAAATAAAAAGTGTATGACAATATTAATGTTGCTTTGCAACTAAACCAAACTTTTTGTTAAAAAACGAACCCAGTTCCAAACAGATAGCGTTGGATTTTCACCAAAATTAGAAAAACGCACACATTTTGCGCTTGTCTAATTTTTTTCCGGGCAAAAATCTTATAAGTTTGTGTTTGGGGCATTGGTCACGTCACCACGTACCATTTGATTTGATTATCCGCTCATTTATTGGTTTATGGAGTCATCCAAACGTATTTATTCGTTCACACATTATACATCCACATCGATAATCCATATTGTTTTTGTTCACATGTTACGGAAAAAGTTAGCTTTTGTGTATGTGATTATTTGGGTATTAACACGTCTAGAGAGATTGGACGTTCGTAAATTGGATGTGAGAACGGTTCGAATGCGAATGGCACAAAGATGGATTGGTTTTATATGAAATTAAAAATTTACTAAAAATAAAAGATTTTTGTTCTTGACGTTGTATTGTCGTTTCCATCGCAAATGGAATATGCTCATTTTTTGTGTGCACTATGTCCAAAGTAATGGGCATTAGTAAACATCCATTAGATGGATATTAAATGTATTTATCTGCCGAGATACCCTTCACATTTAACATGTTGAAGCAATGTATTATCTATAGATTTAGATTGCTTTCGTGCCAATTGTAACAACGGACATTGTTTAATTTTGCGTAACATTGCATTAACATCATTCATTAGATTGAGATGCGAGATTTGAGAGCACTGGGCTTCGGGCCGTTTCAGTATTTCTGATTTTCAAGTAATTAATCCTTCAGAGTGCAGAGAAAATCGATATTCGGTCGATACATTTAACTGTGCAATATAAGTTTAGCCATAAGGAATGTCAGAAATTGATTTGAAATCCAATCAGTGCTATATGGCTTTTTGCTAAAATCGTAATTCCAATACAAACAATGCATTAGATAAAATGGCATTGAAATAGGTATTAATAGGATTTTAGTCACTGATTAACACATACAAATATTTTACCAAAATGCTTGAATGTATTCTAAATGATAGCATGTATTGTATTTCCAACGCATACAATTTCTGTACAAGTACTGCGAGCAATTTTCATTAAAATTGTCAGTTCACCAATTCTGCAAGCGAAATCTGACATGAAAAAAGTGGTTAAATTTTAAGTGTGAATCGAAACTCATAATTGCGAAACTGGAAAAATGCGTGGCGCAAAAAAAAGTTCATTAACGAAACCCTTGTGAAAACAAAATGACTGACTGACTATAAATTAAGTCAATTTTAATCACTTTTATTCGGTTAAAATTTCCAATAGATGATTGAAATCGAATATAGTCGGTTATGTTTCAGAGTTAACTAAAATTGATTATAGTCAACATAGTTGACAAAAGTCAATTTTATATAGTTAAAGTTAACCGTAGTTAACTATGATCACAATTGACATTTCTCAACTCAAGTTACATGAAGACGCATATAGTCACTTATAGTTAACTTCAGCCATTTTTGTCCCAAATTAGTCAATTTATAGTCGGCTATGAACTCGAAATATTTCCACAAGGGAATTCATTTATCCGAAATGAATTTGATACTAAATTTATTTGATTCGTGCATTGAAATGTTTTCGATGAAAAGAGATAAACGATATATCAGAATTGCTTTTATTTGATACATCTGTATTGTTCTACATAACGATAATGAAATGAATGTGTAACGGTATCGATTGCGTTGGCTTACATATCAAGCAAATGAAATGCTCAACACATTTCTTTTGTATTGCAAATCATTTCCGAAACCTATTTCACACATACAAGCTCATTTCGTCATTTATTTATTTTATGAACTCCGTCATTTTCACGACGATACGTGGCATCCGAAAACAGTATTTCACAATAGTATAGTTTTCGAATTTCAGGTTGAAAACTTTGTTAAATTGCTGCGGTCGGACAGTGAGAGGCTATAGAGAGAAAAAAATCCCGGCACGTGTGTGAACTGATTATTCATGTTTCGCCGTAAGTGCATAAATATTCGATTGCAATTGAAAAGCCTTTGAGCCACATGAATGCTGTAAAATATAATGCTATAATCCATCGGAAATATTCGCAGTATGTGAAACGCTCATTGTCCCAATACACACGTCTATAAAGTCAACTTTAGAATGATAGCCATCAAATGGTTTTTACTGTTATACAAATGTGTGAACATATGGGATTAAAAGCAAATACTTTTTCGGCTTTTTTTGGAATAAAAATAGTATAAGTTTTCAATTAAACAACTGTAGAAATTGAATGAAAATAAAAGTAACGAAAAAAACCAAATGTTATTCATGCAATGAAATTTATAGATGGATTTTTTTTCAACTGAAATAATACGATGGCTGAAAAAAATGTGATTTAAAACTCAATCAATTTTTCACATGCCTTCGAGCTCTGATTTTATAAAGAGAAAAAAATAATTAAATGTTTTTTAAAAAAATGATGTTTTAATTGAAATATTAGAATGTTGACTGAGACTGCGGCCAGCGCCATCTATCGTCGATACTTTCATCGAAGCGAAACAGCTGCGCGAAACGCTTAGATACCTCCCTCCATTGGAATGTGACAGTTGACATATTGTTTGGTATCCTAACGATGCTATTTAGTTTGTTTGTTTGGTAGTTCGTTGTTATTGGTTTTATGTTTTGAACGAAACTATTGAAGTGATACATTTTTATAGAATATTTGCACGAAATTATTTTAAATTCAATGAATAGATAGAGTCAATTTTGTTTTGAAGTGTTTTTATTTTGTTTTCAGTAGAAATAGATTTTCGCCGAAATAATGAATGCCGGCAAAGAGAATGATAATAAATGTAAGTGAACACCACTTCGAAACTTATCTCCTAATGGCAGAAATGTCATGAAAATAAAAATAAAACTAATTTATTTTTCATTTGCAGCTGAACAAAATGCACTGTCCGCAAATTTGTCTCAAAATAAAATGGCAAATAGATTGAATGGAAGTAAAGTGGCCGATCCACAAAAAGTAGTGGCAAAGCCACGTACAACAACACAAAAGACTGGTAAAACTCCGAGTGCAATAAATGCTGCATTCAAAGCAACAAAGTCAACCACGGCTACCGCGACAAAAATCACAAAATTGGTACTCAAGCCAAAACCCACCGCACCGAAAAGTTCGTTAACGTCGAAAGTGACAACGAAAAAATATATCACAAAACCGGTTTCGATAAAATCAAGGTCAACCATGATTTCGCATGAATCGACATTTCGCATACAAAGCATTAAAAAAACATTGCCAAGTAAAAAGCAAAGCGACCAAAACGAACTGATTCTGATGAAAAATGAACAGATCTCACAGCAATTGATTGTAAATGCAAATAGTTCAAAGATTAATGAAACATTGACGCTGAATAAACCATACGAAACGGTACACTGTGAACAAAATTCAAACGAAATGTCAGTGAATGTAACCAAAATTATGGACAGTCCAATTTTACAAGAAATCACACAAGCCGTTGTAAATGGTTCGAATTTAGTGAAAAGTCCAAAAAAACATTGTGAAAATAATGCAAAATGCAAATCAAAATTTTATGATCCGATTAAGGCACGACAATTTATACAAATGCAAAAAGAACAGCGTAAACAAGCTGACAAAGAGAAATCTAATGCACCGGCCAGCAAGGAAGAGATTAAACAACGACTATCTGCTTTGCGGAAGAATACGTTGGAAATTCTTGAGAAAAATGTACAAAAAGCAAAAAAAAGTAATGTTCAAACGAGAAAATTGAATACATTCACACCGAAAGCAACAAAAATAAGCACGCATCAACAAAAAGGTAAGAAAAAAAAATATTTTCACTAGTTTTGCTTGCAAAAGTACCGGTAGCGCGTTTTTTTAATCTCGGATTTTTTTTTTTAAATGTTTGATAAATATGCAATTGAATTTAATTCCAGATTCACATCCAAAAAAGACGAAAGAGACTCCAAATGCTTTGAAAACACCTTTGATGAGATTTCAATCAAAAGTGTCGCCCTCACTTGCTCTTACGCCGTCAAAATTTTTGCCATCGATTAAGACTGATAAAATTCGCATTGGTATATTGCGCCGCACAGAAGGAGAATCTCCGACTATCGAAAATGACCTAGCTGAAGATGAAATACCACCCATTGGCAGTGCCAATATCGAACCCAATCATTCCGTATCAAATGCTGATTTTAATTTATCGCCTGAAAAATCCGTCCATAACACGTCATTCAAAAGTAAATCAGTTCAATGTGAATTTGAGCTCAAAGTGCCCGACACAGTTCCATTAAAATCATCACTATTGCATGAAAGAAACGGTATGCAACATGAGTTTGTTGAAGAAAATGACGGGCAGTATGAAGGTGCATCAAAACCCAGAGAAATTCCATTTTGGTTACGTCCAACACCAGTGCAGCCATACCCGTACAATTTTATCGTAGCAGTCCGAAAGAAATTAGAATCGATTACAAATCCCGTATTTGGTCCATGCAGGCAATACCAATGGCCAGATCCACATGAAACATCGTTTCACAGCCCTGTAGCGCAGCCGGACAAAGTGTTTTCATCGAATTATCGCCGTAATTTCGATCGAACACAAAGTGAATCGGAAAAGTCAATGAATGAAAATATTAAATCAAACGACATTGAAGATGAAGATCAAAAGGAATATGAAATGGATTTCTCGTCGGTAACATTTGAATCGAAACGAAATCGCAGTAACAATCGCTCGAAATCAAAACGAAAAACTATGAATGGTTCACAGGACACACTATCCATATCGTCTGGCATTTTGTCTCATTCGAGTCCAGAGAAGAAGGTACGAACAACTACATCGGACGATATACATGATGAAAAGGACAATGACGAACGACAACCGAGCCCATTAACAACCGATAACGTTGATGGATTGCACATAACAAGCCGAAGTTTATCGCAACATGAACGCATTTCAAATGCAAACAGTGTGGTTAGTCGTCAATCAATTATATCAAGTGTTGCATCTCATATAAATTTCAGCAGAGGTAAAGATTACAGTGAGCAAAGCATACCAAGTTTACATAAACTTAGTCAACAACACAGTGTAGCACAACTATTGAATGATTTTAAAACAAGTTTATCGGCGGCCATTGAAGCCAATCAACGTTTGCATGAAATGCTTTCAAATCCACCATCGAGCAGACAGTACAGTGATGATTTTGAGCATGAAAGCGATAATAAACAAAGTCATATCAGTGAACGAATCACGGAAACACATGAAAATACCAGCATTCCATCATATAAATCTTCGTATATCGTTAGTGCGACGCAGACGAATGGTCCAACGAGTGAAGAGAGAAGTGATGAGTGCAATAGCAGCACATCCACCAAAATAGCCGAAGATGTTATTGTAGTTTCATCAAATCGAGAAAGCATTCCGACAAATCAAAATGAAGAGAGTACACAAAAAGGTGGCAGCTCACAAATATATGAAAGTTCGCGCACGCCAAAAGACTCCTCAACAATGATTGAAGAGAAAATTGACGATTATCAATCGAGCGAATCACCAACAAACAACGATTTGAAAAGTGTTTCATTATCGATTGCCAAAAAATCGGCACCAACTAGCGATGACACAGATCAAGCCTCAAATGCCATAGAATCGTTTAATAAACAAATCACCGGCGATCCAGATATGGCCAACAAAAGCGTTGCCAACGATATTTTTGATGTTTTCAATAAAACCGAATTGAATTTGAATGGTGATGCAAACAAATCGCTTTGGTCAGAGCATAATATTAGTTACTCCACATTGGGAGCGGTGAGTGTTCCTCTTTACTTTTTTTAACAATCCTCTCGTTTATTAATTGGAAATAATTTTTAACTCTACCCTCTTGCACCCGTTTATATTATAGTGCGATCAACTTCTAAAGACCGAGACACGAAAGAGTCAGGATTTGGCGTCGATGTTGAAAATCCGTGAAAAATCGCTCGTCGATCGATTCAAAGGGCAAATTGCATGGTTAGAGCTGCAAAAGCAAAAATTCAAAGAATGCGGTTTGACAGCCGAAATCACAATGATAAAGAAAAAACAGCGAGCTCTATTGCTGCGCTTGAATAACGATCGTCAAGAATTGCATCGCATTCTAAAAGAGCGTCAACAAATGGATTCGGCAAAAAATTCGTCGCTTGTCAACTACAATATATCACAAATGAGCACAAACATGAGCATTCGTCGCACGTCGATTGCAAAGCAATTAAATGATACTACAGGCAAACGAGCCGTAAAAGCAATTGAATTACCCGGCGGTGGGACTGCACTTGAAACGTATGTTTTCTTTCATACAACAGCAATTTAATTTTTCATTCGATATTTTATGTGGCAAAAATCAATTTAAATAAAATTAATTACAATTATGTATATGTTTCCATTTCGGTTTCAGTATGTTACAAAAACGGGAAAATGAATTGCGACGTCGGCGTGAGTATGTGGAAAAACTATTGAGATGGCATCAACGATTGGATGTTGAAGAGAGTGAAGTGATAAAAATGGAACAAATGATCATGTTCATATCCACTAGTGACGTTTATCAAACAACTTCACGTGAACAAATCAATGACACACTTTCAATAACCGTACAACATACAAAACGAACGAACTGTCATCGCAGCACCGATAACAGTTCAGTACATGAACGTTCGCAAACAAATGTCAATGATTCAATTACAATGGAACGAACACGTTTTGAGCATAAAAAACAAAAGCAAATCCATAACATTGAAAAAAGTTTAAATACTTTGAAAATGATATCATCGCGAAGTATTTCATCGGACATTGAAGGTGGTTCGAATGCAGATGATTTTGTAGAGATTTATGGTCGACAATTGAATAAATTATGGAAGCGATTAACCGGTGAATATGAGAAAAAATACTCACCCGATAAAGTGTATACATTAAACAAATCGGATTTGGAACGATTGTATGAACAAGCGAAATCCGTTGTTTTACAACAATTTCACGTGAAAGATGAATTGAAGCGTCGTCTCATTGATAATTCCATGTCATTTATTGATGCAAGTCAGCAGAATAGCGTGTCAATGCCACAATTGTCCGAAACAAAAGATGAAAATATCGATCGAAAAACCGAACCGGAGATTAATGTGCCAACATTGAATTTGGCCAGCTCACCAGAACCAAGAGACAATGTTAATTCAGACACTGATCAAGGTTATTACTTTTCGAATAGTATCAATGAAGAAATTAGCGAAGAGAAGAACCAATCAAAACCTGAACCTCAAAGTGTTGAACCATCAGATGGTATGTCGGCAAATGTTGAAGGTAGTGAAATTCAGACAGAACAAGCTATCGAAGAGGAGGATGAACATAGTGAAAGCGTACAAGAGGATGTTGAATCAGATATTACAGAAGATTCACTTAATAAAGCAAAAACATCGACCGTTGAAGATATTAGCCCAACGGAAATTGAAACTACTTCTCAAGTTAATGAATCTCAGACAATTGAAAGTGAGATTCCATCAGCCATTGAAAGCAGCACGTCAACCATTCCATTTGAATTGAATTTATCTGATAAGAATAACACACAATTGATTGAAGAGACATCATTTCCAAACATAGATATTCAAACGACCGTTTCGAGCATTGTGGAAAGTGACATCGTTTCACCAGAAAAAAAATCATCATCGCACTCGCGTCTGACGGACAAGCAAACGTATCATTCAAATGATTTCGAAGAGAGTAAAAGCCTAACCTCAATTTCAACAGCAACTGTCACAAAAGTAACAACAACAACCACCCCAACGGTATCTCAATCCACGGAAAAGACGATTACACCGACAACCGAACCATCGAAAGATTTAGAGGAGCGCTTAATTCTGATTGATGAAGGGCTAAAAGAGCTCAGTGAAACGATTTCACATTCACCGATCTTAAAAATTGAATCAGAAATTACGAACGGCAGTAAAAGCATTGACACCGAAAAATCAAGCGTCACAAGTGTGTCATCATCAGACAATGAGAGTAAACAAGATGACGAAATTAAGACGATAGAGAGTATTGAAAAGAGTGAAGAAAATTCAGAAAATTGTGATGAGAAAACGGTTGAAAGTGAAACACCAACAGAATCGACATTGAATGAACCAACGAGCATTGGCACATCAAATGGTGCGCCAAAAGTTGATTCAGATGAGAGTACCGATAGCATCGCAGCCGAAATTGCTGCCAGCAAGGAGAACATCCAAACATCAACCGAATTATTATTGCAGAAGCGACCTTATCAATATACATTAAGTGCCAGTTCGATAGATTACAACAAAGTTCCAGAGGCTGCTCTAAAACGTTCACAAATTCCATTGGAATCAGAGGTAAAATTAAAAAAAGAAGACACTTTTGAAATCTAAGACACATCTCATACTTTTTTTTAACATTTCAGATAAAAACGGCAGAACAGTCGACTGCTATGTTTCCATTTCTACGTGAAATTCCAAACAAACCACCGCCACCATATCCAGTGCATCGTCAATTGCCAAAAACACCAAGTGATGACCGCATTAAAGAGATTGTTAATCGTCGCGTCGAAGAGTTGTATGAGAAACTGAATTCACCACAATCACCAGAGACGCCAATTCGAAATGATGCAACATTCGTCAAATCGCCAACACTATCGATTTCAAGTCCCGATTCACCGGCTACACAAGACGATCCAAACATTTTCGAACGCATTATACTAGATAGCTGCGAAGAAATTATGCAAGAAATCAGTGCCCAAGAGAAACAACTAACGGGCATATTTCGACAACCGTTAACCTTCTATAAACCACCGAATCGACTGAAATGTTTCCAACAACACACGCTCAGGCGAATTTTTAAATTACTTAATCGGCCAAGCGGCGACTCGATAAATAGCGACGAATCAAAATCGTATAGTGGAATGCGTTCATTTTTGCCATCACGAGTGGCTCAATTGACATTTAACAATCGTCGAAAACGTGATGCTGTCGATGACATATTGATTCAAGAACTGTACGAAGATGAAGCACGTTGGACAAATTTCGATTTGGAGGAAAAAGAAATCAGAGAAAATGTTGCTGATCTAAAAACCTTATTGGCCGACGATTCATCATCATTTATCAATACAACAAACACTGAATAGGATATATATATATTTTTGTTGTCTTTTAGGTTTTGGTAGTAGAATTTACCAATTTTTGCATTTGTAATAGTTTTACACATCATATTACATATATTATTGTGTCAAATCGGAAATATTTTGTTTTTTGTTTTTGTAATAATGAACTTTTTTTCTACATTCTCTGTGAATTTTTCAAATAGCACGCATGTTGAATACGACTAGATTGCACGAATAATAAAAGAAAAACATTTTTATAAAACAACATTATGGTTTTTTTTTTCATATTTATTGTATGTAAACAATGCCCTCATGTCACGACATGGCTTTTGTACCATTTCAAAAAGCATTGATAAGCTGCTTACAGATGCTTTTCGTAGAAAGCATTGGCATTTTGATTAGTATGCTACTGTAACTGAAATATTGTTTTGTCGTCCCGTAATGTTTACAAATGCGTTGGGTTTTGACTTGAATATTGAAACCACTCCCAGTAATTTCTCAAGGGCAATGCGAAATGTACGATACGTGTCCACTGTCCATTCGGAATGTTTTGTTTGAATCTACTTTTTTGCTCTTGTGTAGTAACATCCACATAATTATGCAAAATGTAATGGTTAAAAAATCTCCCCAAGGAATACTAAAGTATTTCGTTCAACTCAACGGTTCAATGTAAATGAACGGCTTCTGAAAACATTTAGATGTGCAGAGAAAATGATCGACAATAATCGTATAAAACAATCACTCGAATGTCTTCAATGGTCGACTCAAATCAACTGAGCTACAACTGAATGGCACACAAGAGACTCAATTAACAAATAAAATGGTTTGTATATGCGATGTGTGAAAAAGGACTGATGCGAATACTGAAGTTGTGGCCAACACTGCATTAGCAAATGTACATATCAAGCGTTGATTACAGGAATAAACAATGAACATATTATAATACAAATGAAAGAAAGACGAGGGATTCGATACGAGAAAACACACACATAATAATAACCACAAATATAAAGTTCGAAAATGTGAAATGGAACCAACTAAGAATTAACAGTGTATTCTCTTTGCCAGAAATACTAATGAAAGAATCGAAAAAGTCTCAACACATTTTCCAAATTTTGGTAAATAAAAAAGCGATAAATGGACATTTTGTAATTTTTTTATGGAACGAACCTTGTTTTGTAAGACCGCAGACCTTCGTACGGGTTTTGAAAGATTAAATGCCAATTTTTTTATTTAAAGAACTAGTGGATCGAACGGTTTCGGATTAACTAGACTCTACTGTATATATGTATTCAACGAAGACAAAAATCGAATCAAAATGAATGTCATAGCTCCTTTTAATATGAAAATCGAACACAATTCAAACATAAAATAAACACTTTTGGCAAACGCCTTTTCTCTCCCTTCCTCCTTTTCCTTTTCTCTTTCCTTCTTTCTCTATTTTTCTCATTTCTTTTTCGATGTTACAGAGAGTGTGAAATATGTTAAGTAATGTCTGTGCAAAGGTTCTCATTGTCAACATGAAAATGATAGGGGGTGTGATGTCTCAACTTTAAATACAATCCAATAACAATGGAAATATATCCAATTCAATGTTGGACTAACGTTCACCAATCACGCATATACCCACTGCTGTGCCGTTGAATGGCAGCGTATAAATAATGCCATAACAAAATGTTCAAATGCGATCAAAATTGATTTTTGCCGTTTTATTTTATTTTCGTAGCGTCAACGAAACGAAAGAAGAAAAAAAAAAACAATCTGGTTGTTTTTGCGATTGGATGTTATCTCCAATCGATTGGAGATGTTCATCTGTCGAAAACGCATCACAATCAAAAGTGAAGATGAAAAATTAAGGCAAAATTGGAAACAGTTGGAGAGCGACTCACATTTGGATGTGCATATGGATGTGCTTGTGTATGTATGTCTGTTAATCAATATGTTCGTCGAATAGAAATTGCCTATTTATCGTGAAATCGTTTACAAATCGTTTTGTTCGTTTTTTCCTCCACAAGACCAAAAAGACAAATCACACTCACATTTAATGTCAATTTGTTGTATTCCACGATTTCCAATGGTCGAACAACACAAAAACATATTTGAACGATTTTTCTCCTCGGTCAAAATCATATTTATTATTTTGTGAATCAAACGAAGAATCAACCATGCCTGAATTTGATACTCGTTTTCTATGCCATCCCAACAAGCAACAAATAGCCACGATGTACGAACAAAACGAAGTGAATATTGAAGGGGAAAAATGCTTTTTGCTGATTGCAGCAAATTGAATATCTTTTCAGAACCGAAATTGACACATCCGTACACAAAAGCAAGAAGGAAATGAACAGAAAAACGCACACATAAAACAGACCCATTTGTGTGTGGGTGGCGCGAGAGCACACCGTTAAATTTGAATGTATTGAATGTAATGAAATGAAACGAATAAATGAATGGTGATTCAAAATGTAATAACAATTTAATCAAATTCTATTCATATGGAAAATCGTGCTACAAAGTTAATCAAACGTACCACGCATATGAATGGATGGCAAAGCAGGCCAAAACACTAAACGAAAAATCATCCGAGATAGTCATATGTGGAAACTGGCAAATCGTTGTATGTATGTGTGTTTGCATGTAAATTGATATGAAATGTATGCAAGAGAAATTTAAACTTTTCTTGCTTTTTTGTACGTGGTCGAATCAATTGAACATAAATTAGGATATCTCGAACGGAATTCAATTTACCGTACATTTAAGAATGAATTGTATACGTATTCGTTTGCCGGCTCTAGTATAAAAATATTGCATAACAGTGAATAATAAACAGTCTGCGTTTATTGATAAATTTTGCATCACTACAATATACAACGTTTGTTCACCGCATATAAAAGTCGAGAAAAATATGAAAGAGATTGTCCTACATTTGTATATTGAACTTTTCTGCATCTCACACAAAATAAACATTTTCTATAAACCTTTTCGAAAGAATCAATAAAAAAAAATCAATCTGTGCACTGAGCATCTTTCTGTAAAAATTCTTCTGTGTTTTGATGGTTGTTCATTTTTTTCATCGATACCAATTTTTTTATCACACACTTGACGTCTGAGTTAAAGAAGAAGAAAAACGCTCACGAATACGCATATTTATTGGGTTTATGTTTTGTTGTTGTTGGTGGTGGTGTACTTTCGTCAAAAAAGTAACATTATTTGAATGTATATTAAAAAAAAAATTCAACAAAATTGCTTTTTCCCTTCTTCAATATCAAAAACAATAAAACGAATGTAGAGCTGACTGAAAGGAGGAGAGAGAAAGTGAAATATAGAAACAAAAAGGAGTAACGAGAACGACGTTCATGCATTAAACATATGAGATTGTGAGCATGCCTATTCTATTTGATTCCCATATCGTCGTAAAATTTGTATGAGACGGGACTTGAAGGCGTTGTAAACTCATGGAAAACACAAACCAAGAAAAATATGAGACAAGAAAACAATGCACATCACGAACACAGCAGATAAATACGCATCCTTCCACTGCCATCACCATCCTCGAACACGGTAGAAGAGAAAAAAAGTGGCCAAAAAGAAATGGTCGCAAGCAACATTTTTGTGTAAATAACGTATGACTCCTAAGTGAAAAAGTGAATATCGTGCACATTCGATCGGGATTGCACGCAAACAATATAAATATAATTCACTATTATTTATATTACATTTTCTTGGTGTGTACAGTCTGTACGCCAGGGTGCATGTTACATGGGACTTTGTGTTTCTGAATGCGAGCGCGAAAGTGGCACTAGTGCAATTATGTTTGCAAAATATAAGAAGAGCAGTAAATTTTCATTTTTCACAGCCTTATTAAGGACTGTTCACTGCATGAAGCGACAAACGATGAAGATAGAGTTGATTCAAATGCAATAACCCTCCCTCTCCCAATTCACGTACTCACATTCAATCGTATGTATACGTGTTCGAAGTTTATGCATTCCGCATTTCTTCGGCGCGCATCATTTTTGACGACAAATCGTAGTTTTTTTCAACGAAAGAAAAAAAAAAATGTTGATCGCATGCATGAAAACAAGAGGAAAACAACAACTTATAATTCAATGGTTGAGAAATGATTATCGGGTATCGATGAAATATTCGCTCCCTTGCACAACTAGCGGTGCATACTTGCGGTGTGTATGACGCGATTCGATTGTGGTATCCATGCCATATACTCATAAACTGCATATAACTCTTATTTATTTTGCATATATCAAATAGACTGTCTGAAATGTTGCATGTATCTCGACGTTGCACGTCGAATAAATAATGCACAAACAAGATTCCATTCGGCTTTTATTTGGAAAATTCTTCCACTCTATCTTTTTTCATCCTCATTCCAACTTACTTACTTCGTCGCCATGCTCGTTCGCTCTCTTAGCGAATGCTATTCGCACATTCTATATTGAATGCACATAGTATGTGTGTGTAGTGCACACGCCTTCGGGGAATTTATGCTTTCCCTTCAATGTTTTATCCGAAATGGAATATTTTTTGAGCCAAGTACGGTTGTGCAGATAACTCACATACTTTAAAGAAAAATATGCAAAATATTTTGAAACGAAATGCTATTTTCAAAACCCCCACAACATCAGCGAACAACACGAAAAGTCAGATATGAAATAACATTTGGCACATATTCCGAGCAAGTATGCAATTGACCTCGATTGCGGAGCTGGACGTAAACGCTTATGATTTTCGTGTTTGTTGTTCTTTTCAGCAAATTTCCATTTTCATCTGAATTTAAACAAATTTCAAGACATTTCCATCGAAATTGAAACGATTTTTATCAACATTATTTTGCATCCAAGAATGTAATATGGATGTAATCAGAACAAAGACGAACAAGACACTGTCATTTAAATGTATACATGCGAAAGTGCATACACACAGAGACGCTTAGAATTTCATCATCGTTGAGTACTAATATTAGAAAATTATTATGTACGTATCATTTTTTTTATCTCTGTTCAATGAGAAATGTCAAATTGTTACATTTGGAAATCGATTTTATAAAAAAAAGTGTAAAAAGAGATCCATTTTTTATGAATAGCAGAATACAATGTTCGAATATAGACATTGTATCTCAAATTTAACAAAGGTCATTTTTTGCATGAAAAATTCCATCACTCATTTTCAGACACGCATTTTTATCTCATTTTTTTGTGAAATTCCATCGACCAAAAAAAACTGCACTCGACGGAAAATTGCGATTATATAATTAATGCGTTAGGACGTTGACTACGTCGTTCGTATGCCATGCAATGGAATGGCAACCGACAAATAATATGGCACTGATAAAAGCAATCGCGTATAATGGAAAAACATCAATGTACAAGAGCAACATAAAAAACAATCGAAATAAAATGCATTCGGTGAATGCAAATGGCAGACAAAAATATCTCCCGCCGAAAAAAGTCACTAAAATTAGCTTAATCACTATGTATGGATTTATTTTGTTTTATGTTCGAGTGAAACAAATAAGCGTAGCCTCCGGTTTGGTAATGGTAAACGAACGAACAAAAAAGCGCATACACGGAATTAACAAAAATGGATCGCATTGAAGTGGCACGTGAACGTCGAAGCTTCGCTTTTGCAATACAAATTCCAAAATGATACATTTTGCTACATTACAATTTTCTCTCTAGCATTTTAATCTTTTATTGAGGTTTTTTCCCTGAAAAACTTTTTGGTTCACAATTTTATTTTTAAAATCTGCATCGAGTAGTTCAAGTGTGTATGTATGTTTGTGTGGTTCGACGTTCAGATGCGACATTGTTTCAAACCAATAACCAAATTTATGTGAAAATAAAAGCGAATAAAACTTCTCTTATCGAATCTGAAATTCTACCGAAATGAGCGAAACAAAACACGCACATGCCAAACACCAAAAAATATATATGCAACAACAAAGGCTCACTGTTCGAGACTGATGAAACACTGCAAAAATGAAATCACAGAATGGGCCAAATAGGCACAAAATAAAAACAATAATGTTTTTTTTTGTTAATATTGGCATTTGAATACCATCGCGAACGATCAAAGAACTTAAAGTATGAGAGAGTGTGTGAGAGAGAGAGAGTGAGAGGAAAAAGTCAAGCACAATAAATCGCTTTGTGCATGCCATGAATTTTGGTAGGGCGTTTTTCTGCACACTTTGTTTTTATCCACCACTCGTGGATTGGTTTTTATCCTCATGGTA
Source organism: Contarinia nasturtii (assembly GCF_009176525.2). Lineage (NCBI taxonomy): Eukaryota > Metazoa > Arthropoda > Insecta > Diptera > Cecidomyiidae > Contarinia > Contarinia nasturtii. The sequence continues at coordinate 4,774,342 of NW_022198046.1, read as the reverse complement.
TCCCATCAATACAAATATTCTATGAATATATCATATTATTCCACAAATTATCATCACATGAGCACTTTGGTGCTATATTCGATCATTATTGTTACCTACCATAGCTTTTTTGCCATATTACTTTTAATCCATCTTCGGTTACCAATGCCAATCTAACTATTTTTATTAGTTGAAGCTCTTTTCTCCTGTTTTTGCAAATGTTGCTATTTTCTGCAGATTCTTAGTTGAAAATCAATAAATCAAAGATTCAAATAACTGTTTCTTCTTTCTTTCTGTTTTTCAGAAAATATTTTTAAGTTTCAACTAAATATTTTGTAAATCATTCATTCCCAATAAAGTTTATACACTTCACATTGTATTGAAAATAAAACAATCATTTAAAAATAATATATAATTTAGAATTTTCAAAAGAGTTATAAGGCTTACAATCAGACCTTAGCCTGATTTAACTGCACTTCCTATAATACCTATTGGATGCATATGTGATAAAAAATGAATGTCACATAAACAAGGGTCGAGGTGTATGAAATTGAAACTAGAAATAAAATCTCAAAATCGACAAAATGGGCAGAATGATCAAAATATGTTTGTGGTTGGTATTTGTTACACTCCAGCAGCAACTTTAATTGCCTGAAAATTCTGTAGCAATTGCTCTTTTTTTTCTTGCAATCGCATCAATTCTAGTACAGGCTTCGAAATCAATTTGTAGTCGTTGAAAATGGGGTTTTAAATTGTTTCCGCATTTCGGTGCACACAATCGCGAACAATAATAAATGTTGTGAAAAGTAGAAAGGGAGAGAGCACAAATCGACAATGGTTACATATGTGCGGAAATTTCATATTTGATGCAACATGACTTTGGTTTTCATTTCGTGGGATTAAAAGCATTTGTCAGACGCATACATACACTCTCTCTCACAATAATGTACTGTTGTAGCTAAGCATTTAATGGCATTTTTTTTCTTTATGTTTCCAAACGAATTCGGATGCAATGATTTTTAATTCGTTTCCAAAAGGGCATTGCAAACATTACACTTCGAATATATTGGTGGAGCAAAATGATGCTGAAAGCTTTTTGCTTGTTAAAAATTACATGAAAATTGTGAAACGGTATCGCGATGTTCACAGATGTTCAGCCGGTCACAATGTATTTCTTTGGAATGGTTTTACGTGGTTTTTTCTCTATTTTTTTTTTCATTCATTTTTTTTTTTCGCGTACTAGCGATATTACTTGTTCGTACTCGAGAATATATGAAATATGTTTGAAAAATTGAGTTTATTATCGTCAAAAAATATCCGATAATACTATTCTTTTGGATGCTTGCCTATTTTGTGTGTGTGTGTGTGTTTGTGTATGTAGAAAGAGCAGAGTCTATTCATGCGGCGTGTAATTTAAGTGTTGAAATGGACGAATGGAATGTTCGTCGTTTTGAGGTTAAAAGATTGGTAACGAATGATAAATGGCTTACAGTTATTCCATTTTCATTATTGCAGCACATTTTTCATAAACGTAAAAGAAACACAGTTTGTCTATAGCATTAACACATTTTATGTTGTATTGGCTTTGAAATTGTACGCATATATTGTATATTTGATTTGTTGGAATTGGCATGAAATTTAATGCAGCTTTTGCAATCATCTAGCTGAATATAAATTTGATGCATGAACTATTGTTCCTGTAACAGCGTGCGATCTGTGCAAAAATGAATTTGGTTCGAGTGCCAAAATCGGAGTTTGTTTTTTTTTCTTTTGATGAAAGAAAAATACGCCACTTTTTTACTGCATTATAATTTTAGAATTGTGTATAAATAATACAGGTCGTTGCGCTTTTCAATCGGCACAAAGAGATGAAAAAAACAAGTTTTGATGACTTTTGCACTCACTTGTGTAATGTGTGTATTGCAGCCCTTCAACCGGTTAATTTTGATTCAATTGAGCAGAAGAAAAAAAGCAGAACCGAGAGTGCACGGGTGAAATTGAAATTAATGGTCAATGCACATTTTGTAAACTATTTGCACTTATTGCTCTATCTCCTAGCGCGAGAGAAGGAGAGGGCCAAAGAGTCACGGAATTGTTGTAGATGTTCGCCCATTAACCCACGCCCGTGTGTGTGTGTACATCCATGCCATTGACTCGGCATTATATTGATTGCATTCACATTCGTTACAAAACATTAAAAAAGCACGTTCGGCGGTTCACTTTTCTTGATGTGCTATTGTTGTTGCAAACAACGCAACGGAAATTGTCGTTATATGTGAATTTCATGTGACACAGACACACATACACATGAAAAATCCCAAACCAAATGTAAAATATAAAATTCTAACATGTACGCTTCTACAGAGAAAAGAACACACATAGAATTGGGACCACCATGCAATTCTCTCTCTCTCTCTTTTTTGCCGCAGCAGCAGCATGGCGTTAAAGACATGTGGAAATGTTGGCAATGACAAAACCAAATAGTCCACCGAATAAACTTCAAATAACACTGGTATCCTGACGACGACACTGGAGAAGAAAAACCAAATCGGTAGAAAGAAAAAATGTGTTCTGCAAAACGAATTGAGAAGAGTGAATGAAAAAAAAGCGAAGCATCAAAATTGAAAATGAAACAGAAAATTGCTATAAAATATATTACAAATAACAAAAATAAGAGAAACATTGGAAAAACACACTTGCTTCGACGAAATAGAATTATAGTGTGAGAACGAAGCAAAAAAAGAGAGTAATAATGTGAATGGAGACAAGAGACGAACATACAAAAAAATATAGTGAAACTTCGGTTAGATGATAGTTGCACAGCGCACAGTATGAAATGAATTTAATGGCAGGATGAGGTGAAACGACTGTTCACAAGCAAGAAGAAACGAAATAATTTCAATGCGCTTTTTCCGACTCTCAACATCTTACATGAGCACAAACATCATCCACAACGAGCAGAGACACTAAGGTTCAGTGCAAAACGTAAATGTTGCACAGGCAATTAACTCTGCAAGACATTGCACTTGATGTATTATACGCGTCGAGCGACTTCCATTCATTCTTTTTTCCATGGCGTTCTCTCACCCCCTCCCCCTCTCTTGCTCTTCCAATCGTTTTCACGCTCTCTTGTACGTGTATGATGTTTTACTATCCAGTTTTCGTGCTGATATTTTTTGTGGCATCTTTTTTACCGTGTCATCGACAAAGTGGGACCAACGACAGAAACAATGCTGCAAAAAAAAAATATCGCATCATTTCATGACAACGAAATACAGTTGGAACGTATTGCAAAGATCACATATGAGATATCATATTTGAATCTACTCTAAGTTCGTCTGCTGGCACATATTTGCAAAAAAAGAATGTAAGAATAAATACTGATAATACATTCTACTTCTATTGCTCGCACGATAAAATGAGCGCAAAAGAAGTGTACAACAATATGCAAAATCAAGAATAAAAAAAGAAAAGAATGACGCGATAAGAGAAGATATGGCAAAGTCGGCCATTTTTGTTACCTAAGTTGTACAATGCTTTGCACAAATTTAAATCGTACAACTTCGCAATTTGGCATTAAAAGCTTTCTTGTGTGCGTGTTTGTATGTCTGTATGTCTGTGTCTTTATTGCGAAACTTCAGCACAAAAATAAAAGTGAAAATAAACGAAACGAAACAAAATATATTGAAAGCGATTTTTTTTTTCAGTTTGGACGATGAAGTTTTATAAAATTGAAAATTTCAAAGCGCAAATCGGCTTAAAAGATATGCACTGAACTTTGTAACGAGAATTTTTGTTGTTACTTCCCTTTTTCTTCTATTTTCCTGTTGTATTTTTTTCTCGCTCACTTATTATGAAGCAAAGTTTTAAAAACAATCTCATCACAGTAGACAGGTTTCGAAAGTAAATTGCATTAAATATTCGTGCATGAATCATTTCAATGGCAATAGAAAATGAGCAATTATTTGCAGTTAATCAAAATGGAAGCGCGATTTTAACGTCTGCTATAATGTTTGTATCGAATTTGCACTTCTGAATAAAATGAAAATGCACTACAACTCAACTCATCCAATAGAAAATAATCACACCAACAAAACTTTTAATTCACTTAAAGACTCCTTACAGCACCTTTTTTCTACTATTTTTCGCTCGTAAAATTGTATACACCGAAACTTATAAAGTTATGAAAAAATCATTTTCACATTTTCGTGAAAAACACAGAAAACTTGAACACACACACACAGCTCACCTTTTTAGTGCACGAAAGCGTTCCCATTTCAAAGAAGTTCTTTAGTACCTTTTTGGATGTTAAAAGTGTTGCAATACGGAGAAAAATGGTTTCATGTATTTCTTTTCGTTGTTTCATATTTCTTATTGTTTTTGTTTTGGCTTTCAATTTTTCATTATATTTGCCGTAAAGTGGAAAAATAATTTAAGTTGCAACATGAAACAGCCATTTCAAACTTATACAAACACACCTAAAATGACATCAAATGCATGACACATAACATCAAAACTTTTAGCTCATGTCACGCATTTTCTTTATGAGGGCACATGAATGAAAAGGGAGAGAGAGATCCAGTTTCACCGTTAGATGGTTAAATAAACTTTTTTTTAAAGAAAAACGAATACACAGTTTTAACTTCTGCAAACTAGTTTCTTAAAATGTTGAAAACGTCACATTTTCACCATAAATGATTCATAATCAGTTTTATAACATTTTCTGAACACAAAACAATGATAAGATGTTAAGAATGAGTTTCATCACATAATTAAACAACAAGCAATTGCACTCAAGTGATAGATTTGGCCACTTTTAAACAACAAAACAATGAGTATACAGTGTAACCTTACCATGGTGGTAACACAATTTTACAGTTGCCTCCTTTATCTTCGCCAACAGAACATAAAAATGTGTTCTATCAAAAGTATTCCACCATTTGGAGTGCTGAGTTTTTAAAGGTTGATTTTGACTAAAATCAATTTCCGATTTTTTCACTTCAAAGTAATTTATAAAAAAATATTTTGCTACTAATGGCAGCTTTACTATATGTGTATGTACAAGTACATAGAGACAAATTGGCGCAAAGTGCTTCTGGCAATTTGAAAATGGAATTGTGATTTTGAAAAAGTGGGTTTCGTAAATGTTTTTTTAGCTTAAATTTCAATACATGGCCATCTCTCTCTCACACACACTCTACCTCGCTCTTTTTCGTAAAATTATTTCGACACTCTTCAAATAAATGGAGCACATCTGAAGTGTTGAAATTTAATGTTGCCAGGACTTGCCGTAGTGATGGAATCTGAACAAACTAGCACGAAACCAGAGAAACTGACAGAAAATTTAAACACTAATTATTGAGTTTGTTAAAATTAAATTACAAACTTTATTCATCACTCAAGTCACATGTATGCATTTGCAACTAATTCTCCTTCTCTCTGGATCTCTGTCGTTCATTCTCTCTCTCTCTCTCTCTCTCTCTCTCTCTCACGCACACACACAAACTCACATGTAATAGAAATTCGTCGCCACATTCACGCTGCACCCAATTAATTTCCGCATAATGCATAATCATCATAATGGTTGGTTGGATGGTTGGCTGGTACTGAATATGTGTTGAAAAAAAAGTATTATGTAACATGCAAGAACACTTGCACAGATATGCCAACCGTAATGATTTTAAAGCCTGGTATGTCGTACGCTCATTAAACAAACATATATTATACAGTGGATAGTAGTTTTTTTGTTGTTGTTGTTGTTGTTATGTTCATGTACGTTACGTATATCACGACCAAATTAGACCGCTGAGCAATAAAATGGAATATATTCTTTTCATGTATGCCAACGACAAATTGTTTGCTCATTTGCATTATGTATTTTTAATAAATTGTGAAATTATTAAGTGACTTCATTATCGCCTGTGTTTGCATTTCAATTTAGCATTCTCTGTGATGAGCGTAAGTAATGAATTTTTTGCCCGCTGGCCAATCATAAAAGAGGAGAGTTCTAGAAAAACGACACTGCTGAATTCCACTTTTTTCTCTCGTTCATGATAAAAAAGAAACTTTTTTTAGCCGTATCTAATATTGTGTGTCACACAGAGTACTGTTTGACCACATAACTGTGTGTTCATTTGAAGTATCTCTTTTCGCTTTGGTCGTACATTCTTTTTGTGTGAACATTCCATTTTCCGCATAATGGTGAAAAATTAAAGCTGCGAATATTTTGAGTGGTCGCATTGAAAGCGTGTAATTTTTTTCTCTCTCTATTCTTTCTCTTTTTCGCTCTCGCTCGTTTAAGTTTTTGCCTTTCACATAAAACACAACACTTTTGCCTACAAAACGTTGCTTTTACGATAACGTACAAATTGTTCAAATAAACGAACTGCAGATTCGCCTTTTTTCACCAAGCGACCATAGTTTTTATATCAATTATGTATTACTTGTGTTAATGCGAGAAAATGTATGGTATATGCATGTATGGATATGGGTAAGGGTATGCTTTTGTGGTGATCGTTACGAAGTAAAACAGAAGAAGAGAAATTGAGTGCCGCATAAATATACGTGAGGACTATTGCATAAATAGTTCATTGCACTGTTTGAACGTATATGTGTTTTTATACCAATGTAATTGTTTTGGAAAGACGAAAGTCATAGCTTAAGCCATCGCGGCGGCTGAGGCTGAGCAAAAGCCAAATATTTGCTTGGTGCTGCTTATACGACTACTGAATTAATGATGAAGGAATTCGTCAGTGCAGATGGGCCTACTCTGTATGCACTCGAGTTATTTGCTACACTATTTTTTTTGTTGTTATTATTGTTGCATCGAGCGTATGCAATTCTATTCAGTGGCCAAAGTCATAAATGCGCATTGTTTCGATACTCTTACAATCTAATGAAAAAAGCTTTTGCCTTTTGTTTCGAGTGAAAAAAGGGCAAAAGAGAAAAAGGAAGAAGGGAGCAAAAAAACCAACAGGCACCAAATGTTTACAATACAAATATTTTGTTCATACAGAATAAATTATGAAAGTTTGAGCTTATCTGCAACGAAAACAATGTGAATATTTTTCGAACTGTACAATGAAAAAATAATCAACAACAAAAAATAAACATAACATTTATCTGATGACTTCCAACAGTTTACATTTGCTTTCATCGTATGTGTGCATAGTTAAATATACATAGTGCTACATGCCAATCTGGGGCGTCCACTTTTGTATTTCATCATAAACCATAACTGAACTAAAAAAATGTGTCTCGAGTGAAAGGATGAGGGATTGTTTCATGGTTTTTGCTTATTTATTACTGTATATGTGCTTTGTTCTCTATTTTTATTTGCAAAATTTCAAGTACTTTTGTCCACCAGGGTGTTATTGTTTGTATTTAAACAAATTGTCGAAAATTTTATCCGAAAAACTGAGTAGCAGTTTATTATGACCATTGACCACACACAATTTTGTTGCAGAAGAGAAAAAATAATCTAAAATACCAAATGTATTTATTTTTAATTCTATTGTTATGTTCAAGCAACTGCACTCCAAAATGTATACTACAGTATTGAAGCGGTTTTATATCATTCATTGTTGAAATTGTCTGAATCTTCAATCCATAAAGCACTGATAACATCAAAAAGAAATCATATCCCTTTCCTATAAGAACTAATTTGAGAAAGTGAGACACACGTATGTGAAGTACTGAGTAGATATAATTGTATTTGAAATACTGACCATTTGAATGAACATGTAGAAGATTTTTTGTTGGTTTGACAATGCTGTATATTTTAGCATATGTATTAGGGTGTATCGATAATTGAAGAAATGCTCAGCATCAAAAAATTCGCGAGGTACGTCCAATTTTCAATGGAAATCATTCAAACTTTCGGAATATTATAATTCAGTGATAAAAATGACAAGGGCTAAGTTCCCATCATTCCGATATCATATATGGCTCCCATTTTGCTATTTTATCTTTGCATGAAAGGTGTATCGAAAATTAATTTTATCGCAAAACTAACATCAGATTCGGTTTTCTCATGTAAAAAAACCTCCAGCGTTTTGACCATGCAGTGGAACCAACTTGAGTTTATGTAACAGAATAGACGCGAGCGCTCTCAGTTCCAAAGGGCACATCAATGCAATTTAACAATTCCAATCTAAACTAAAGAGCGCGCCAAATTTAAAATTTAGTGTTATTTCCACTGCAAGGTTTTGACTGAAATTAGACTTCTTTGAACCGTCACCAAAATGGATCTATGATTAAAACTACTAAGTTTCTCCTGAATTCTGAACAATATTACACTTCTTCTATTATTGATACACCCTATAATACCAATTTGCTATACGTTTATTAAGATAAGTTATGCATTTAATGAGTATCCCTAGTGAGAAGCATTGATACGTAAAAATGAAAGAAAAATCCATATACCGGAGTAATCATCGAAAATTTTTAAATCAATTTCAATCGCATACACAATTTGTCCCAGCAATCGTGCAAGTTTTTCTGTTTTTGTTTTCAGTAATAACATGGAATCGTTTTCATGCTTCAATGAACGATAGTACAAAGAATATTTTTGAACCAAGTTTCAAATGTATAAATCTCGATGACAATTTTAGATTGGACTTCGTCTGCAGTTGTTATTATAATAATGAACGATTTGCGGTTTACCTTATGCTTTCCACTCAGCAATTATTCATAACAACATCATTGTTACAACTGCCGTCATTATTATCGTTCAACAATAGAAAATAACATTTCAGGAAGAATTGCTCCATTGAATGGAGACCATTCTGTCGACACAGTCGGGACATTTTTAATCAAATGAAATTCTCTCTTTTCATGTTTTTCATTTCAAATTTTTACTCTCAAACTTATTTTGAATGTAAAAATACAAATGATTTGCGCGATGCATACTTAAATTGGAATTTCATAGTCAATTTTTCTTTTTATTAAAGAACGTAAAATTGCTGATGACTTTTCACGCAATAAACACATTGAACACAGAGAATGCTCAGCGATTTAAAAAGATATCTGCAAATTTTTCAAATGTTTTGACTGTTGCTTGCGTTGATTTCAATTTATGAACACATTTTGAGGGTTGATTGTATATTTATTCAAAACAAACGCATTGTCAAGTCAACGAAATTTGTTAAGTAACATCATGAACACAGTAGCAACAATAATGCAAATCTACTTCACAATTGAACAAAAAAAAAAAAATGAAAGATGTATTAGGGTAAATGTAGCGTAATTTTTTATGTTCAGCCAACATGTAGAATTATGAAAAAAACTCATCAAATGTGAATATACGACGTGAAAAGAGAACAATTGTAGCTAACAATGAATGGAGAAAGATAAACTTTCTACTTGTATGTATGCCAATATTGTAGGCATGTCAAAAAAATGTGGCAATAAAATTCCTGCCTTTCTGTCTTGTGTAATTGTTTCAATTGTTCTCTTTTACATATTATTCTTTTCATTCGAATGAGTTGAGTGATAACAATGGCAGAGAAAAATGACACATTTGCACATAAAATTAATTCTATGCATGCATGTTCATTTCAGTTGAATATGAAACTCATAAGTGCGCAATATAAAAATGTGAAAAGAAATTCGAACGTAAAATTGCTTGCATATTTCACTTTATTTCATACTCGAAATTTCGTCGTAGAATTGAGAGTCTCTAACTCCAATAATGTCATGCCAATTTTATATTTAAAAAAAACTTCAATTTTCCACAGTTATTTTGATTGAATGAAACATTTTTGTTGAAAATTAGAAATGTTGAAAAAATGTTGAAAAATATGAAAATTCCCAATGATACAAACAGAAATATGATACAACAGAGTAATACAGGTGTATTATGTACACATTTTTAATATAATTTGAATCTCAACCTCTACTATGTTTGAATAAATGCGCTGCAATCTTGTGATATGAAAATTGCTTACGATTACATTATCATTCACGTCCATGTATTTCACAAAGAAAACCATTTTCGTCATTGATAAAAAAATAAGCGAAAAATGACTCAACCTCTTATTTTGCTATCACCGAGCAATTATCTAAATATTCTGACTTAAAAGTTCGCAAGTCCACTTAATCTAGATATGAAATGATGCGAACAAGAAAGCGAAAATCAAAGGAGAGAGAGCGATAGAAAGAGAGAGTTTGAGCGCATGCAAGAAAGAGAGACGAAGGCACATTGCAATATAATGATATCTGTCTGTATATACGATGTAAATATACATATCTTGATGATCCCTATTCAAAGTTGGCATATGATTTTGTGGGGGGGAGTCTTTAGCAAATGTGGTGCAAATACGAAATGGTTTTGTTGTCTCTCCAACTCTTATTTTCTCTCCCTGTCTCAATTTCATTTCTGCTATCGCTCAATGCCACAGACCGTATTTGGTAACTGGAATTTTTTTTTTCTGCCACTGATATGAGTTGTGTTCGCCCGAGACGCAACGTTCGCATATAATAAAAGAATCAGATTAGCTCATTCGAAGTAGAAATTTATGTGGATTCGATTTTATTCGATTCTCCCACTTGTCTTCTTATTATTCGAAGCCAATATCATATTCTCTCCATCGATGAACCGTCTCATTGTTTATTATTATCACAACAACTTTTCCGCCTTTTTACATTTTCGTCTATTATTATCGTATTGTTTGCAAGTTGTTTGCTAATCGAGTCATACAAAACCATAAGCTTATAATATCGTAACAATGCTATCATCGGGCGGCAGCAAGCGAAAAGGAGAAAGAGAGAATAAAAGAACATCCGAAATGATTCTCATTTCGTTATGTTCGGGGCGCAGTAAGCAAAGAATATTAATCCAAATTTATTTCGATGGAAGAATGAATTGTTCTTTTAATAAAATAATCGAGCAAAAATGAAAATGAAAATAAAATTACCGTGAATAATAATGATATTTTTTTGGCATATACTGTGGCATTTAATAAGAAATGTACATTTCTCGAGCATTATTATCATTATAATGAACAGAGAAGATGTAGCAAAAAAAAACGAAAGACCGAATGAATTGTTGTGGAAAGAATTGGAAAGATAGAGGCAAAAGTAGATGAACGCAATTCGGTGTAACGTTGCTATTTGTAGCAAGATCGTTGCCAATGTAATTCGTTGGTATTTTCATTTGTTCGTGTGTTGGTAATTGAAGCGAACCAATTTATTGCACAAATTAAGAGCATCGAGACAAAATAATTGACTACTATAGTTCGAGTTTGATGGCGCCGTGATAACGAACAAAATGCCAAAGTCCGCAACGCAATTCTTATTCCAACAAAATTGAGATCCAGTTGTCAGATGAAAATGAAGAAAATCGTAATGCCTCGCATTCACATTCCGAACAAATATAATGAAGTGAAAAATATCATAAAACCGCACTCATCAAATGGAAAATATTTGAGCGAAAGTGTGTTTCACTCGATACCATAATATACAAGGAAGAAACCCTTTATTTATCTGAGTGGCTTCAACCACCCATCAAATTTTTCGCTTAAGTAAAAGAATTATTACCAAATTACGAGTTAACAATGCATTCAAATAAAATAACGGTACGATTTTAAAATCGCAATTCATTGTTAAAACTCAAGCAAGTAATAAATTTGGATGTATTTTGTATGGTTATGATCGAAATTGAAGGGAATTGGTCTCAATTGGGGCTTAAGATGAGTGCAGAACTTCTACCATTGTTCAATCTATTTTTGGTCTATATTTTTTGTGCACATAAAATACATTCGATTGGTATCGGAACAATTTTTTCGGTTCTTTCGAAAATCCATTCAATATTTCATTTATTCGTATCAATAAAATGCATCAATTCCTACAAAAAGATCCAATTTAGTTGAACATATTCCATATCTACCTCTCATTCTCTTGCTCATCATATATACAAAATATCGATGCGCAAACATAATTCATTTTATCGTTATAGGTTCAAGTTGATATAAATGCGATTTTTTTTTCTGTTCGTTTCAGTTCCAGTGAAATCATTCAATTATTCCAATGTGTATCTCACAAACATTGTGTATTGCCACTCAGTTCGCTGAAGCACACTGTCAAAATGAAACTAACAAATTAACTTGATATTATTAACGAAAAATAAAATTTATTATTTAATTAAAAAGATAAGAAAGTGTATTTTCCCGAATGGAATTGTAGTTTGTATGTTCGGATCCCTGACTCAATTTTTTTCTTCTCTCTCTCTCTCTCTCTCTCTCTCTCTCTCTCTCCGCGCTCCTATCGTGATATGGCTGTTGTTGATGCCGTTATTTCTTGTTTTCATTTCGCTCATTGTCTGTTCCACAGAGAGAACATATTCGGTACGGATACATAGTATGTATCATAGCGAATACACTCTTACAGTACATTATGTTGTAAAATAGACATGTTGGAGCCGATAAAATAGCAAATGTCAAAGATAGAATCTTTGCTTGTCTTTCTTCCATTTCAGCATTGGCAAAAATGTTTAGTTTGGTTATTGTTGTTGCATTGTCAACGCTTTTTATGTACGCTCTACATTCGAAAATACGCTGAATGTCTATTGCAATTTTACTAATATTATTACCTCCGTATAATTTTGCTTTCCTCGTGAATGCACCAATGTTTCTACCATGTTTATGTCATTCGGTGTACGCTGTACTTTGTGCTTAATTTTCAACATTCTCGCTTGGCTTCACTACTTTCTCTCTTTCTTGCTTTTCCTCTTTCCCCGCTGTTATCTACCTCTATTTTGCACTCTTGATTGTCCCCTCTCTGAAATGTTTGAATGAAAAACACATCGCGAAATGAAGGAACAGAAAATGTCTGTCAAAAATGGGTCTAATGAAATTGTTACAAAACAAACAACTCAATAAGTTACGAGAGAAACTAGGCGGTATCATATTCTGGACGAAACCGACAATAAAGATCGAAAGAGAATTCACAATTTTGTTTGCAACTTTGTCGTTCTCTGTTTGCATTGCATCATTTTTGTTAAACTGATTTCTGCTGCAAACGCAATGCAGGTTTGCTATTAAATTTCCACTTTTGGTTGCGTTAACTGATTTAAGATAAATAATTTGCGAAAAATAATTTCATTTTTGGCTATAAAATTATGTTTGTTATTCAATGATTTCAGGTAATTCCAAGGGAATTTGCAAACGACAAATGTTTCGGTGTTTCAGCAAATTTCAAAACTGGTATCTCACCTGATCACAGATAAACATTTTGTTCATTTGTTTAACATGGCAACGGTATCTGTTGTCGGTATGTTGGTGATGTGTTTTCTTTTGTTTACGCTTCAACCACTGACACATAGAGCCAATTTTTTTTATCAGTCGCTTATCTATATCTCCATTTCAGGGCTCTTACAATCGGATCGTATGTATGTAAATGGCAGTAATCCTTATTGTGAAATGGATGGTTTTTCTGTGTATGTGTCTTTTTTCTTCTTCATTGTTTGCATTGGAAATGTTTGAAGATATTGAACATTTGTTTGGATTGTTTCGGCCGGATATATGTTGGTGAGCTATTCAGATGTCAGGATATCATGGCATCCACATCAATTTGGGGGTGAAGTGTTCGTTTACCTGGACAAAGAATAATCGTAAGTTGTCTTGTTTGGTGAATTTAACCGATGCACATGACGAAGGATAATGAAATTACGTGAATGTTTGTTGCTTTGTACGGATGAAAAAACATTGATTTAGCAGTTTTTCTTTCTTCTGCTTCACAGAACACTGCTTGTGTTTGAATGTAAAGGAAATGTATTTGTTATATCACATGTTAGACAGTTTTTTTGCCTTCACTTCACATGTGCTTTCATTTTTCATGTGCCTTCGGTTGGATTATAAATTATATATGCATTCGTTGTGACGGTGTCTACATAATTTGATGACTTCACCAGATTGAAGCTGAAATGAGGAAATTCGTTTTTATTGCATCGTAGAACAAGGCAATGATGGAAGAAACCAATTTTTAAGATAATCGCAATGAAAATGCAATCACTTGCCAACGATCGTTTCTCGTTTCGCCTTCTTCTTCTGGTTTTGGTTGTGATAAATCTCTGTAAACAAAATACTAATTTCCTTAAAGTGAGAATGTAATCAGGGAAAGCGCGCGAAACCACTGGATGGTTTTTTTTCGTCTTCTTCAGAAATATGGGCAAATTGTCAATCTTTCTGGATTTTTTTGCGGGGAAAAAATGCTGCACGTCGTGGCGATTAACTGAAAAATTGGTTGTGCCGTTGTCATTGTCGGTGTGGGTCTGTGAAACAACCAATATTGTTAAATTACATTTTGTGCGACAGCTGCTTGGCGCCCTTGCATTCGCCATCGAAGCAGTGGCAAAAGCGAACAAACAAGCGACACACTCAGAAGCAAAAATAAATATATTACCAACCATCTTATAACATCATCAAGATCCATTTCGTCGTTTATCAAAGATACAATCTTTTATTTATTTAACCGCATTCGGCGTGCGCGTGTTCGTTGTGTATGCACAAAATTCAATGCATATGTTTTTGTTGTTGAGGTTGTTGTTGTTGTTGTGCGGGGGACGAATGCGAAACGGCGGCAACAACGCATCTCATTGGCACAATATAAGCATTGTACGCCAAAAAATGACCAACAGCAACCAACAGTACTTAAAAAGCAAATTGCAAAATGTTGTCTGCTACAATTCGACTACGTACGTATATATGCTCTATCTATTTTTGTCGCCGTTTTCTTCGTTGGTTTCTTTTATCGCATTTTCTTCTCACCAACCACTTCTTATTTTAAGCAGCATCATTCTCTCGCATCTCGATGAATACACAATTTTCAGAACGTTGTGTGCGTCTGTGTGCGTTTTTTCCTTTTGCCTCGCGCGCACTGATTTTTTTCGGTATGATTTTCTGGTTTTCCATCACCCAACAATGTGCAAAAATGGTAACGCCTCTTGGCCACATAAGTTATTGCTACGTCCAAGAAAAACGATATTCGAGCCAAAATCGCAAACGAAACGAAGCAAGCACCGAAAATGGTAAAAAGAAAATACTAAAAGTAACAAAAAAGGCGAACGAAAAACAAGTGTTACGAATTTGTTTCCGTTTTCGACTGGAAAATGCTACTCAACTCAATGATGCCAGTGGTATGTATACTTTCTCTCTTTTCTGCGTCTATCAACGCGATGCTTTTTCATACACACACACACACGATCTCGTTTTAGTTTCTTTGCATCTATTCGCTATGCATAATATTGTTACACTAAGTTTTGGGGTCAATTGAAGCGGAAATTGAAGGCAAAAGGGAAGCAATGGAAAATGATTTTTTTTCCACTGCCTTTGCTCACTTGTGAAAATTGTGAGAACATTTTTTTACTCTTGCGCACGAACTAAAATGCGGTGCCAATGATTTTTTTTCGTCTATCGTTGATTGCTTTTCGATTATATTAATATTAAAATAAGAATGATTGCCACCTTTTTATACGCTCGCCGAATCCGATTTATTCCCTCATCTAATTCAAATGCCAACACTTTCAATGTTTAAGACATACACACACGTTGATTCGTTTGCCATTTGATCAACACACATATACAGTTTTTACTCTTTTGGTATCGATAAATCCAAACCAAAATCCTAACCACTTTAAAATGTGCTTGAAACTTACTCAAAACCAATAAACGTTCCAATATTCATTTAACACTCAATTTGGCACGAAAATTCAACATATGTGCGAATTTAACTTCGTTAGAAAATCATATTCCGAAGGGACCAAAATCCAACAAAATTTACAATTTCTGATATATGATTGAAAATAATTTTGTTACCATGTACATTTTTCAAGAAAAGAAAACCCACAGAATTTTGTGTTTTGTTTGAGTTGATAGAACTGAGGAAAATTTGGTTAACCATTTCTACGTAGCTCTAGTACATTAAAATGTAAACAAATCGCATTGTTCACATATTTTGTTTGTCTTTCGTCATTCAAATATTTAGCTTTCAAACTAAACAATTTTATGTTGTTTTGGTTTTTACACTGGCCGGTGACCACATTTTCAAAAATAATATTTTTAAAAATCCAACAATAACCACAACCACATCAAATAGACTATAACTGTTGGCTCAAGTCAACAAACGAATGAAAATTCATGCTTGATGAAATCAAATTTGGAAAATAATGATGGCATTGATGCTGGAATGTCATGCACTCGAAAATATCAACAAAATGTGCCTTTCAAAATTGTTCAATATTATTAGCCATTGTTCGAAATTTCATATTGCTATGACAAATGAAGGCAGAATCAGAATGCGGTTTTACATGAAAATAATAATGCTGCAACATATGTGTGCCAAAACAATTTGCGGCTGTAATTATCGTGACATACAACAACTACATTATGCAATTGTATGATTTGTCCGCATCAATTAGCTACTATTTATCCGCATACTTGGACGATGTAAAACTTGTGGCCATACTTGCACATTATCAATAGAAGTCGTTACCTCGAGCCATCAACGTAACAGAGCCTATACATGTCACAGTAGAAAATTCAGTACGTCTTTCTATTAACAAAGGAAGAAGCGTAATTTGTGAATTACAAAGTATATATGAGGTATGTAAAATAAATTACAAAAATGAGTGATTGAATTGTTTGGGTTCATTTTCCATAATTCAGTACAAACATGTGTTTTGAGTATTCCAATTGAATCGCAACCAAATTCATTTCATATTCATCACATTTTCTCACTCATCAATGCACACTAATTAATAACTTTGTTAAAATGATAATAACAACAAACTCCATTGTTTTCTCATCTCTCAATCAATTTACTCTAAATTAATTCAACCAAAAATGATGAAATTTTTCCATCGCAAACAATACACTCCATTTGTTCAATTTCGATGCATTTAATTCATAAATTGAATGATTTTTCACGAACTTCAAATTGATATGGGGTATTTGTGAAGCAATTCACATTATTATTCACAAAATATTTTGTACATATTATCAATTTATTAGAATTAATCGTTTTGAATGAAAGAGTAAATGCATGAGCATGTCGAAAAATTCATTCAAAGAAATTTTGTTCGCTTCATTTCATTCAAATCCTTTTCATTTCATCCGAATGTAAACAACAAATTTTATTGTTCAAAAATTCTATGGTAACATTATAAAATAACTGTTTAATTGAATTCAAGCAAAAAAAAAGTAGCTCTTAAACCATTTTCAATCAAAAACATGAGTGTGCATTCTAAAAACGATATTTTATTCAACTGCTCAAAAAAAAATATGAAAAATGGCATCCGGTGTATACGGTGTTCCGATCATGTGCTTAAATCAGTTGAATGTATAAATCATTTTGAAATGACATTGTACATTTTTTTTAGTGAATCGTTCAAACACCACTAGCTCTTACCTTTTGAAATAGAGTATGGACTACTTAAATAGCCGCGGACTGTATCGTTCATAATAAATGTGTTACACCATTGGCATGAATGTTTGCAATCGAATAAAAAAAATATGGGTTTTTTAGTTCGTACACAAAAACGCGTTGTTGACGTTGACATAAACTGATTGAAACAAAGTCTGTTCACTCTATGACTGACATTAAATGCAAAATTCAAAAGTGGAAAGTTTTTTTTCTGGGCCGACGAATCTCATGACTTCATTATAATTTATTCAATGTTGCGTTGTTGGAGAAAGGAAAAAAAAATAGTTAAATTGTTTGAGTGTCTGTATGAGCAAATGTGAATATTTCAAACCATTGATTTTTTTTCTCTGTCGCCGAGTTCGAACGTCAATCATGTTCTAAATTCTGTTGATGACATTCATTCACATTTCAACAGTAGGAAAAATATTATGGAACATATATATACACAATGCACATGATATGTCTACAGATTGCCTACCTGTCGTTCAACTAACAGCGTTCAATTAGTTGCAATCACACCGTGTTGCATTCAACCGACTCGAATTGATAACTGAATATTTTGCGAGATTTTTGTTTGTGTTTCTGTCGTGTTTCGACAAAGAACTGAAGACCACTGTCACTGATGTGACAAACGAAATTCGATGGAAAAAAGCGAGCATACACAACAATATCAAACTTGCATTGGATGAAGTTTGACAAAGGCTTTATGTGGAATACATAATGAAAAACACACTTTGTTCATTACCATCATTCATTCATTCATTTCGGGTTGGGATGAACCCTGTTTTTGCAAAATTTAAAAATTCATGCAACTGCTGTCAGAGCGTCAAAGTTAGCAAGTTGCAAACCAACAGTATTATTCATTGCAATGCAAAAACTCTGCAAAAACTCACGGCAAAGAATGTAGCCATCAAAAAACACTGTTTGACCTACAGTTATCATTATTGCCGCCTTTTCATAGTGAATTATGGATATGCATAACGTCAAACATTGATTTATTGCGAATAATATCTTTTCTAAATTTAAGCGAAATGTTTATACAACATGGAACAATTTATTATGACAGAAATTCGAAAAATCGCTCGCAAAGAGAGTTATTTGACCGCGAAAGAGGACAACGAACAAAGAAGCCGTAATATCTGAAAATTCCAAGAGAAAAACAGATATAGTGCCGTTGTTTGTCTATTTTTGTGACTCATTCTTTGTGACGAATTAAATCAGGCTTTAAGATTCAGTGGCCTTTAGTGAGTATGAAAAGCGCGTGTACGTGTTTTTCGCGGGATTACAGAAAGTGAGAAATTTGTTTGAACGTTAGTATACGCATTTTTCACCGAACAAAGTTTGATTTATCACAAAAAGAAAAATTTTTTCAGCGAGTAGGTGCTTTTTTCTGAAATATGTACAACGAATACGACTCCGAAAACAACATCAAAATGAAGGCTAAAAAACGAACCGCATCAATATGTTTTTTTTTGCTTAACGTAGGCCAAATGAGTGAATGATTAAAATATTGCCAAGAGTCTCTGGCTAAAATATTAAGAATGAAATCACACGCGTTGGAGAATAAAACTGAGTTAGAAGAGTTTTCGTTGATATCAACAACTAGTGAATATCACAACATGTGTATAGAACGTCTATTTTCGCATTCAATTCACATACACCGAAAAATAGTGGAAATCGTAAACATTCTATGCATAAAAATAGACATATGCCGCTCGGAATATGATGAAGAATAAAAAAATGAGACAAATTTCAGCGCAAACGATTTGCTCACAACGAACTTGATATTTACAGTGTTCTGACTCATTGTTTATCAATCGGATGAGTGTAATCATAGGTTTGGATTCGAAACTTTTCATCTCTTCTATCGTATATATAAAATCATGAAAGTGGTCTTTTAAATGATATTCGAGCTATAATGTCTAAATTTGATTGCCACGGTGAATAGCCACTTCATTTGATTGAATCAATCAAAAGAAACAGATGTGTTTTTGAATGCTACATTTACTCAGAAATGCTTCGAAACGAGAAAAAAAAACTTGCACATAAAATGTGTGGATTAGTCAAATCTATACTTATCGACACCGATTTTCAAATGATTGAATTTTCAAAATCGTTGCTTTAGTCTCACTTGACATCAACTTCTCCATAAGAACACCGAGGAGAAAACTGTGTGTTTCTGTTTACGAAATAATTTAAACGCCTTTTCGATGTGTGCTTATTTTTAAATCAAAATTTCCGAACTGTTTTAATGATTACTACAAATCTTATAAATAGATATGGGAGTGGGCCAAAGTATTCTCAATTTTTTTTTTTAATAACGTTTTTGTTTATTTTTTCACGAATGCCGCTCGAGCTGTAAGAGTGTGATTCCATGTAGATATGAAAATATTGGATTCATAAGATGAGAGCATATCGCTTGTGTATGTAAAAGCTAAAGAAAAAACTGCGATGAACATCGCACTTCTGTTAATGGATGTGACTTTCTGAATGAGTTATAACTTATCGTTTAAACGTATGACATAGTATTTGGTTCATTTCTTTCTCTCCGCTTTTTATTTTCTTTTTTTCATTTTGTTATTGGCTATCCTTTACTTTTCAATCAAAATTTATATTGAAGCCAAATCTCATACATAGTTCATGGGCGACGTGATTTTTATCTGAAATATATTTGTGAATAGCTCAGGTAGTTCAGTGTGTCAAGTTGAACTGAGCAGAAGCGATCGACTTGGATATTATTGAAATTGTGAAACAAATAAAATGTAATAAACAAGTGAAAAAAACGCAAAAATTCCTGAACTGAACCATAAAATTGCACTGAAAAAACAGTTACATTGCTTAATCACTTAACAAATGCTCAAATTTATTGATTTAAACCAAAAAAAAAATTGGGTTTGAAACGAACATTTATTTAATTGTCTTTCAGATATTTTGTGAATATTGAGTGTCCAGTGTAGTGTTAGTTTTTATGTGAATTTTGTGTGTGTTTTTGGTGCCAATGCATTTTTTCTTGTATTTGTTTTGTATGTGTATTGATATTATTTCTCGAGCCAAATCAATTTTTCGACAAACAGTCGTTCAGTTGGATGATTGGTTCAGTGTGTCGCACCGCATAGACTCTCGCTAATTTGATTAAACGTTTATCATTTTATTCGCTTTTTTTGTTCATTAATTTATGCAATTGCTTTAATTAGTTTAAATCAACAATTTTGAGACAAGCCTGAGTGAATTTAATTTTGTGATTTTATATTTTGTGTAAAAAATATTTTGTTGAGAGTCAAAAACAATAATTGTTTCTTACTTTTTTACAAACTCAAGTGAGCTGATGACTTTGAATCAATATAAGTAAATTGCATCCGAAAAAAAAACAAACAAATTCCATTGAGAATAGAAAACGAAGTAAAATGGTTAGTGTGTTTGTGTATCCTTATTTCATCGGTTTCTATCAAAGAAAAGAAAATTTTAATTTAAAAACGTGTATGTTCACTGAATTTAATATTGATATTAAATATTGAACAGGCTTCTCCAGCGGGTAAAGTACCAGCAGCACCGAAAACCGAGTCTGTTGTTAAAAAGAGCCCATTTGGTGCCACATTGGTACCTGGCGGCTCAGTTAATCGTCGCGGATCATTGCTTCCACCAGAAGAGCCAGCACGACGACCAAGTTTGCTAATTAGCGATGTTAGTACTACATTTTTTTATTATTATTTAGTTGATCTTGAAGGATGAATTTTTAAACATAATATATGAGGAATTTAGTCATTGATAAACAACAAAAAAATATTTAAATTTTCTCATTTCGCGTAAATAATTTTAATTGTGAATGTCCTTTGCAAGCAAGGAAAAACCTAAAAATAGTACCGTGACTAATAATTTATGAGTATGTTTTAAACAAAATAGAGCAGAAGAGATGCTGATACATTTAAATGAACAAATTAGTAGTATGTTGATATGTTTCATTGAGAAAGAAGTAAAAAAAGATCGAAACGATTTGATCAAATCGATTAAAATTGACGTTTGATCTTAGCTTTGGTTTCCATTGATTTGGTGCATTTTCCGTTCACACAACTCGGGCTCGATGTGTACGTTTTCCAATTCTAACATCTTAAGAGATCACTTGGTAGATCTTGTGTATGTTACAACGATTTTGAATATTTCTATATTCTTCTATTTTTAAAACAAAAATGTTGACACAATCGCAGCCATAATATTCACATTCGTGTGGCTTTATTATTTGTTTTGAAATAGATTCAGCTCAATAGTTTCACACATTCAACACACACAGAGTTGGATTTCATATCAGCTCATATATATTATACGTATTGGTGTCATTTTTTGACTCATCCTCATGTTTTGATTAAAATTTCATTTTATTCTATTTTTGCGACTGAACAAACAAATGTTTTTTTTATTTGCATTATACTTTGTCGAATCAAATTGGAATGAATTTTCAAAATATACATGAGTCATCATGATATGTCAACATTTTGTTCTCATAAATTGGTGATACAAAATTAAATAATTTTTGTTTTTTTAAATTTATGGACATCTTCAATTTTTGCACTTTAAACATCGTGATTTTACAAAAAACAAAAACAAAAACAAAAATTGGCTATGATGTATGAAAACATAAATCAAACCAAATGCGAATATTTCTGCACACAAATAAAATCGTTGAATGTCCAAACACCAATAGAAAAAACCACGTCCCGGAGAAGTGCTCGAAGATAAAAAGGTATGAAATTCCATTAACTGTGCCAATTTAAATGAAAATATGCAATGAATTCTGAAATTACAGGGGCGTAAAGCATCAATCAGCGTAAAGGATCTTGATATTAATCAAAAATCAACACCACTGCGTGACCTTGGCGATGTAGGGCCACCGCAAATCGTTGATATGTATGAAAGTTATTCAGCTGTTGAAGGTTCGAATTTTATTTTATTTCAACATTTGTCTATTTATCAAAAAAAAAAAAAGCTGTATTGTCTGTCACACATAAGTGAAAACATATTTTTATTTATTTAGATGAAACTGGATATATCAGTGTTCAAGTTAAAGGTACACCGGCACCAACATTCAAATTCTACAAAGGTGTAGCCGAACTGTTGGAAGGTGTTCGCTATAAATTCGTCACCGATGGTGAAACCAATACAATTACTCTTTGTATGCGCAAAGTCAAACCACACGACGAGGGCAAATACAAAATTGTGATTTCAAACTCACATGGCAAAATTTCGGACGAAACGCAAATGTATGTGTCAAAAGCAGGTTGTGTGGACTTCCGTGCGTTGTTGAGAAAGAGCAAGTACGCCAAATGGGGACGGGATAAGGGTGATCCAAATTGGGGAGATTTGAAAGGAGTTGAAAAGGTAGCATTTCCAACTTTACTGAAGATTTGCAGCATTAAATTTGGATTTGAACGATTTTTTTTTTTGTTCATGTTTTACACAGCAACAAGATCAATTTTTGAGTCCGCTACAGGATAAAAAGGCGAAAGAAGGAAAAGACAAGAAGGTTGAGTTTGAGGCCAAGTTCTCGAAACAAAATGCGAGACCAAAATGGTTCTGTCGTAAAAACGTATGTATAAATTAGAAAATGAGATTGTCATTGAGTCACAAAAATTTGATTCGAAATCTTTTCCACTGATGCAGGAACTGTTCATGGGCGTGAAATACAAATTCAGAAATGACGGTGATACATATCAATTGGCTATTTTGAATCCAAAATTGGAAGATTCAGCAAAATATACAATAGACATTGGTGGCGTAACATCATCGGCGACATTGACTGTCGAACCGCCAGATCCATCGTATAAATTCATCAAACCATTAAATAAGAAGTACGATGGTTTTACTAAACACGAATTGATCTTGGAATGTACAGTTAGCGATCCAATTGCCATTGTTTCATGGTATAAAGGTGATAAGAAATTGTCCAGCGACGATAAGTATTTTATCGACAAAGATTTGGCCGGTGTTTGCACATTGAAAATCAAAAGTTGCGATTTGAATGACACTGGAGATTTTAGATGCCAACTTGAACGTCAGCCCGATAAAACTGATACTAAAGTTAAAGTGGTTGGTAAGTAAAATAAAATTGGATTGATGCATTTTTTTGGGAATTATGAAGTATAAAATTATTGTTTTTTTTTTGTAGAATATCCGTACAAGTTCGTTAAATTACTCAGGTCACAGCAGAACGTTGAAAAGGACACTGTTACATTGGCGTGTGAGTTGGATGATCCTCTTGGTGAAGTGAAATGGTTAAAAGATGGTAAAGAGATCAAACCGGACACAAAAGGCGTTCAAATCGTTAAAGATGGTCGCAAACGCAAACTTATTATCAAAGACGCAAAAGTAGCGGATGCTGGTCAATACTCTTGCGTTAGTAACGCTGATAAGACAGAAGCCGAGCTTGTGGTCAACAAACAAAATAAATTTAACAAACCACTCAAGGATACTGTGGCAGTTGAACGCGAAAAATGTGTGCTAGAAGTCGATTTAGAGGATCCAACTGCGCCAGTAGAATGGAAACTCAATGGCAAGCCTATTAAGCCAAGCGATCGTGTCGAAATCAAGAATTTGGGCGGTGGCAAACATCAATTGGTTTTCAATAACTTGAAAATGGCTGATGCCGGCGAAATTTCAGCTGTATCAGGAAAATTGAGCTCATCATGTAAATTGACTGTTGAAAAAGGTGAAAGTAAACCAAAAATTAATGCACCAAATGAATTCGAAGGACCAATCAATGCACCAATTGTTCTTGAGGTGCCATTCAAAAGTAAGTATTTTGTATAACGTCATTTTTATTTAAAATCACAATATGATACGATTTACTCATTTTATTTTATTAATTTGTTAATAGTTGACGGCAAAAAACAAACACCTATCGAAGGTGTGTTGCTTAAAGATGGAAAACCATTGCCATCAAAAGATGTTGAGGTACAAGTTAAAGATGATAAAGTCATTTTTAAGATCAAGAAACCCACACGCGATCAATCGGGTGCATATCAAATCAAATTGTCGAACGGTCAAGGTGAGGATGTGAAAGATGTGAAAATCACAATGCAGGACGTTCCAAATGCACCACAAGATGTAAATGTTCGTGACGTTTTTGAAAAATCATGCATTATTGACTGGAAACCGCCAAAGGACAATGGTGGCACTCCACTTCAAAAGTACATCATTGAACGACAAGATATTTCGAAGAAGGGCTGGGAAAGTGTTGGTGAAGTGCCATCCGATAAACCAACCACATTTAAAGTCGATGACCTTACACCAAAGAAAACATACAAATTCCGTATTCGTGCTGTTAACAAAGTCGGTCCAAGTGAACCGGCTGAATTTAAGAATAGTGTCCTAGCCAAAAATCCATGGGATGAACCAGGCAAACCAAAGAGTGTTGAGGTTACTGATTGGGATAAAGATCATGCTGACCTCAAATGGGCTAAACCAGATAATGATGGCGGTGCTGAAATTAGTGAGTATGAAATTGAAGTGAAAGATAAACTCAGCAAAGATTGGGTTAAAAAGAAGCGTGTACCAGCTTCAAAAACCTCAACAACTGTTGATGATCTAAAAGAAGGTCAACAATATGAGTTCCGTGTG
The DNA here is from genome assembly GCF_009176525.2 of Contarinia nasturtii. Lineage (NCBI taxonomy): Eukaryota > Metazoa > Arthropoda > Insecta > Diptera > Cecidomyiidae > Contarinia > Contarinia nasturtii. Next base: position 4,749,337 of record NW_022198046.1, on the reverse strand, counting down.
CGAGCCGTTAACAAAGCTGGCCCTGGTGAACCCAGTGATGCAACCAAACCAATTGTTGCCAAGTGCCGTTTCGTTAAACCATTCATTACTGGTGATCAATTGAAAACAATCATCATTAAAAAGGGTCAACAATTTAAATACGACATTCGTTATGGTGGTGAACCCGAACCAGAAGTAAAATGGGAAAAAGATGGCAAGGTGCTTGCGTCTGATGGTGATCGTTTTAAGATCGAAAAACCAGGTCAAAAAACTATTTTGACTGTTAACAAATGTGTTCGTAGTGATTCTGGTAAATACAAGCTCATTTTGACAAATAGCAGTGGAACGATTGATTCGGTTGGTGAGGTTGTTGTACTCGACAAGCCATCTCCACCAAAAGGACCACTGGTGCCAGAAGAAATTCGTGCCAAACATATCAAAGTCAAGTGGCAAAAACCAGAAGATAACGGTGGTACCGAACTTACTGGATATGTTTTGGAGAAAATGGACATGGATAATGGAAAATGGGTTCCAGCTGGTGAATGCGGACCGAATGACGAAACATTCACATTCAAAGATCTTACGCCAAAGAAGAAATATAAGTTACGTGTTCGTGCTAAAAACAAGGAAGGCCTATCAGACCCATTGGAAACAACTGAAGCCATCCTCGCCAAGAATCCATATGACGAACCAGGAAAACCAAAGAATGTTGAGGTTACTGATTGGGATAAAGATCATGCTGACCTCAAATGGACTAAACCAGAAAATGATGGTGGGGCTGAAATTACTGAGTACGAAATTGAAATCAAAGATAAACTCAGCAAAGACTGGGTTAAAAAGAAGCGAGTACCAGCTTCTGAGGCATCGACAACTGTTGATGGTCTAAAAGAAGGTCAACAATATGAGTTCCGTGTGCGAGCCATTAACAAAGCTGGCCCTGGTGAACCCAGTGATGCAACCAAACCAATTGTTGCTAAATGCCGTTTTGTTAAACCATTCATTACTGGTGATCAATTGAAAACAATCATCATTAAAAAGGGCCAACAATTCAAGTACGACATTCGTTATGGTGGTGAACCCGAACCAGAAGTCAAATGGGAAAAAGACGGAAAGGTACTCGCATCCGACAACGATCGTATTAAAATCGAAAAACCAGGACAAAAAACTATTTTGACTGTTAGCAAATGTGTTCGTAGTGATTCTGGTAAATACAAGCTCGTTTTGACAAACAGCAGTGGAACAGTTGAATCAGTGGGCGAGGTTATTGTACTCGACAAGCCATCTCCACCAAAAGGACCACTTGTGCCCGAAGAAGTTCGTGCTAAACATATCAAAGTCAAGTGGCAAAAACCAGAAGATGACGGTGGCTGCGAACTTACTGGATATGTTTTGGAGAAAATGGACATGGATAATGGAAAATGGGTTCCAGCTGGTGAATGCGGACCGAATGACGAAACATTCACATTCAAAGGTCTTACACCAAAGAAGAAATATAAGTTACGTGTTCGTGCTAAAAACAAGGAAGGCCTATCAGACCCATTGGAAACAACTGACGCCATCCTTGCTAAGAATCCATTTGATGAACCAAGCAAACCTGGTAAACCTGAGGTCGTAGATTATGACAATCTCAGTGCTACATTAAAATGGACCAAACCGGAAAAAGATGGCGGTAGACCAATTACTCATTACACTATTGAAATGAAGAGCAAAACTGGTGATTGGGTTGAAGTCTTGAAAACAGTAGACGATAAATGTACCGCTGTTGTTGATGGACTTAAGGAAGGTATGAAATATCAATTCCGGGTGAAAGCGCACAATGAAGGTGGCCCATCAGAAGCATCTGAAGCATGCCGTGAACATACCTGCAAATATAAGGACTGTGAGTACAGAGATTTTTTATTATTTAAACTTAAGTCCAAAAAAATCATATGATTGTGATAATCAAGGCTAATCAAAGTATTTATTAATAGGGCCTTTTGAGGCAAATTATCCATTTCGAATTCAAAAGTCGCCCCGTCTAAGGGGGTACAGTTTTCAGATTTTCGATCCTAGGTGCTAGTAGGTCACGTCTGTTGACTCTTAAAATCACGTATATTATATTTCTGGAGATCGCTTTCTTTTTAACAGTATTTCAAATACCAATGTATTGAATATATCGAGAGGAGAGTATGTTTTTATTCAGCCATTACTCAGCTATAAGTGCTGAATAACATACTCTTTCATCGATTTATTCAATAGATATGATAATCATATTGGTGGCATTTAAAAAAAAAATGTTTGATTCCTCAACGCAATTTGCGAATCTTCGCCCTATATTTTTCAAACTTTTCGAAGTACCAGATGAACTAAGACTTTTTGGTCTGACACTGCATTCACCGTGTCAATTCAGTTTCTGAAAAAATCATATTTTATTGTCTTTCGTTTTATTCAACCCACACCTAAGTATGTAAGTTTGTTGTAATCTTTGGTGTTATTAGGAATTGCATGTAAATAGTTTGGTATCTTTGTCGTCATTACGAGAAAAAAAACTCTCTTTAGACTAGTTTATGAATCCATTCACTTTTAGTTTGGTATTTGCATTTTTGGTCCATTGTTTATGACCTTCATCCTTTTGACACTTATAACTTGTAGTAATTCTTTTAACCTGGTGTGCATTTATGTTGTCTGCACATTTGTGATAACAATGAGCTTTCTGCACATTCATTTACATGCATAATTTTCTCATGTTCATGACGTTTAATCACACATGTTGCTGTGGTGGTTTTCCTATTTGACCACAGCCCCCTTACACGATTTTTTTCATATTTTACCCGGGGTCATTTTTTATGGAGATCTAAACATTCTTTTGATTTATACTTAGGTTTTTGGGTTTATTGTTGTTTCAAGAAATCCCTTGAAATGGTTTACCATGCCCATTGACAAAAAATTCCCATTTTTGTTCATATGGACCATATGATATGGTCTACTTTACTATGGCAGACATACAATTTGTCTCGTTCTCTAAGTTCTAAGCTCTGACTTTCTATTGCATAAAGTAACTGCTTTCATAAATTTCATTTTAAATTAATATTTAAAAAAAAAATGAAATTATGAAGGTATATATAACTCATAATGTGTGTTTAACCTTCTCGTGCTTCGTGCTCATAATCTAAACATACTACAGTCAACAAAATATAATCAATACAGTGTGATTTAAAATCAAATGCAATAAAAAAACGAAATAAAAATAGTAAGTAATGAATAAACAATCTTGATTTCGCTTATCGTTGTTGTAATACCATTTGTATACATTAGTAAGCGTTGTAATGCTCAAGAATTCACATTTGTATGACTATAGTCGCATGACATATCCAAATCTATCTCAAGCTTAGAAATATCTGTATGCGACGACCATCCTGTGACTATGTTATATAAGAAACTATTTATTTAGAAAATACTCTTAAATAACAGCGCCATCGATGCTTATGACGGTCCGTTTTGAAACTAGTGTCATATCTAGTGTGTACTATATTTATGAATTCAATGCGAAGCAACAGAGTATCAGTGTTGTGTCGCCGTATACGGATATATCTATCGCTAGATGTTGACTGCATAGATATATCGTCGGCTGCAGCCAAGCAAATGTGAATGCTTGGTAATGGCACAAAAATTTATGTGTTTAAATTCTTCAGATACTGAGGCAATTTTGGAATATCATTTTCACACATATTTCGATGTAAATGATCCGGCACAAGTTGCTCACGCAATCGAATTACGAAATGAAATAATAGCAAATTGTGTGGCAAAAAAAATCATTGCTATTCCACTGCACTATCACTATGATCCGGATAATCCAGTATTGGAGCGTATGTAAATCAAAATGTTTCAATTATTTTGAATATTGGAAAAAACGTATTTAAAGTCATTTCATTTTGTTTATTTGATGGAAAAATTAGATAACAATGACACTACCGGTTTGAATATGCAGCCAATTGGACCACATCCTATCGGTTCATTCGAAACTTGGGTACCCGTGGAATATTTTGCTAAATTGTATGGATGGTTTTTGCTGAAGCGTAGCCGGTTAACTATCTTTATTCATCCATTGACAAAGCAAGAATTAGTTGATCATACGGATAGAAAAGTTTTCATGGGAAAAACGTACACTTTGAAAACAAATACGCTAAGAGAAATAGTTCCGAGCTTTAAATCTCAATATGAATATCTTAAATTAGGCTACGCCAAGCCTAAAAAAATAAAGGGGAAAAACCTAGGGGTTGGTTCCTAATGTGCACTAATCCTTTCTATTCTTTCTGGTAAAACACGTAGAATTGACATGACGCACCAGTTCTCTATCTAATATGTATAATTTCTTTTTCGTTTGGAGTGAGTATGTAGAAAACATCAAATATTTCTTAACATTACATATATATTTTAGCTAATCCTTTCTAGTTTTCTTTATAATTGAGTTTGTGTCTAACCCCAATTGAAAAACATTATCAAATTATTACTCATATTGTAAATTATGAAGTGGAAAATAAATAAAACACTCTATTTAGACATTGGATAAAATTTGAATAAAATTTATATCAACACCAAAAATGTTGCTACACAATTGAAAAATAGTCATAAACGAATGCACATAATTGAACGATTCAATAAAATAAACATCTATTTTTGTCAGGTATCAGAGGTGGTCAATAATTTTTGTCAAAAACTATTGCAAACTGATATCATTCTTTTTGTATACATTGGAGCGTCATTTTGTACAAGCCTCATCCAGAGAAGTTTTTTTTTATTTTGATTTGATGAGAGAATTGTTTGACTTTTGGCAATGTTCATTTGTCGCAAATATGAACATTTTCGACTTTTATACCATTTCTTTCACCATATTTTTATTTTCGCTAAAAAGTCCCAAAGTATTCAAATAAATACTTTGATTAGCCCTGTTATTTTGATTTTTGATATCCGTTTGTGTAACTGACCGCACTATACGAAAAACAACAATGTAGCGCTACTAGCGCCACTACGGTTGTCTACGGAGTTCTTGTTAGCGGTGTCCACATACCGGCACAGAATTCCATGCGCGGTCCTATTTCATTCGAATTCTATTGAAAACATGGAATGTTGAGTGTTTTAAAAGAGTTACCGTCGTGGCGCTGTAGTTTTACAGTTTCAACATTATTTCGGCAGGTAACTGACTCTATTTCTATTTTTTGTGGAATATTTTTATATAGTGAAACCACTCATCGATCGAAATACATTCAAGTCAGTTACAATCAAGGCTGGTCGCACACACAATTGGTCTGTCAATGTTTCTGGTGAACCTGTACCAGAAATGTTTTGGAGTTGGCAAGATAATGATCCAGACGATGATACAGAATATATCATCGAAGATAAGGATTATCACACCGATTTCACGATTACCAACGTTCAACGTAGCGATATGGGAAAATATACACTTAAAGCCACCAATCGCAGTGGAAGTGACGAGGAAACTGTCGAGTTAATTGTGTTGGCACCGCCAACAACTCCAAATGGACCGTTAGAAGCGACCAATATTTTTAATAAGGGATGTCAACTCAAGTGGAAGAAACCGGACGACGACGGTGGTGCTCCGATTAGACAATACAAAATTGAAAAATTGGATACTAAATGCCCGATACCCGACAAATGGTTGCCTGTTGGTAAAGTTTCTGTCGGTGGAAGTGCAAAGGATGTTTTAGAATTTAACGTCACCGGCTTAAACCCAGGTTTTGAATACAAATTCCGCGTAACGGCTGTCAATGATGAAGGAGAATCCAAGCCATTGCTCACTGATCTTCCAATTAAGACGCCAGCCAAGGCAGGTGCTGAAATAGCTGTTGCTACACATGAAAAGAAAGGTAATCTTTTTTCTTAATTTTAATTGAATTTCTTCAGAAAAATGAGTAGTCCACAAGAAGCTTAAAGAACGTTAAAAATATTATCATTCTACTATGAAAATTATTCTAAAAATATTTTTTATTTTGATATAGATGGTAGTTCCGTATCAGGAGGTTCTTCCAAAACAACGACTACGACAATGACGGAGAAAACCAAGATAAATGATGGAGGAACCATACGTACACAAACCGTTACAACTACAAGGCATGTCACTCGTGTAAAAGGAAAGGCGGAAACCACTGAGTCGTACGAAGAGTACGAGGTGGAGTCGTAAGATAATCAATCCAGTTTTCACAAAGCCGCTAGTCAATGTACCCATATGATCAACTACTATCAAATTATGTACATTTTTGCAAATAATTTCGGCATAGCTCAGTAGCAATCGACAAAAAGTCCAAAGAACACTAGAAAAAAAACTGTGAAATGTTTGTGCCTTCTTTATATATTTTGCTTAACAATTTTTTTTTTACTTTTGTGTGGGCAAATTGCCAAACAGCTAAAGAATAAATAAAACACCTGTAAGATATAAATACCATTGTTTTTGTTAATATTTTTCCTTTTCACACAATTTTCACTTTCAACACTTCCAAAACATGACGAAAATGATTAGAGAATTTCTATTTTTAACTCTCTTTTTTTAATTTTTTATGGGATAATTCCGCGCAGTGAAACCTCGCATTGATCGAAAAACATTCAAAACGATTACAATCAAGGCTGACCATACACACACATGGTCTGTGGAGGTTGCTGGTGAACCAGTACCAGAAACGGTGTGGAGTCGGAGTGACGGTAAACCACTCACTTCATCTGATCATATCAAGATCGAAAACAAGGAATATCACACCAATTTCTCAATTATTAACGTTCAACGTAAAGATACTGGCAAATATAAGCTAAAAGCGATAAATCGCAATGGAAGCGATGAAGAAATCGTTGAGTTGATTGTGTTGGCACCGCCAAGTCCACCCAAGGGACCGTTAGAAGTAAGCGATGTTCATGATAAGGGATGCAAACTCAAGTGGAAGAGACCAGAAGA